>NW_024424452.1:70608561-70613945 GCF_017311325.1 Ursus maritimus
GTTGGACCCCAGATCCCGGGGGGGGGGACTGTCTACGGGGGTGCGCGGCAGAGCCTGTCTTCTCTGAAGGACACCCTGGGGTGGGGGGGAGAAGGCAGGGGGCAGATCCAGCAGGTGGATGGGGCTGTGTGCACCTGTCACACTCTCTGGGCCCTCCAGGCTCCAGGGGAGTGAATGAGCTCACCCAATGCCTGACTGAGTGGCTTTTTTGCACCATTAAAGGAGCCCATTTGCATTTGTGATAAGAAAAACCAACCTCAAACTGAACTGCAGGAGCGGAGTCGAGCTACAGGGGCAGAGCTGCGCCCCTGACCTGGGGGTTATTTCTCACTTCATCTGACAAAACTCCCATTGTACAAGTGGAAAGGTCAGGTCGTCCTGTAGTTTAGAAGCTAAATCTGGACTGAGAACAAAGCTACCTGATCCCTTCCCCGGGGTGTCCCCAGGCCCCTCCCCGGACGCACCACCCAGAGAGGAAAAGGAGCCCAGGGCCCAGCTCCAGCTCCCTGACTGCACCTTGCTCTCCTCCCACGGGGAGCATGTGCGAGAAGGGCTGTGTGGGCACCTGCTGCCCGCACGCGGGGCCCTGTGTCTCTGGGCAGGACAGTGCCCCCCTCCGGCAGTGAGCACGTGTGACGCAGCCACTCGCGCCGCTGCCCCCCACGTGGAGTCACAGAAAGTTATCCTCTGTCTCCAGTGAGTCTGCAACACCGCCACCCTGACCCTCGGGCTCCCCTGGTTCAGAGCTGCTGCCCATCCTGCCTGGTCAGGGGGACGGCAGGTGGACGGCCGTGCCTTCCAGGTCGCCTCCTCGCACCAACACTGCAATCCAAGAGCCAGCGCGTGACAACAGGGCCGGCGGACGGTGCCATCGAGCCAGAGTGCAGTCACACTTACAATGACCACGCGCTCCCCGCCACCAGCAGGCCTCACTGAAGCCCAGCAGAAGCCCCCTGGGCGCCCATCTGATGTGGTTAATTTGCTTCTTTGTGGCAAAAACTGCTTAATCTTCGGGCTACATTTCAAATTATCACAAACGTTTGTGTTTAGGACCGTGTGTTTCAGTCCTAAACTACCGGCATCAATATAAGCAACTTGGAAAAAATTCAGTAATTCTATTTATAATCTAAAATGAATCCAGTGGAATGTTCTCCAGCCCCACTTGCTAGAAGCATAACACAAAACAGCGAGCACATCAGCGCAGACAGCTTCAAGCAGCAGTAAAGAACTAAGAAGAGAGAGAGAGAGCGCAAGCCCTGGCCCCCGGGGCGGGCTGCGGCTGGCACAGGGAGCAGGTGAGCCAAACAATTCTGTGACGGGGACGTTACCTCCATTTACCAACCTTCCATAGGCTACCCAGCAAGTACTGTGGATTTAAACACACTGTCTCCCAGGCACCAGTCATGCCTTCCCACGCGCACTCATGACCCCCTCCCTTGGGCTCCTGGAGAGACCAAAAGGGATGGGGATAGGAAAGAGCTAGAAGGGGGTCCCCTTCTCGTCGGCTCTCCTGGTCCCCAAACGCAGCTTCACGTGTGACTCCTATGGACAAACTTCACATTCCTGGTTTTCGAGGTTCACGCTGTCTAGAGTCCCACCTCGCCTGGGCTGAAAGGTTGCTACGCGCAGGGTGGGAACCCTTGCAGCCCGAGCTCTGTCACCACAGGAGCACAGCATGCCTTGCACGGGCCCTCCGCATTTTTGCCTTTGTGAACGCCCTCCTACTTTAAAAAGTATTAAAAATTATATTTTGCAACCGTGCTGCTGTAGAGACAAATAGAACCCAGGCTGGATTCATTATTACACAGTCTTTCATTATTAGTAGTATATTCTTTTTCTCCTTTTGACTTTAAGAGAAATTGAAATGAAGACGTTTTTGCAGACTCTGAAAGTGGACCTCAGGCCCTGAGCTTGCTGCCCCTGATAGGTGAGAAGTCACTGGGTCACAACCAGCTGGGTGACCCTGAACAGGTCATACCTCCTTCTCTGCAAAGGTAGCCAGCCCACTCCTCAGGGCGAGCACCGATCCCGGGGGAGACCAGCAGAGCCCACCCCTGTGGCCCGATCTGGGCAGGGACAGACGCCAGAAGGGGCTCAGCTGACCAAGCCAGGTACACCCACACACAGCACACAGAGTCTCAGTCACCAGGAGCCAGCAGACCTTGGTGTTCCAACGTTACACAGCACACGGTACAGATCGCGCGCTCTGAGCCTATGTCCCAACGCAGCACACCTCACAACGTAGTTCCCAAACAAAACTAACACCAGACTCATCTCCACCTGCATCATTTCAACTCGTACTTGTCTCTCGGGCTTCTGATCCTTCCAGCTGGGCCACCTGTGTTCTCACCACTCCTTGGCTCATGCACCATCAAGGTGGGCCCCTAGGTAGCTCTGGCTGCCCAGGGCCTGATGCCTTGGCCTCTGTTGAGGGGATCCAGAGTGGCAGGCACTCGAGTATAGACGGCTTGCAGACCAGGCGCTCCGGCAGTGAGCAGCCCCAGACCAGCGGCCACCTTTTGGAGGAGGGTTGCATCCACACTGGTCCAGTGGGGAGGCTCATAGCTGCGCACTTGGTGAACCGCCGTGGGCACCTCCCAGGGCTTAGTGCTGAGCGAAACAGGCAAAGCGTAAAGGGTATCCACGCTCTGCTCTCTTGTGTGAGAAAGGAGGGCTGGAATTACGCATACCTGCTCGTTTGTGCAAGAGACAAGCATGGGAAGGGCAACCAGAAAAAATAAAGAGGTTGGTTGCCTGGGATGGGAGGGGGATAGAGAGGACACGGAGGTGGGGGTAGCCCCTCTCTGAGCACACTTTCTGTGTAGTTCTGACTTGAGAATCGTGTTGTTGTCTCAGGTCATCACGGACTGGGATGGGGGGATTTAAAACAGAATTACAGGCAGAATCCAATGGCCCGAACAGTATTTCAAACGAGCAAAATCACTACACTTAGAGGGGACAGGGGTGCAGAGTACAGAACTATCGTCAGTGACTTTGGAATGACTTACTTTGAGTCAATGAATGGTGTAGTCCAGTTAGATTTGTTTTTGCTGTGGTATGGGTCACCCATTCCAAAACTACGTTAGCCGTATTCTAGCACTTAGCAGATAAGCAAATACATTGCACACAGCGAGAGGTGTTTCCCACTCTTGGAGAAGAAACTCATAAGTAAGAAAGGTGGGGAGGCTCCCGTGAGCCCTGTGTGGCGTTGGTGGGGAACCGAGGTCAGCGTGAACTCGCACACACATGGGGATGGGGATATAATGTGTACTGGTGGGTACACACGTAAGCCACGTCCTAGCTCTGTTCACCGGGGAGGCTCGCAAACAGTGCCACCAGAGAGAGGGGAAACCAATGAGCGTACCTAGTGCCCAGGCCTTCAGTTCTTTCTTTCTCTCTCTTTTTATTTTTTAGAGAGCGGGGGATGGGGGGATAAACAGAGGGAGAAGGAGAGAGAATCTTAAGCAGATTCCATGCCAAGCGCAGAGCCCGACGCGGGGCTTGATCCCGCAACCCTGAGATCATGACCTGAGCCAAAACCAAGAGTCGGACGCTTCACCGACTGTGCTACCCAAGCACCGTTAGACCTTGATTTCTAAATCCATTTTCCAATCTGAGAACCAGGTCTCCTTGGAGACACGGTGGGTTCCAGGGCTGGGGCACGGAATACACGGATAAGCCTGGAGCATCTTGTGATGCTGGAAAGCAAGGCATGCTCCAGAAAGGACGAGGGCCAAAGGATGGAGGGGCCAGAGGGAGAGGCTCCACCGGCCACGCGTGCGGTGATCTGAGCAACAAAATCACAACAGGTTATATCTGATAAAACAAAAGAACCCATGAATCCATACCGACTCGAACAGACAGACAGAGGAAGGAAAAGCTCCTCTAAGTCGTAAAGGAGCGCAGACCATGTGAGTGGAAAGTCCCACCTGGAAACCAGCACAGTTGTGACCTTTTCAGGCTAGAGCCGTGCTAAGAGATGAATGTAGTGGGAGAAAGCATGAGAAACAGAACATGCACGTAGTTTCAAAGTCTTCACCCACAAAACATTTACTAATTAGAAAGGAAAAACAGCTTAACCTCACAATGGAGAAAGCTGGCTCACACCACTGAGATCACGTGACCAAAGTGACCATCGCTTGTAATAAAAACAGACACAAACGCAGCGTGTGATCGTGGGCTAGGAAAGGATGCGCGGGGGACACTTGGCAAACTTTGAATCTGGTCTTCCAGAAAAATCGGAGGAATGTTGGTTCATTACTTTTATGACTGCACTATGGTTAGGTAAGAGAAGGCCCCTGTGTTCAGGAAATAAACATGAAAATATGGAGAGCTCGATACTTTAAAACGTTTCAGAAAAATAATTGTGTGTGTCTGTGTGTGTGTGTTTCCGTGTGTGTGCACATCCATGCATGTGCATGTGTGTAGGAAGAGAACAAATGATTAAGCAGGTGGTAAAATGTTAACATTCAGGGAATCCAAGTAAAATCTATATGGAAATTCTCTGTCCTATGTCTTTTCCAAGTCTGAAATTATTTCGAAATAAACCATTAAAAAAAATCTAGGACGAACATTAGCTGCTCGCATTAACAACAAAAAGCACCCTTTTGAAGCATTAAACTCAAATCGACTGGAATGCAACTTCTAGACTGACAAACAGCACATAACAAGGTTTTAAAGCTGACGTGGGATGTGGTTTTTCTGGGACACTTGCCACTTTTATGTTGTTAAGTTTGGTGATGATAAATCCTAGAACATTTCTGTCAAGAAGCAAAGAATCATAGAGCGGGACACCCTTTTGCTGAGAAGCTGTATTATAAACATTTCTGATTTTCTGTATATGTATGTGGGGTTCTGACATCTTCCAACACCTTTCTGGCTGGGGAGGGCCTGCCCTCCGGCAGGCGAGCCAATTCTTGGAGATAAGGGCTCTGCGTGCCTTTGACCTGCAAACTGACCATGCAGGCCGAGGAGACAGGTTCCTCTGTCTGGATCACCCAGGGGCCGGGGACCTGGTAAGTAGGGAGGGACCCCCGAGTAGCCCCAAGCCTGCCAATATCATTCAAACTGGCTGGAACATAGCCATTCAGCTCCCTACCCTGCCTCTCCCTCTGGCCTGAGCCTTCCCCTCACTCCTGTCTTGTCTCCTGACCACCTGGTGTCTTCACGTGGCCCTGCGAGCCGCAGGCCTCCATCTCCAGCACCTAGGAGTATAAAATCCAAGCTCCTGGGCCTCTCCTAGGCCTCCTCTCGTGGCTGCACCAGGCTGACAATCTCATAAAGGAACACAGGGCAGAAGGCAGGGCCAGGCTGCAGCCACACTGTCTAATGGCAGCTGCTCCCCGGGGGGAGGGGAGGCAGAAAGCCGCCGCCACCCCCCCCCC
>NW_024424452.1:70613966-70743399 GCF_017311325.1 Ursus maritimus
GGGGGGGGGGGGGGGGGGGTGCGGGCTGTGCAGGGTGGTTGGAGCCTATCCTTCATGGCTTGCCCGGATTTGCACACGGGTGCTGGGCCCCAGGGCAGAGCTGTTCCCTACATGTACTACTGGCTTCCTCTGCTTTTGTTTGTTGCCATCAACCAGTGCCTGCAGCTCTTTTTCAAAAGACTTTCCCCCCTGCAGGAAGAAAGCAAAACGTACCTGGGAATTCGCTCTCCCTCCTCCCTGTCCCTCGCCTGGGAGCCCCTCCCCGATGACTGAGAGCACAGTGTGAGCTCTGGCTTTCTCGCCCGGAGGAAGCATAGCTTATGTGCCAGCCCCCTCCGCAGAACCCGCAGAAGCTCCCTGCGGGCCTTGGCCCGAGACCCCACAGTCCTGCTTGGCTCCCTCCTATTCCCTGTGGTTTTCCTGGAAGCCCCTCCCCCACGGAACCTGTCTTCAGACTCCACTAACCGCACAAGAACGCGGTGAGCATCAACAGGCGGAAGGACGTACACAGACCAAACAACCCCGTTATCACTCTGGGCGTTCTGGAACCTGTCCTACCTGTGACCCTCCAGGGCCAGTCCCCAGCCAGGCCCAAAGCTCAGATTTCTCTGCTAATGAGCAGACGCTCATCCGTCAGTTCTCCGCAGAACAGACCAGCCCCAGACTGGGAGGCTCGGACCACTGACCAGTTCTCACGGTCCAGGGGGTTGACCAGTCTTGCTGGGACTCACTCGGGTCCCTGCCCCTGGTCAGTCAGATGGTCGGGGTGCTTCTTTACACTCTCTTCTCGGTCAGACCATTTCAGAGGCAGGGGCTGCCAAGTTCCTGGGGCAGGAAGGACCCTCCCCCCAAGGCTGGGTGTGCACCTGGGGGCAGGTGTGTTGGGAGGAGGGGTGAGGGACAGAGCCAGGCCAGGTGGGAGGACACAGGCCATTGAGAGCAGGGTGGGCAGGTGGCATTCCCTATCTTCTGTTATTGCAGGAAAAGGACAGGCTGATCGCACCCACTTTGTGTCACCAAAAATAGAGTTGTTTGTGTCCCCGCCTCCTGTCTCTGTTTACCTCTGTCATCCTCCGAGAGGCAGGACAAGGAACCATGGCCCCACCCCCGGGGTCGGCAGAGCTGGCAAAGGGGGGTTGAGACTTGGGAAACCTCCGGCCCTCCAGCCAGACCTCCTCCACCCTGCCTGGGATGCCCGGATGATGCATGAGGAGAGGCGCTGGGGGTTCAGAGGAGCCCAGAGGAGCCCAAATCACCCGGTCGGTGACTCCTCCATTCTCTGCCTTCCCGCTGCTCGGGGTCCTGGACCCCACAAACCTTCTCGAGCATTCATGGAGTTCTACATTTTGTAATCCATTTAATCCTCCCAAAGACACCGTGCGGCAGGTACCGTTACTGGCCCCGTTCCCCAAGATGAAGTCACTTGCCAAAGGCCACGGAGCTGGGAGCGGCAGAGCTGGGCCAAACCCTCTTTTCCTGCAAGGTCCTTTTTCTCAGCAATAAGGGCTCACGGTCTCCCTGACGTTATCAGGAGCCTCAAATGCACTGTCAGTGGACCAAGCATGAAATCCGCACACCGGCTATGGAGATAAGGAGCACGCAGACCCACTTGCGGGTCGCTGGTGAGCTCCTGGGCGCTTTCCCACGTGGTCTCAAGCAGAGGCGCCCACATGCACCTACTGCAAGATGGACCTGCAGCTTTCCTGCTCCGCACACACAGTACGGGCTTGCCCACCCTGGGCCTCTACTTACATCTCGACATGCCTTCTCCCATCAGGTAAACTAGGAAATGGGACTAAAAAAAAAAAGTTTCTTTTGGGTCCAGGTTGGTGCTATTCCAGGGTCTTACCCTTAATTAACAGACACGGCTTTGGCCGGCAGCTGAAGGCAGCAGTCTCTGCGGTGTTTCTCCCTGTAAAGGCCGGCGAGACCGCTGGCCTCAGCCCGCAGCTCCATGCTGGCACCGGACGGGCCCTCAGTGGCTCGCACGCCTCCCACAGCACTGGGCGGGATGGGAGGAAGAGTAAAGCTCAGTACCAGCTATGGGCCAGGCCCTGCGCTGGGCGCTGAGAACAGCAGCGGGGAAAGCCCGTGAGCTTCCTGTGCGGCGGGGGAGCGTTTCATGGATACGACCCCCAGCTGGAGGGACGCCGCTGCCTTCTGACCCACGGAGAAGGGGTAGAGGAGCAGAGCTGGCCCCAAGGTTTCTTGCAGAAGGTTTCTTGTTTTTGTTTAAGATTTTATTTATTTATTTTTTGACAGAGAGAGACAGCCAGTGAGAGAGGGAACACAAGCAGGGGGAGTGGGAGAGGAAGAAGCAGGCTCCCAGAGGAGGAGCCTGATGTGGGGCTCGATCCCAGAACGCCGGGATCACGCCCTGAGCCGAAGGCAGACGCTTAATGACTGAGCCACCCAGGCGCCCCTCTTGCAGAAGGTTTCTAACTGACAGTCATGACCTAGGCTGGACTGGCGGGGAGCAAATGCATTCAGTCGGTCAGAACTCACATTTATTCTAACTGGTTGGACTGGATGGAATTATCAGAGTACAGAGGAGGGACGAGCACAGGGGGAAAGTATCATGTATTTAATTTACACACACGTGCACACACGGCACTGGGTCACGACGCATCTCTTAACTGTGGATCACGTCCAAAAAATGGATGCAAGCCACCAGCTCGTCCAAATCCCAACCTTCCCTTCTACTTTCTACACCGCTTCCCAGAGAAAGAGACTTCCCCAAGTCTCCTAAGCCTCCTGGAAACGTTCTTGAGTATGCCTGGCCCCGATCACACGACGGAAGGTGCTGCGGAGCTGAGGCCGTGTGGACGCGTCCCGCCTCCCCGCCGGCGGAGGAGCTCAGTCCCACGGGAACGTCCCCGGGCAGCTCCTCCGCACCTAGTGCTGCCTCACCCGGTCCTCCAGTCTGATGAGATGCCCAGGAGAGCTCCATGGCAACCACCAAGAGAGGATGCAGATCATCTCATTTTTGATATCATTTAATAATCAAATGGTGGCAAATGATACAGGAAAAAGGACAGCTAATACCACCTAATACTCACGAGTGCCAGGATCAGGCTAATGTACCGACCCCAGAACCCTCAAGTGTGTTAGCCTGTAGCCGCCAAGACTCAAGGCCGCGGGCACAGCATGATGTCTCCAGTTTCCAAGGCATTCTGTGGCCCTTCCACCTGAAACCAGACCCCTCACCTGGCATCTGTGACCCACCTCTGAGCAGCGCCTCTTGTGTCTGGAGGAGAGGATGGGATGGAGAGAGGCAGCCCCACTCTGCCAACCAGGGGAATGGGTCTGGTCCCAGCTCTGACCCTCAGCACACGGGGACCTGAGCAAGTCATTTAGTCTGTGAGCACCAGGGTCTCCCCATCCAATGGAAATAAAAAAGATTTGCATTATTTTTATCATTTATTTATTTGAAAGGGAGAGAGAACGAGTCAGGGGAGAGGCACAGGGAGAGAGAGAGAGAATCTCAAGCAATCTCCCTGCTGAATGGGGAGTCCAACGTGGGGCTTGATCTCACGATCCTGAGATCATGACCTGAGCTGAAATCAAGAGTCAGATGGTCAACCGACTAAACTACCCAGGCGCCCCTAAGGATTTGCATTATTTACAGGGTTACAAAGATTAGTGAAGATCTCACAACCAAATCATGTGGCGTAAACTCAGTTTGGATTCAAGGATGGGCAAAGCCCAGCAGTGAAGGGATGGAAAAGATCTTTCACCCAAATGGAGATCAAGAGAGCGGGGTGGTTGTACTTACATCAGAGAAAATGGATTTAAGTCAAACACTGTCACAAGAGACAAAGAAAGACATTGTATAACGATAAAGGGCCAATCCACCAGGAAGAGTCAACAGTTACAAATATATCCACCCCTACATACCGGAGGCACACATGGACAGAACTGAAGGGAGAAGCAGGCGGCAGTCCCCTCACGGCAGGAGACTTCACAACCCCACCGTCAATAAAGGATAGAACATCCAGAAGAGGCTCCACAAGGAAACCAAGGACTCGAACAGCACTACAGACCACGCGCCCCTGCCAGGTGCATGCAGAGTACCCCCAACAGCACACTCTTCTCTCTCTGGAACCGACCACGTGTTAGATCACTAAATAAGTTCTGACACGTAGGCAGATGGAGACCCTACCAAGTATCTCCTCCAACCACAACGGAATCAAACTAGAAACCCAGGGAATATGGAAGAATGGGAAATTCACAAATAGGCAGAAGTTAAATCAATGTCTACACTGAAAAAGAAGAGAGATCTCAAGTAATGACCTGACTTTAGCTGGAAAAGGACCAACCAAGTCCAGCGTTGGCAGAAGAAAGGCACAACAAGGTCTACGGAAGCCCCCACCTGGTCCCTTCTTCCAGCAAGGATCTTTCCATGTCTTTTTACTGTAACGCCTTATTTGATTCAAGACTCTTTTATTCACAAATAACTGAAACCAACTGGAACCAGTTTAACCAAAGCAGAAGCAGGAGGAGGAGGAGGAGGAGGAGGAGGAGGAGAAAGAAGAAAGAAGGAGGCGGCGGCGGCAAATGTGCAGAGAGCTCAGGAGCGTCTCACAGATGGCAAGGTGGAGGTGGAGCCAGGCTTCGGGGTGTCCGTGGCACCTGAACCGAGAACCAGCAAGCTGTCTTGACCCGGAACACAGCTCTCGGTCTGTCTCCGGGGCCACACGCATCACGCCTCATTCTCCGGGAGGTCCACCTCTCTGCCCCGGCACTCGGACGCTGTCTGCTTCCCCGAGTTAGGGCAGCCCCACCACGGCACCAGCCCCTCTCAGACAGGTGGGCACTTGTTCCCTCCCTGATCCCAGGCAGAGGCAGTGACTGGCACATGGGGGTTGGGTGTCCACTCGGGTCCAATCAACTCTCCTTTGTGCATCTTCCTGCTGGAGAACTGGACCCTCTCCTTAGAAAAATGAACATAGACGAAATTTTTGCACATAATTTCAGGAGGCTCACAGATCCTCTGAGGCACAATGGTGAGCCGGGGACCCCAGGGGGAGAATCCCTGGTCGGGAGAGTTTTATGGCTTTACCTCTTTTATCCGCGAAGGAAGTGAGTCAGTAAGATACTGTGCACAAAGTGAATGTCCGCCTTCCAGAGGCACGTCTTCCAGCCTGATGACAAAGCGCTCCTTGGATACAAACACAGCAACAGCGGTGACAGTTTACCTCCACTTCCCTGCTAACTGTGGCTCCCACATGTCTTGACAAACCGTTCCTATGCGTCTCCTCCAGCACAGCGGCGGCCTGCAGAGCTAGCAAGCAGCGCTCCCCAGGGGCTGTGTGGCTGCACCGAGCGCCGCGGCCCCCGCACCTGAGTGCGCCCACACCATCCTCCTGAAATGCAGAAGGCTCCTCATCCTCTTTCCTTCCCTATCTGCCACCAGGACGCTGTGAGCTGTAGACCCCACGTGTCACATCTGCGACTCCCCGGACAGGTGCTCTTCCTACCACGCTGCCCCCAAGCTGCGTGCTTCTGTTGGGATTCTGACACGAGACAGAAAAAAACAGAACCCTAGCTCCAGCTGACCCAAGGGAGGGAGAGATATTGGCTCGTGACATCAGACCACACCACTGCCAAGTCCCAAGTCAGGAGAGCTGAGATTAGGCCCAGCTGTCTCCAGTGACTGAAGAAGGTCATGCCGACTACGCCAGCTCCACGTTCCCTCTGTCGGCCTCATCCCAGACAGGACCTAGCCACACCGAGCCCCCACCAGCTCTGGGTTTATAGTCTCCTTTGCCCGGCACCCTGGCAGGAGAGTCTCGACTGAGTCTCTGCTGGAGACTCGAATCACATGTGGTCCCCCATGCCGCTCTCTCCAGCAGGGGAGATGGGAGACCCTTGCTGGCCAGATCGGGTCCCACACTTGTTCTGGACCCGGTCCCCCCAACTGCCAGCAGGTTTTCCAACCAGAACCTCATGGAAATGAAAGGGGTTCTTCAAAGGAAAGTCAGGGGCATCGTCAGGAGCGTTAAGCAGCAGACAGGAAAGAAGCTCAAAGACCCATCACCCACCCCCGTTCTCAGAAGCATGGTTTTATGACATCTTTCACTCCCCAGAGCCAAGACAGCTACATTAAAGCTCAACATCGACTCTGGGGGGCGATCTTCACTCGGTGGACCCCCAAACCCCAAGACGCACAGAGGGACCCACGATGGAACAGAAGTAGAAACCCACACTGTCCGTGGCTCACACCCCAGACAAGAACACGAATTTGTTTCGAGGTTTCGGTCCTTATGACTGCATTATCACCTCAAGAGTAATTTTAGGCTTTGCAATCCTGACTCAGGAAATAAGGCCATCTGCTCATAAGTACAGATAACGCGAGGGACTATCGAGGCCACCTAGAATGTTTTGCTAGAATCCCACATAACGGATTCTGACCAAGCACACAGCAGACCCGTTTTTTCTCATCATGCAAGAACCAGCCTAACTTGGGTTGTGTCGTCTCATCTCTGGGCTCAGGAGGAAGTGATTGAATTTGCTTCCTAAGCCCCATTTAATACAAACACTTGCCCTGCCTACTGCACAGTTGACTCCGAAAAGCAAATAAGATCATGTATGTGAACACACTTTGAAAATTATAAAGTACGCCTCAAGAGCAAGCTACTATTACTAAATAACAAACAGTTACTTATTAAATCATTGAACAATTACTTTCTAAATATGTACTGTCTTTCAAGCATCGTGGCATTTTCTCGGGCTATGAAAATGAGTAAGAAGTTCTCCAGGAGTTCACTTTCTAGCAGGGAGCAGACTCGTGAAGAAGTAACTGCCATACGGTGGGACCAGAGATGGGCACAGAGGGGCAGGAGCACCCAGGTCCCCTGGGAGGACTCTGCAGGAGAGAGGGCATGGAAAGAAGCACCCAAGAATGGGAGTCATCCTGCCGGCTGGAGCAGGGGCAGGAAGGACGTGCTGCCCAAGACACGACGTGAGCAAAGACCAAGTGTGGACAAGCCCCTGCCAGCTGGAGATTTGTCCAAAGCTCTCTAGCCGTTTGCTGGCTTATCTGCTTCTAGCTTGGGCACCCATCACTCTCAGTTTCCTGCTCTTTATTGGTCTTGCTGCCACTTCAAACAAGACTGAGGCTCAGTGTTCCTTGTCACCGAAGCTTTGCGGCCACCCACCATTCACTCCTGAACCCCTTCTTTCTCTTGTTTTTAATATCTCCTTCCTCTTTCCTCAGAAGAATCTGTGGCCGTTTTGTCCAGTCTACTTTAAGGGAAAGACCCAATATTTCAAACTGGCTACAGAACTAAACACCCACCAATGGCTGCCTTTACATTTGGAACTTAACAGCCCATGGCAGCTAAAACTTACCTAATTGTGCTTATTTGCTGAAAAGAAATCAGTGTCGGGGCACCTAGGTGGCTCAGTCAGTTAAGCGTCCGACTCTTGATATTGGCACAGGTCATGATCTCAGGGTCACAGGATCAAGCCCCGCAGCAGACTCTACACTCAGTGGGGAGTCTGTTGGGATTCTCTCCCTCTCCCTCTGCCTCTGTTCCTTCTCTCTCTCTCTCTCTCAAAAATAAATAAATCAATCATCAGGAAAAAAAAAAAAAAAGAACCATGTCATGGAGATAGTTCTCTCCAAGTAGAACAGAGCATTATCCCACATAAGCAGGTACATTGAACAGTTAGCTCTCCCCAAAGAGGTGGAAATTCAGTGTTGATCACGACTGTTCGTTGAACATGGTTTTCAGGCTACACAGTCTTAACCATGAGCAGGGCTGCAGTGCTCACCCAGACACATTGTTCCAGCAAAAATTCTCTACATTTCTCCTCAACCGAGATGTGAATTCTCTGCCTCAGTCTTTCCACCTGCAAAACTGGGACACAGCCCTTGCTCCCACTACAAGGGTCCAGAATAAGAGAGTGGTGTGGATTCTTACCGCCGTCTGTGACCCACGTTCATCTCCAGGTAGAGAAGACCCTTCGGCCCCTTCTGCCCTTAAAGAAACAGACTTGGATCTGTGTGGATGGCTTGGACCATTAAAGCGTCTTCGTTGCAGTGATGCAACCATGCCATGTGAACGTGGTTAGCCACACAAACGCAGCCAGCACTTCCAGTCAGACCAGGTGATGCCCGGGGCAGGTGTCCGGCATGTCGGAAGAGGGAAGCACTTGACAGAACTGCACGATGTTTATTCTGTCGGGTGAGGAACAGTGAAAACTGAGTGTGGATCAGAAACCAGAAACAGGACAATCTGGAGATAGAAAGCGAGTGTCTCCCCTTTGATAACCATCCCCATCCAATCAGGAGAGAGGCAAACCACATCGCCAGGCATTTCATGTAATTGATGGCTAGCAAAGAAGAAAACACAAAGCAAGGGTGCTCTGACCGCGCCCACCAGTCACTCGGTGGTGGTCCCAGCACCACAGCACCTCGCCTGCTGCTGCTACTGACATTTTCACGGCTCTTCTCACACAGTTTGGAACAGGGGGACAGTCGAGGTTTGGACGTGCAGATTCAATAATGAGGTGTGACTGCCCTCAGGCTCGGGAGGAAGTGAGGGGCTGATGTCCCTCAGCAGTGCCCAGCCCATGGCATGCTCATCGATTAGCTTGTCCGTGCTGTTTGCCCTGACGGTTTGTAAGGAGGGTGAGGGGCTGCAGGGGGAAGTAGGGAGGCAGGTAGGAAAGTGGGGTCCAGAGCTTGTCTCAGGAACCACATCACACGCGAAGCCAAGTGACGGGCACGGCAACCGTCCAAGGGGCCGATCTTCCTCCCGCACCGTGGTTCTGTGGGCTGTCTACTCTTCCTTCAACAAGCAGTCATAGAGGGCTGCGAGGAGTCTATTCCATCAGCACAAGGGAGCCCCCTGGGGAAATAGGAGGCGTTGCATCCAGGGAGCAGGTGATGCAGCAGGAGAGGCCAAGGGAATGTCCCCAGTGGTGAATGAGGGAGACCCCAGGTGAGGCTGTGCAGCCAGCCAACAGGTCAACCACTTGATGTCAGAGGAGGGAAGAGAAGGCGGGATGCCGTCCAGAAGACAAAGTTGAGTGCCTGATGTGTTGGAGCATATTGAAAGATTTACATAACTGAGAGAGGTTCTATAAGTAGGACTAGTTAGTGATAAGCACCTTAAAACCTAAGCAAAAGGACCGTGATTAGCTCCCCCCAGAAACTCCCGAATAGCTATGTCACAAAGGAGATGTAACTGGTTCAGCCGGTGAATAGGGTTCGTGTGGTCATAGTGATGTGAACCCTGACTATGGATTGGGTCAGAATCACCATAGAACAATCTTGGGAGGTTGCAAAGCAGGAAAGCTTGCTTGAGCAGGGGTTGGGAAGCCTCACATTCTTGTCTTCCGTGGAAAGAGTTCAGCACATAGCAGCAGACACGGAGACATCAAGACACAGCAATACAAGCTGTTTAGAGACGGGGCGACCCTCTCCAGAAAAGCCAGAGGAGCTGGAAATAGTCGTCCCTGAGCTGGAAGAAGTGCAGGGAGGGAACAGAGGAAGAGCCATGGTGTTGCAGCCCACCAGGAGGATCTCTGACTTCCCCAACCCTGTGCGTATGGAGCGTGGAGAGAAATAAGATGTTAGACAAACAAAATGAAAGCAGCCTTCGGAGTCTCAAAGCTGTATTTATCATGAGCCAGGCTGTGAGATAAAATACGGAAATCCCATTAAATCTGAATCCTAGATGAATATCAAATTTTTAAAAATTTAATTTGACTTTTTGGCAACAAAAATTGTATATATTCAAGGTGTACAATGTGATGTTTCGCTCCATGTATCCATCGTGGAGTGATCACCATCATCGAGTTCATCCATGTATCTGTCCCCTGATACAGCTACCGTTTCTGTGTGTGTGAGAACACCTAGCAAATTTCAGGCACACAAGTCAGTACAATCAACTGTCATCACCGCGCTGCACATGAGATCCCAGAACTCGTTCATCCTGCGTGACGAAACTTTGTACGCTTGGCCAGTGTCTCCCCATTCCCCACCCCAGCCCCTGACACCACCATTCTACTCTCCGCTTTCACGACTCTGACGGCCTTAGATTCCACATACCAGTGAGATCCTGCAGTATCAAGCTAGTTTTTAGCATAAGTTATGTCCCAAATATTTCGTGGGACATAACTTACTAAAACATTATTCATTGCTTATCTGAAATTTAAATTTAACGGGTGCTCTGTATTTTTATTGGCTAAACCTGAAAACCCTCATCATGAGAATAACCAATTACCAGCTACCTTGTTCAATACAGTACAGAGGACACGTTGTAAAGAACCAGAGGAGAAATTTCTTTAAGGTCACAGAAAGAGTTTGTATTATCTTCTGAGCAACTAGTTCATTTTTTCCTTCTGGTCTGGACCAGAGATTTGTTACGAACACGTCGTCATTCTGATGACGTCTGCCCGCTGGTCTAAACCTGACAGAAACACCACGAAGTCTTAACTCTGACTGGCCATAGACAGAGAGGAAAACAGCTGCCTCAACCCAACAGGAGAACTTTATTATAAAAAAAGAATATAAAAACTCAATGAACAGCAATAACCAAAGCAAATGCCCTAATTTTCTAAGCCAGGCCCTTCCTGATGGTCTCAGGAAGCATCCAGAGCCAGCGGCCAGCGGCACCCGCGCTCACGGTGGTCCCAGCCGCAGACCAGCATCCTCAGATGGCTCGCAAATGCGTCAGCCTCCAGGGCCCCTTGCTCCCCTTCCTACCGCGAGCGTCTCGCAGGAAGCCCCAGCTGGCCACTCGTTAGGATGCCAGATTTTGCTTCTTTCTCTCGGTAGGGAGAGAGTGTCTGTCATCGTGGAGGTGATATCCTCGGCTGCCGGAGAAGGGGAATAAATTATCCCTTGCTTGACATCCCTGCCGGCTTGTCTGCAGCACTGACAACTGCTCGAAAGCAGCAGAGGAAGGGCACTGGGAATGAAGGAGGGGAGACAGTTGCCACTTTGAAGCTCGCGTCGGGCAGAGTCTTATTTAGGGTACTTAGTCCACATTGCCTCCACTCAGAAGCTCTCCTCCGGCCTGGCTTCCTGCATGACAAGGCGAAACGAAGCCTGCTGCCCCCATAGCGGTCATGGTCAGGCGCTTCTGCTCTGGCTCTGCCTCCTGGTGATGGGCATCAGGAAGGGATGAGCATTTCTGCAAAGCTCCCTCCAAAGGCTACCGGGCATAGTGTAGGGGTTAGAGGGCACTGTCTGGGGTCAGAAGGGCCTGGGGCTTAAAACCTGACTGTATCCCTTACTTATTAGCTGGGTTTGCCTTGGGCAAGTAGCCTCCTTAAGCCTTTGTCTTCTCATCTGTAAAATGGGTGTGATGAGCCCCTCTTTCCCCAAGTTTATAGTGAGGACTTATGTAAAAGGCCGAATGGTGCTTGGCATTGAATAAAGGCTCACTGAATGTTCTTACTGATCTGCACACCCAGCCCTCTGAGATGTGCGGCCTCCCCTCCAGCCCTCCACCTCGGCCACCTTCTCAGCCCCGTGGAGGGTTGCTAAATGATCGGTCCTTGCACGTGGTGGGAAGACAGGTGGGATATGTCTGCTCTGGAGGGACTGCTGGTTCTAGGCCTCAGTGCAGCTGGGTACGGCAGGAAGCTCCCGTGTGAGAAGAACACAGCGTGGGGTAGTCGCTGGGCAGCCCCCCCACCCACCCCGGGCAGCACCTGCCTCCTGGAATGCACCTGGCAGTACACAGGTGTGCCCTTCCCTTCTGAATCAGTGACTTGCTCACATGATACAAGTGAGACTTAGTGGCCTAGGTGGCCTCCCAGAGCACATGGCAAGAGTTCTTCTGGGGCACCTGTTTGGAGCATTGTTGGGGTGGAATGGCTGAGGGGTCAGGAGAGGGCTCCCCACTCTAGGGGAGGGGGTGCAGCAAGAAAGGACAGGCTTAGTCCAAATCCTGTGGGTCACTTAACCCCGAGCTTCCAAGCCCATTTCCTTGTGTCTAGGATGTTACATCTTGTGGCAGGAACTATAATTTGCTCCATTCACCCCTTCTGTCTTGTTGATGGACTCTTTCATTTTTAGCGAGATACATGTGCCCAAAGACCAGTTTATCCTTCCCCCTTGCAGTGAGCTGTGGCCATGGGGCTAAGTGCTGGTCAGTTAAATGGAAGCAGAGTGTTGTGTAGCAACTTCCAGGAAACTTCCCTAAAAGACTGCTGACTTTGCCACTTTGCCACCTTCTCTTAGTCTTGCAGACCAGATGGTGGACATGATGGCTGGAGACTAAGCAGCCTTCTTGGGGCAGAAGCCAAATGCTGAAGGAAGAACAGGTGGGAAGAAGGAGCCTGGAGCCTGGGTCCTTGAGACTAGGAACAGCCACATTAGCTCAGCATGACTTCCCTCTGACTTCTTTTATGATGGAGAAAACCTTCTTGTTGAAGCCGCTTTTGCTTATCTGTTTATTTCTGTTGTATACATTTGGACCTGATCCTAATAGATACATCTCCTAACTCAGAAAGAATTTTTGCAGCCGTCATGCACCAGCAGAAAAGACTATGTGGATGGTAATAGGACCAAACAGTTCTCATACCAGAAAATCAGAAAATTTTTTCTATTTTTAAATTACTTTGCTATTGTTTTTGTTTTTTCTTCTTTTTCTTTTCTTGTCTTTCTTTTTTCTTTCCTTTTTTTTTTTTTTGCACACCCATTCAGAACATTAGACAAAAGTCTCCCTTGGCTCCACACCCTTTTCTTTTTTACTCTGTTTCTGAAAGTGCTGCTATCTGCCTGGAGATAAATGTTTTAAGATTTTGTTTTAATCCTTGAATTGCCTCAACGGGGAAAGACTTCTCATAAGTTTCAATGTAAATTAAGGGCTTTTCGATATCTTTTGTCCCGTCCTTGCCGTGGGTGTGCTAGCTTTCTGTGGCCCGTGTCCAGCAGCCCGGAGGAAGGACACTCAACTCAGAGGGCCACGTGGCTGGCTTAGTTATCGTGCAGTGCAAGTGTCGCCACCACTGAGCACACAGCCCTGGAAGTCTGCTTCTCTCGGTCTTTCGGAGGCTCTGTTGGTTCATTCTGGCAGGTTTTCATCGCTGGCATCTGCTACGTCTCGTCGACAGCCGCTGATGATGCTACTGCAGCCCTGTTACCGCAGCCCTGGTTACGAGCCCGTGTCTCCCATCTCCATCCCCGAGAAATCAAGTCAGGCTCAGAGGAACCGGAGCTGTTGTCACACTTGGGTTTGCCCACCTCCTTCTGTGGGATTTCACGCGGATGGCATCTTGGGGCCTGATGGCCTCCTTTCTACACACGTGTCTGCGCTTCAGCTTCCATATGTCACGGTTTGGGGCGGGGGGAGGGGTTTGAGGACGTCGATGACAGGAGTCACCTATCTGATCCCAAGTCCCGCCAACCCACCCAGACCCACCAGATCAGAACCTGCAGGCGAGGGGCCTGGCAGTGAGGCAAATGCTGACCTCCATCTTCGTGAGCAAAGCCAGCCTGCAGCCGAGGCTTTGGGGTTAGCAGACCTGACGACCCTGTCTCGGGCAAGAGAGTTAACATCTGAGTGCCTCAGTTTCGAGATCTCTCAAAAGGCGGGGCGGGGGGGGGGGGGCCTGGGGAATAGGGTCTATGTGATAAGGCAAAATGGTGCTCAGCCAGAGCTGAGCCCACGGTGCCACCAGCGTCATTATGGTGACAGCGATTTTCTTGAGGCCGAAGAGGACTTTGAACTTCACCCAGGGGCTGCATTTCCGCTAACTTCCACACTACGGGGAGCTGCTGGGGCCGCAGCCAGCAGGAGACAGGAGGGGGCGCGGAAGCTCTGCCACACGGTCCAGCCCAGGAGGCCGACTTCTCGGCCACGTTAGTGTCTAAGGTGTGGGCTCATATTTGTCTGTGAAGTGCTTTCCACGCAGTAGGCAGGGAGTTCCTCTGCGGGGGATCATGTGGGGTGCTACCCAGCTCAAGCAGCAACCCCATATTCACGTAGTATATTCAGGCAAACCAGTTCCCAGGTCAGGTCTCCCACAAACCCCGCGGGAAGGTGTTTGTCCTAAATCATCTCCAGGGTTCTGACTCGGCCTTTCTGCTAAGGGGCCACTGGGACCTCCCCCAGCCTGGCCTAAAGCTCTTCACAGGCTTGGCCCCTCTCTCCACACACTTGCTGAGGCCCTGATGTGAGACTTTGGGCTCAGAAGTGGGGGAACCCTGGGGAGCCAGGTGGGTCCTATCCCCTTTCCTCCTAGAATAACACGGAGACTCCAAGTGGACCCAAACGTAACCAGATGTCAGACTGAGGCGATCCTGCGTCCCACCCCGTCTCTCCAGGGGCAGTGAGCCTGCCCTGTTCTGCTGAAGTGGCTTAGTTTATGAGTCATCTCCCATCCCTATTCCACACCACACCCTGCCAGACACAGAGCCTCGCGCCCTTCCTTAGCTCACACGCAAACGCGCGCATACAGACGCGTGC
This sequence comes from Ursus maritimus, assembly GCF_017311325.1. Lineage (NCBI taxonomy): Eukaryota > Metazoa > Chordata > Mammalia > Carnivora > Ursidae > Ursus > Ursus maritimus. The sequence continues at coordinate 70,628,402 of NW_024424452.1, forward strand.
ACATCCCGCCATCCAGAATCCGCGCTCAGCCGGCTTTCCCCGTGGGGAAATGGATGTTGCATTTACACTGGAACCACTAAAACTATTTAACATCAGACACGTTACCCTTATTCTCAAAATTCCTTTGGCCACGTTCTCTCTAAGTTGGAGCCTCCTACCATCTTGCTTGGCTTACTGTCTTCTGGAAACTTCTGCCACTTTGTTAGTGGAGCGGTTCAGCCCTCAGGTCAGCCCGTCTCCACCCCCAGTAGACGCGCCATCTGCTCTTCCTGGGCCCCGCCAGCCCCTGCTAGAGGAGGGGCGTAACTCAGAACACCGTCATCTCAAGACCACCCTCCCCTTTAACATCCAAAGCGGCCCTACAGTTTCAGTTTCCAATGACGTCTTTTCTCTATTACAGAAGCTGCCAACCACTCTGTCTGTTAAGACATGTTTTACAACCGAAGTGAACTCCAACATAACCAGGAGTGGGCACCCCTCGCACACATCCCAGGACAAGCTGGGAAGATGGTTTCGGGGGGCAGCCGCAACCCCCAGTGTGGTCTCTGTTTCTCTAGCTCGGCCTGTCGCCCCACGCATCTCTGCTGCACACGGGGCTCCAGAGAGACTGATACCATCCAAGTGTCTGGGCCGTGTCCTGACTCTTGAAGCCTGAGCACGGAGACTGGCAGCCTCGTCACAACCCCACGGAGCGCGGGAGGCAAGTCCTAAACCAGGGGTGCCGTGCTCCCCTCAAGAACTGACAAACAGCAGATGTCTACTCTGCTGTTTCTGACCAAAGGCTTCTCAGCCAAGAGGACAGGATCACTGATCAGAAAGTCTAAAAATGTGTAAAAGGCAAATTATAAGGACATCCAGACTTGGCTGTTAAGATGCCTCTCACTTGACTATGGACTCTGAGAAACAAACTGAGGACTTCAGAGGGGAGGGGGGTGGGGGAATGGGATAGGCCGGTGATGGGTAGTAAGGAGGGCACGTATTGCATGGTGCACTGGGTGTTATACGCAACTAATGAATCATCGAACTTTACATCAAAAACCAGGGATGTACTGTATGGTGACTAACATAATATAATAAAAAAACATTAAAAAAAACTTACATAATAAAATATTTACAAGGGAATGGAAGACAAATACTAAAACATAGTAATAAATTCTCAGGGGACTTTTATTCAAGTATTTTTAATATTGTGCATGTATAGCCATAAAACTTAAAAAGTACTATGCAAATCCATGTTTGATTAAATCTGGCTTTTGCTCAAAAAAAAAAGATGCCTCTCACTTTCTTTTCTTTTTTAAGATTTATTTATTTATTTTAGATAGAGAGTGTGTGCAAGCAGGGGGAGGGGCAGAGGGGGAGAGAGTCTCAAGCAGACTCCCCACTGAGCACAGAGCCCAATTCAGGGCTCGATCCCATGACCCTGAGATCATGACGTAAGCCAAAACCAAGAGATGGCTGCCTAACCAACTGAGCCACCCAGGCACCCCAGTGCCTCTCACTTTCCCGGCACCGGCTAAGGTCGTGTTTTCTAGGCTGTAGATACAACTCGTACTGAACCCCTGGCTCCTGCAACAGTCTGGCTCGTCTAGACTCACCTATTCACGACAGCCCCGCAAACCGCAGGTAAGGCTTTGTTTCGCAGATGCCAACATCGTGGCTGTGTCTGTCACTCAAACGCCTGGTTTGTGCCAGAGGTGGGATGCGAAATCGGTCCGTACTGCTCCAAGCGCACTCCGTGATGGACGCTTGAGGTCTTTTGATTGTGAGGGTCACCTGCATATCCCAGACCGTCTGTCCCGAAGCACCACGGCCCTTCCCCCACCTGTGTATGCAGCAGCCAGCCCTGTGAAGTCCCCCAAGTCTCTCTGGAATCCCTGCAGGGGGGAGTCGGGGGGCATCTCCCAGGTGCTCTCTGCTCCAGGCTCCCCACCAGGGCTCCTGGCCCCTCTGAGGCCGCCGCTCTCCAGGAGGATGCCGAGACCAAGGACACCCCCACAGAACTCAGGCCTCTTTCCCTGCAGAAGCCAGACTTCTTAGGGTCCCTGACAGGCCCCCGTGGCCCTCAGATTAGGGCCTGGGAGCCGAGTAGAGGGACGGCCCCATGTTCAACTTGGCCCACACTTTGTTTCTTGGCCCCAAAGAGATGTCTATGGTTCCTGACATTGACAAAGACCGTGGGTGACACTGATCTTTCAGCTTCCGGCCCGAGCCTCCTCCAGCTCACTAGCTCCCACCTCAGAGCCCTTGCTGGCTGGTCGTGTGCGCCTCCCGTAAGGAGACACAGACCACGCTTCTCAACTCACAGTACCGAAGTCCCAAATACACAAAGAGGGTTCCAAAGTTGGGGTCCAAAAACTAACAAATAAAAACGTCACGTGCCTACCAGGAAACCACAGAGCCTCCCCACAACCTCTCCTGCCCCAGCTCTGTCCCCGGATCCTCCTGCCTCCTTCGGTAACAACAAGCAAACAAATAAATATTAAAATCCCCCCTGCATATTAAATCACACAATTCAGTACTGGGATCCCACACACTAGAGGACTCATTTGCAAAATAATGAAGAAGAAAACTGCTCAAAGCTTTAGATAAGACAATACCAGGGAAAGTGGCTGCAGACCTTTGCTTAATAAACGTCCCCCTTCCTCCTCCCTCTGAGGCATTAGGATAACTCAGATTCCTAACTGAGCATTAAGCTAGTTTGTGTATTTCCGAACAAGTTTACATAGTTACACTTGCTTTATGACTATTCTAATATTGCCGTGAGAAACATCTACAACAGCTTTCAATAAGAATTTTAAAAGAAATCGTTTTTACTTAAAAAAGAGCTTTTATTCTAAGTGGGAGTTGTAGGTTAAACGTTTTCACACAGCAGTGTATAGTGGCTAAGTAAGAGAACTGTCATCTGTGATCTGGGGGCTCATCCAGGAGAAGGGAAATTAACTTTTGGGTGCAACGCCGGTGTGCCGGCTCCTGGTAGGACTTCCCGACAGCCTGTGCTCAGCAGCCACTCCCACCTCCCAGGGCCCACTTGCCTTATGTGCCCCTTAGACAGACCCCCGTGGGCGGAACCAAAACCCGTTCTTTAGGTGTGAGTGGACCCGTCTGGCCCCAGCCCGGGAGCCCAAGTCACGGGCCCTGGATCCTGCCTCTCCCTGCCTGCACCCTGCCCTGATCTCCCCGTGCGGCCCCTGGAGACACGCCAGGTACTTTCTCCAGCTCCTGTGAGTGATAAGCATCTCTATTTCAGTGTCTCTCGTGTCTTCCGTGGAACCTTGGCTCACCGTCCAGCACCCTGTGCTCCACGTAACAAACATTAACCGAGTCATAGCTCTTGCGTTCAAACTCTTCCACGGAAGCCTCTTGCCCCTTGAATGGGCCCAGAGGGACCCGCACTTCCAGAATCTTCCTCCTGTGGCCCCACCGGCTTCGCAAGGATTCTGACGTCGGAGGAAGCCGCTCACAGGTCTGGGCTTCCCTTGAGGGTTTTTCCCCTTCAGGATGTCTCACAGCCACACGGCCTTGGTCATGCTGCCCAAGACTGACTCTGGAAACAACACCCAGGTTGCCAAGTAAATGTGTCACAGTGCCTTTGTTTTTCCTTCTGTAAACGTGGATATTTTTATTTCAGAAATGTTCCATGCTCACTTAAAACACTTGGAAATGCAAACAATAATACGAGAACATAAATCACAGATCGTCTTCGCAAAACCAGCGCTGGATAACATGTTAGCGGTTTTCCTTCCAGGCTTTTAGGCATGTATGTAGTACCGTCCCCCTGACACTCTGTGGACATCCCACACAGCAGATTCCCACTCAGCCTCTTGCCATCAGCGCTTTTGCACAATATCACATCATAACTTTCATGAACATTCATCTTAACGGCCACAGGACACTCCAGGGAGCCGAGGAAACTTAATTTATGCAGCTGTTCCCTTCAGAGGGCCGTTGGGGTATTTCTGACTCAATAATCCACGTCAGCACCTTTGTGCATGAAGCTAACTTCCTAGGTCGCTGTGATCATAGATTTTTTTTTTTTTTTGATACAAAATAGAACCAACAGCTACTACTAGTCAAGATTCCTTACTGGGAACCTATACTCTCCAGAGATTTTACCTACGTTATGCCTGTCCAGGACTCCTTGGGGTCAATACTAATATCACCAAGCCATAAACGGAGGAACTGAGACTTAGATATTCATTTGTTTTGATACAGAGCCGGGCCAGTGCTGGCCCTGGACCCTGGCTGATGCTCAAACCCCCTTCCTCTCCTGCACTCATACTGGTACTGTATGATCTCAAAGGACACGTGTGTCCTGTCAGTTCTGTCATTTTCCCTCGGTGTGGGAAATTTCGGTTTTAGGGATCTGCTTAGGTCTGAGTGTATGATTGATGGTTGGGCCTGCTCCCGCCGTTAAAGTTCAAATTGCCAAATGCTAGTCTTTCCCTCGCTTCTAAGCTTAGAAGGCTGGTAAATATCTCCCACTTTTTCTTTTCTGTTTTTTCCATGGTTGGAATATTTTTAGATTTAACTCCTTATTTCATCAAGCGTTTAGTTTCATATATAGAATCCGGTGTGGAACGTAGTAGGTAGAATGAAGATAAACTAATTTTTCTCAAATTCCCAACCAGTTAACCTAGTTCCATGTGTCGCAGATGATCTCCTTCCTAATGAGATAGTAGATTCTTCATCTATAATAGAAGGTGTTCCTTCTCGTCCCTTATGCTTCCATGTGTCCGTCCAGTAAGTATTAATTCAGTACCTGCTGTGTGCCCAATTGTGCTGGGTCCTGGGGGGTCCAGAGGTAGAAGACAGCCGGTTACCACACAGGTGATCAAACCAACACTCGCTTAGTTATAATGCATCTAGCACTGGGAGGGGGGGCACAGAATGCCGTGATAGCTCAGAGCAAGGGTACCTGATTGATTTCTGCACAAATAGCTCCTGAAGCTCTCTGAATTTGAATATCTAATAATTTACTCTTTCCTCTCTAACTCACTGCTACTCTTGCCTGTTTATTCTGCCAGGTGGAAGTAGGAATGCTTTTTTTCTTTCACTCATGAAAATATCACATTGTACGATTGCATTTAAATAACATTAAATAGAGTGATTAAATTGTAAAGAATTGACATTCTGATATTCCAAGACAATTCTATTCAAGTGTTCTTTTAAAATTCTCTAAAACATTTTGCAGTTTTATGGTTTTCTCCAAATGCATTGTTCAATCTCCCCGGTAAGCCTGTTTGTGGGCACTGGTGCCCCCCCCCAAGACCACAACGCCTGGTACGCGTGTGTGTGGGCATTCCGTATTTTTTTCTGCTATCGTAATCGGGCTCCTAGTTTTCTTATGTTTTATAACCTGTTTTTAATGTTATAAAAGCAAGCTATTAATTTTTATGTATTTATTATGCACTCGTCTACCCTGAGCTCATTAATTCCCATCCCCCGCCCAATTTACGTATTTCAGTTTTCTATAGATGCATTCCGATCTGCAAACAATAGGCTTGATCTCTTTCTTCACAATATTTAGGACTTTCTGTTTTTCTATCCTATTTGTATCCAATTTGCCAGACTGTCCAGGAAAATAAATAAGAGTGGCGATTATGGGCTTCCTTACTTTGTGCCTAGTTTGGTGAAAAGCTCGTCATTATTTCACTGTCTCATATGCTACTTTTTAATCAGGTTAAGAAAGTATCCCTCTATTCCTAATTTTTAAAAGAGTTTTAATTAGGAACAGGTGTTGGATTTTACGATTTTTGCGATCTCTCATGATGTTTTTTCCTAATGACTGTTTGTGCAAGATAATGACTTCTTTGGATTATTGGCAGCTGCGTTGGTCGCACTTGACTGTGCCATTTGCTGATATTTTTCTAGAGACGGCCACAGCCGCCTTAGGTACTTCGGCAGCTCTGGAAGGAGGGTTGGCCCTGGAGTCAGCCCACCTCGGAAGGGCAGAGACAGCTCCATGGACTCGAGCGGAAGGCGCTCCAGGCTCCAGAAGACAAGACCCAAGCCCCAAAAGTCCTCCGAGTGCGGACCGCCGCGAAGGGTTCTGCACTCTCTGGGAACACCCGTTTCTCCGGGAGAATGATGAATGGATCTGGAAATGGAAGGGGCACTGCGTTTTTCAATGTCACAGGGTGGCCGCCGACTTGGGGCACATCCTCCTTCTGCTATGCGGGGTTCCTGGACCTCTGTGTAGTTTGAGGTCTGGTAAGTTTAGTTGGAGGACATGGCAACCGCTATTTGAGATGTGAACTTAATCTTGGCCATGACGTTTGGGTCTGGCATTTGGCAGATGTGGAGCGGGCCTTCTGTGCAGTAGCTCCCCGCCCGGTCTTGGAGGCTTCTGATGGCTGTGTTCAACAGCCCTGGCTCGCTGAGCTGCCCGTCTCATTGGCAATCACTCAACAAATATTTACTGATAACGATAATACGCCCCACGCTGTGCTAGAGTGTTTTAAAATGTAGGTGTTCTTGTTTTTTGGTGAGGCCAACAGACCAGGAAGTGACTGTCAAGGACAAGATCGTCTGCTCCCCGTGGTCCCCAGGAGGAGGGAGCACGCAGGCTGTGCGGTGCCCCACGGGGCGCACCAGGGCCAGTCTTCGGGCAGAGGGGGCGGGAAACATGGGCAGAGAGCCTGTGGTTCCTGTGGAAACAGGCAGGCTGGGGATTGCCTACTTGGAATGACTGCAGGGGACTCGGGTGTGTACGGCCTGCTCCGGGGGGTGGGGGTATCAGGGCACACGGAGAGTGAGCTGAAGTGTACGAGCCCCATGACAGCCCAGGTGCTGAGGGGCCTGGCTCCAGACTGGCTGGCTGGCACATGACACGTGCTCTTGCAGGAGGGTCCCCTACTAGCTCTAGGAACCAGTTAGCCCCAAAATGTAAAAACATAAGAAAATACAGAAAATAAAAAGACATGATCAATGCACAGAGCTTATAGTGAGAAAGAGAGAGGTGGCAAGCCATGAGAAAGGTCAGAGAAATAACTTGAGGGAAACGCTGGGAAAATCGGGCTGACAGTCCACTGATGTCCTTAATAGGGACAACAACAGGCCAGGCCACAGAGTCCTTGAATTAACAGAAGAATAAAGTAAGTATGATGAAGAGTTTACTGGACTCTCTTGCCTCTGGGGAACTCACAGTCTTCTACTCCTCCACCCCTCCAATTTTACTCTTCCTGAAATGGGTCAAGAACAGAGAGGGTTCCAAGGACAGAGGGGAGGAGCCATTTGCTGGAGGAAGAGCCAAAGAGACCTCGTAAACAGGGCTGGATGGGACAGGCACTCTCTGGACAATGGGCCCCTCTTCAGCTGGCTCTTGGGCCACCCGACCCTCCAGCTCTCCTCTCCTGTGTATCTTCAGAGTGGGGCTGGGGGCACGGTGGCATCGGTTGGTTTACCTCCCCCGGGAGGGTACGCAGAGGAGAGCTCGGGTCTGCCGTCTTTTCGGGCCACCAGAAGGCAGTTCTTGCTGTCAGTTCATGAGTGGACCACCCAGGCCAGTCCCTGCCCAACATCAAAGCCCAGCAAACACAGTTCGACAAACCAAAGTGTCGTTAGTAAAGAATGAGACCCGGTTGCCCAAATGTTCGTTCAAAATAAGACATCTCACCGAGTCTTAGGTTTTATTTATTTTTATATGCATTCGCGGGGAAGAACACAGTGTCAGCGATCCTCTTCGGGTTTATGGAAGGAGAGGCACAAGCATGTACACCCCTCAGGAAACAGCTATCAGAGTAGACATTCTTCCGTGACCCGGGCGGCTCATTACTCGGTGACAGAGCCATCAACATGTGCAGACTTCCCTTCGGACCAACCTGCTCTAGCACTCGCAAGCACTGACGGGCGGAGTCGTTTCAAGAAAACTAAGAGGCAGCCCACGGAATGGGAGAATATATTTGCAAATGACACTACAGATAAAGGACTGGTATCCAAGACCTACAAAGAACTTCTCAAACTCAATACACGAGAAACAAATAAACAAATCAAAAAATGGGCAGAAGATATGAACAGACACTTTTCCAATGAAGACATACAAATGGCTAACAGACACATGAAAAAATGTTCAAAATCATTAGCCATCAAGGAAATTCAAATCAAAACCACACTGAGATACCACCTTACGCCAGTTAGAATGGCAAAAATAGACAAGGCAAGAAACAACAATTGTTGGAGAGGATGTGGAGAAAGGGGATCCCTCCTACATTGTTGGTGGGAATGCAAGTTGGTACAGCCACTCTGGAAAACAGTGTGGAGGTCCCTTAAAAAGTTAAAAATTGAGCTACCCTATGATCCAGCCATTGCACTACTGGGTGTTTACCCCAAAGATACAGACGTAGTAAAGAGAAGGGCCATATGCACCCCAATGTTCATAGCAGCAATGTCCACAATAGCTAAATCGTGGAAGGAGCCGAGATGCCCTTCAACAGATGACTGGATTAAGAAGTTGTGGTCCATATATACAATGGAATATTACTCAGCTATCAGAAAGAACGAGTTCTCAACATTTGCTACAACATGGACGGCACTGGAGGAGATAATGCTAAGTGAAATAAGTCAAGCAGAGAAAGACAACTATCATATGATTTCTCTCATCTATGGAACATAAGAACTAGGATGATCAGAGGGGAAGAAAGGGATAAAGAAAGGGGGGGTAATCAGAAGGGGGAATGAAACATGAGAGACTATGGACTATGAGAAACAAACTGAGGACTTTAGAGGGGAGGGGGGTGGGGGAATGGGATAGACCGGTGATGGGTAGTAAGGAGGGCACGTATTGCATGGTGCACTGGGTGTTATACACAACTAATGAATCATCGAGCCTTACATCGGAAACCGGGGATGTACTGTATGGTGACTAACATAATAAAAAAATCATTAAAATAAAAAAAAAAAAGAAAGAAAACGGAGAATTTTATCAGGCCGAGGCTGTTTTCATCAACAGTTGCAAGGTGCACAGTTTCAAGGCTCAACAAGGTACTTTCCATTTTTAGCACGTTGGCACGAAAGAAGAGGCTGGAGATCTGAGACCTTACATGGTTGAAAGGAGGAGGGTAGCACAGGGGTGTTAATGGGATGTTCTCGTCTGTGCACCTGAACACGGTGCCAGGGATCACAGATGTTCTCAAAGACATCCTCCCTAGAGCCCACTTGAGTGACTCGACTCCTTGGGCCCCTGCCCCCCTCTCCTGGACCGAGTTCTCTCTCACTAGACACTGGTGTCCTCGCTGATGGAAACGCTCTGGCCTCTCCCACCAGGTGCTCCCACAAATGTTCCCTTGGAAGGAGAGGGAGAACATTCAACAGGTTCTCTCCCCTTCACGCTCGGGGAAGAGATGCTGTCACTCCATAATTTCACTTTTTTTCTTTATGATTCTTCTCACCAGTGTGGCAATATCAAAAGGGCCAAGATCAGGCTGTAGCTCTAGAAAAACGGTCCACAGAGCCCGTTTGGCTTGTTCTAGACCAGACCCCTGCTCCGAGGGTATGAGGGCAAGAGGTGCTCCAGGAGGGAAGAGGAGTGAGGTCAGTCTCCAGGGGACTTGACCAAATTATCCATGCTTCTCCACGAAAATTCAGAGCTCATCCTCTCAACTGAGAACCAGCTTGATTCTCATCCTCTCCACTCCCATAAAATTCGGTTTATCAGCAAATCCTGCTGACGCTACTGGGGAGCGTCCCCAGATCCAACTACCAGTGCTGCCGCCTCGCTGGTCCGAGCCACTACCAACTGCCACTTGCGTGACCGCAGTGGCAGACCCGTGTTCCCGCCCTGTGGCCATGGTGACAAACCACCATGAACCTCGTGGCTAAAAGCAGCACAAATTCATCGTCATGCGGATCCGGGGGTCAGAAGTCTGAAACAAATCTCACTGGGCTGACACGCAGGTATCAGGATGTTTTTTGTGAAGGGCTCGTGGGGCGTCCGTGTCCTTGTCAACCAGCCCCTGTAGACCAGCCATGGCTCCGAGCCCCGTCCTCCACGCACTTCCCAGCCTCCCTGCCTCCCTCCTGAGACCTTTGTGAGTGACTGCTCTGGTCTCCCCCAGGTAATGCAGGGCGATCCCCCCATCTCAAGGCCAGCGGGTTAGCAACCACGATTCCATGGGCAGCCTTCCTGTCCCCGTGAGTGTAAAACAGCACATCCACGGGTTCTGGGCTGAGGACGCGGATGTATCTGGGAGGCCCTCACTCTGCCTCTAAAGTGTCCCGCAGCTTCCTCTTACCCCTCCTCTCCACAGGCAGCCAAAGGGACCCCATGAAGCTGCGTATCACACCATCTCACTCTGCTCACAACTCTCCCAGGCCCCCGCTACCCCCTCGCAGTCCCGGCCCCCGAGCCCCTCACTAGCTGTACGAGCAGGTTTGCGAGCATTGAACAAACCCCGCCACTCCTGGCACCGACCCTGCTGCGTCACGGGGAGTGGGACTGTGCCTGCGCTCCTGTTTTATTCACGATGTCTTCATCCATGCTCACAGGGGAGGCTGGTCTTTTGCTTTCTGTTCTCTGTGTTTGATTATCTGTGTTCGGTTTTGCTTTGGAAGCTTTCCACCTTCTATAGCTCAGAGAAATATAAATAGCAGAGAAATCATTTCTTCCTTTAAAATTTGGAAAACAATCCAAGCCTTTCTATATGTTTGCATCCCAGCGAGCCTTCAGTTAAGCACCGCAGACGGTAAGGAGCCAGGTGAGGAAGAGCCACAGAGCAAGCTCTTAGAGATACATGTGGTGTGTTGTCAGCCTCCGGGACCCTTCCCATTCCGTGTAGCTGCTTATTCTAGCCCAAATTCAACACAAAGACCTTGACTACGGTGCTCTTTTCTAACTCCCACCCAGCCCAGTGTGGGGCCTGAGCCCTGAGGTGCTCCCACTGCCGGGGCTGCAAGTTGGCTGGGTGTCCAGACGCCCCTCACTCTCGGCCGGACACCGATCCCACTCACAGGGCCCTTTGCTCTGGCAGACCGTGTGCTAACCGAAGGCCTGGGTCACTTTCCAGGCTCTGGATTCGCCAGGAGACGCTTGGCCAGTCCTTCCCAGCCCAGGACCCCCAGGTGTGGCCTCTGATGGGCCAGCCTGGAGATGAGGAGGAATAGGCCACGGTCCCCACACATGTTCAACGGTGCCTTAGTCAGGCTCTGTAGCAAAATACCACCACTGGGGGCTTGGACATTTATTCCTCACATGTCAGGAGGTGGGGAATCCAAGGTCAGGGAACCGGTATTGCTGGTTTCTGGGGAGAGCTCTCCTCCAGGCAGCTCCCAGGTCTCCGGTTATAAGGGCACCAATCCCATCATGAGGCCTCTACTCTCACGGCCTCATTAACACTATCTCTCAAAGGCCCCCAACTCCTAATACCACCACACTGGGGGCTAAGTGAACTTGGGGGGGACACGATGTAGTCCATAGCAGATATGGGCACTCTTCAGTTAGGAAGAGGTCCTTTCCACTTCAGTCCCCCAGAAGAATCGATATTGTCTCACACACACACACACACACACACACACACACACACACGCCTTTATTTTAATGAGAAGCTACTAACTTGAAATTGGCATAGTGTTTTTCTCCCTGACATCATCTGAGCCAATATTTATAAACTATCTCTGCAAGAAAGCCCTGCGAAATCTGCTTTCAGAAAGAGCCTGAATCCATTACAAGAGGGAGTCTTACGTCAAGTACGTAAACGTGATTCCAGAATAGAGTTTAGAAGTTCACTATGTGTTTTACGACGAGCCTTTGCTGCCTGGAGGAGCGGACGGGAGCAATTCCGGAACCCTCGATTGCCAAGTCATCTGAGGATCCTTGCAGACCAGCTAACCGACCTACTCGCCATCAGGACTGGGCTTTCCTTGTGTTTCCGACGTCCCAAGAGTAAGATAGATTTGGTTATCCACACACGTTTCCACGCATCCCGCCGGCATCTGCTGGAGGGTGAAGGGAAGCCTTCAGTCTACTGTGCACACACCCCTGCATTCGGCAGGGCAGCCTCAGTGGTGTGTGCGCCTCACGCCAGGACGGCCGGTCCACACAGCGCCCCCCGCTGGTGAGGGTGGCATGTGCCGTCATAGCTTTACCAGTGACCTAAGACTGCCCTGTCACGTGCCTCGCTATTTCCCCTCTATTTCAACTTCTCAAATCCATCAGGGAAGCGCTAGGTAGCAGGAAGCGAGGGGGCGAACTAAGGCCACACGGGACCCTTAGCTCCATGGGATCACACCAGAGTAGCTGTGCTCACCTGTGCAGGATGTGGCCCTGGCCCCTGGCCACGCACAGTGCAGTGGGAGAAAGGAGAGCAGCACAAGTCATAAGCCATTTGAGTACTTGGTGTGCCAGATGCTGGAACCCGTGTGCCCTGAGAGCAGCAGCTGCTAGCTGGTCCTGATGATACCAGGTTATCGTTAGCAGCGAGGGAGCACTGTCGACAAACACACGCCTCCCCCTTCCTCCCGGCCCTCGTAGGGGCCCACACGCCTGACCACAAGCCACGGCTGGAGGTGGTCTCCAGGGCAGAACCAGGGGTGGCATCCTCTGTCAGCTGTCCAGAGCATTGGAGACCCAGACGGGGAGACCAAACTAAGACCTACACGTGAGCCCAGAGTCAGGGCCGGAGAGGCCAGAGCTGAAGGCGGGTCCTGCTGTGGCTGGTGACCCCAAGCAGAGCCCCTTGGAGCTGAAGCAGCCGAATTGGAGCAAATCAAGGAGGCTTCTGGGAGGTTGTCCACAGCAGAGCTGGGACAGCCGCCCGCCACCTCTCCAGGCCGCTGATCATGGTGGTGTCACCGTCAGGGCCCATGAGCAGGACGGTACCACAGTGGTTCTCAAAGTGGGGCCGTAGGTCCAGCAGCAGTGGCATCACCTGGGAACGTGGAGAAATGCAAATTCTCAGCCCCCAGACCTGCTGGATGCGAAACGATAGGTGGGCCCTGGCGTCGGCAGAAAGGCAGGGATGCAGCCGCTAAGCCCGCCGTCCTCTACTTCAGCTCTGCCATCAAATCACCCGGACAGCCCCCTCTAGGTCAAGTGGGCAGAATCTTTGAGGGACGGGGACGGGGCATCTGGCTGTCTTTTCAAAACTCCCCGGGGAATCCCAGTGCTGGAAAACCCGCAGCTCTAAAAGCATCCCTGAAGAGAGTCCTTTCTAAATGAATAGTCGTAGTATGTCCTCACTGTTCCATGGGCTGGAAACAGTGGCCGGAGCGCGTGCTCCCGTCGCACCTGCCCCCTTCTCTGGGTCCGCGTGGCCTGAATGTGGAGGGCTGTCCTGAGAACCTTTAACCACATGAACCGGCCGCACTTAGCAAGGTTTTCTCCTCTCCTACTCCACGGCTGGCTGACTCCTCGGCCGTCAGAGTAGAAACCATAATCCTCAGAAGTGAGTTCACGCACGCTTTCCAGAAACCTGGGATCAACCCAACGCACGTGAAGGCAGCTGTGCTGGGGGTGCAGGGATGGCCTGGGAGGGATCCGGTGCGTTTCCCAAAGAAGCCAAGAGTAACGGGTGTGTTGTGCTCCCTGTAGGATGATCTGTGTAGGGTTCCATTCAGGGCTTAAATCTTTATCGTCTGCTCAGCGTTTCAAACTGTTTTTGGTTTTTTTATGCTTCTATATTGAATTTCAACATTATGATGCCCTCTCTGCTTTGCCTTCTTTTCTCTGGAAACCTGGTTCGGTTACCCCTGCTCTTCCCTTTGCCTTCGTCCCTCACACGGGATGGGAAATGCCGCCTAGATCTGACGTGACACGTCCTTGGGGCTCTGCCTTGCTTGGGTTAAGGCCACTCATGGCGACCTCCAGCCACGATCGCTGTTATAATTGCATGTAATTACGGGCTACGTGTGCTAACCCAGTTAGCAGAACAGCTAGATTAATTGCCCTTCATAATATCTTGATGCTTCCCATCACGTTCAGGGGCTGCCTAATTCGGCCCTTCTTCTGAACTACTTAACCCACAAGCAATATATGCTTAACAGTCTGAAAAATTACCAAGCTTGTCCAGTCTTTGCTAAGCTCAGCTCTACTGGGGCAGTGGTGGGGTCCCGGGGCAGCAGCGCCCACCCAAACCCCTGTACCTGGCTCCTTCCTTCCCTGCCTCCTTGCCAGCAGGTGAACCAAGCCCCCCCTTTCCTGACAATAAGGTTTCTGATGGTTTATCTGCTTCTTTTTTGAACGATTAAGAGATGGGGAAGCAGAAATAACCTCCCGCTCCCACAAAACCAGTCTCTTTATGCTTCATACTCGCTGCTGGGAGGCTGGAGAAGGCTTGGGGGTGGGGAACTGTGGGGACCCCATCACCTCCACAGTAAACTGAGTTCTCCAATCTACCTTGTAGCTAAGATGGTTTCCCGCCTATGTCTACCTTACTCTTCACCTTGTTTCTTTTTTTTTTTTTAAGATTTTATTTATTTATTTGACAGAGAGAGAGACAGGCAGGGGGAGAGGGAGAGGAAGAAGCAGGCCTCCCAGTGGAGCAGGGAGCCCAATGTGGGGCTCGATCCCAGCACTCTGGGATCACGCCCCGAGCTGAAGGCAGACGCTTAACGACTGAGCCACCCAGGTGCCCCTTCACCTTGTTTCTGATCCGGATTCCAGACAGGGATTGGAGACACTGTTTAATTGGACTGCTTCAAAATCCCAACAGCCATTATTATTAGGATTCCCAGGACAGTCCGGTGTGTGTGGGCAGGCAGGGCACCAAGAGTATCACCTCCGTGTGGACCATCGCTTCCAGATTAGGGGCCCAGCAGAGAGACGGGGGCTCAGGGGAGCCGGGGGGGGCTCAGGGGAGCCAGGGGCGGCCTCAACCACAGCACATTGGGAAATTAACCTCTGGGTTCATCCTTCATAAGCAGCTCACGGCAGACCACCTTCCAGGCAAGGATCAGGCCAAGAATTTCCTGACGCTCATGGGGGACAAGGTTGTTTTTGGTTTTTTTAAGCACAGCCCATGTGCTTCCAATCCAGTTCGTTGTAGGCGATCTAGTCGTTAGGGGTTAGCAATCGGGATGTGCTAGGGACTGGATGTGTGTCCCCCCCACTCCCCCGATTCATACGCTGAAACCACCCCCCAGTGTGGCTGGCGGTAGGAGGAGCCCCAGGGCGGTGGTCGCGAGGGCGGGCCCTCGGGACAGGCTTAGTGCCCTCTCAGGAGGCATGAGAGAAGCCGCTGCTCACTTTTCCCTGCTCTCCTCCGCGGGAGGACACGACAAGGAATCGACGGACTGTGGCCCCAGAACGGGCCCTCCCAGGGCTCCGCGCACTGCCGACACCCTGATCCCGGACTTCCAGCCCCCAGATCCGTGAGAAGTAATGTCTGTTGTTGGTGAGGCCTCATCCGCAGTGCATTGTCAGATAGGAGGCAACCTGGATGCCGTCTGGGAAGCCGGAGTCACCAGGAGTCACCAGAAGCACGGAGCAGCGGACCCCCCCGAATCACTCCCTTCCCCCTCAACAGCCCACATTTTGCTCCTTACATCATCTGAAGCCAGAGCAACGGCCCCGTAAGCAGGATTACAGAGGCACCACCGTGTCCTTCCCTGTGAAACAGAACCAGCGTCACCACCAACAGAAATTACTTTTAGCTATTTTGATAGCTGCTGATGAAATTAGCTAAATGTAAGTGTTCCTGGTAATTTGATTCCTCCTCCCGGCCAGGAATGGTGCTGTCTTCTGGACAACAGGATAAAACTCATTTCAGTCCGAGTTTGGCTCATGGGCTCCGGAGCCAGCCAGACTCTGTAGGTGGATCCCCAGCTGGCCGCCGTGCAACCTCCTTTCCCTGACCCGTTTCCACACCTGCTAATAAGATGGGGAAGGTAATGGCACCTTGCCTGTAAGATTACAGTGAGGGTTTCACAAAATAATCCCAGTGAAGTCCCTAGCACGGTGCCAAGCGTGTAGAAATGCTTACATGTAATGAAACCATTCCATTTTTTAAAAAGATTTATTTATTTGAGAGAGCAAGAGAGCAGGGGGAGGGACAGAGGGAGAGAAAGAATCTCAAGCAGACTCCCCGCTGAACACGGAACCTGACACAGGTCTCGATCCCACAACCCCGAGATCACCACCTGAACCGAAACCAAGAGTCAGACGCTTACCCGACTATGCCACTTGGGCGCCCTGAAACCGTTCCATTTTTAAAAATCATTCCTGATTGAGATAAAATTATTCTAGAGAGATCTGGCCCTTTAAAAAACTCAGAAAGTCAGTCTTGTTAACTGTCAGAGATTGTACCCGACACGTCTTGGTGAATGAGTTTGCTCGCATGAGCTCAAGGAAGGGTTGGGGGGAAGGGGGAGGCTCCCTGACTGATGACTGTCACACGCCCTCGTCCCGTAACCAGGCCTGGTACGTTGCTCAGTGGGATCCAGCCATGACTGGGTCCCTTTGATAGACCATGTGATCTCGGGTAGACTCCCTTGCCGCTCAACTCACCTGGGGACTAAGGGCCATTGGGTCATCTTGGAGGCCACCGCCCCTAACCACGGTGACCCAGAGGAGGGACTCTTGTCCCTGGTTTGCCCAGGGCCCTCCCAGCATCAGCACCAAAAGCCGAGGCCACCTTCGGAGAATCCGGGTCTCCTCACAGGTGGTGCCTGCACAGAGGTATTGGCCACGTCAGGGTGGGCAGCAGCCCAGAGTGCTGACCCCAAACCTGCTGATGTCATCATAACCCTTCTGGTTTCTTCAAATGCCTCAGACGAATCAACATCACCAGCCTCTCACCATGGAAGACCTTTGATGTACTTAGAGATCATTTTATTTCTTCCTTCAGTTTTCTGCAGACTGAATAATCACAGTCCCACAGGCTGTGGGCTCATGCCATGACCTCCGGTCATCTCCGCGATGACCCCGGCCCCAGGGTTTGCAGCCAGAAGGACTGAAGGTTCCAGTCCTCGTGCCCTTCTCAGGGGCAAATCTTCGTCTTTAGAATCCTCAGGGGGGTGGGCTGGAGGGTCAGGGCCCAGGAGGGTCCAACCTGGCCTAGCCCAAAGCTCATCACAGCATCCAACTCAGCTCCGGACTTTCTCAGGGGCGTGGGAGGTGATGTGTGATGCAGCAGTGTTGGACTCAGGGTGAAACCAGGTCAGAGTGGTGGGACTTGGCCCAGAGCACCCTCTCCTTACTTACCCGACTTCCCCAGGCTCTTGGAATCAGCCCCCTGCAAATGCACCTGTTGCCGGCAGAGCCCCGCTCCCGACACCTCCCCTGAGAAGGCTCCCCAGACTCTAAACCCCTCATCAGCCCCTTGTATGTATGCCTGGTGCTCCCACAAAGATAGGCACTTCATTAGTGTCTTTAGACTAACCTTCAGGGATCATTTCTACATTTTGTCACGAGAGGAGCTTCTATGACTATGTAGAACACAGAAGAATCCATAATAATAAAGTCCCATTATTTTGGGGGGGTGTCAGGGAATGACTGTCTTGTTATGTTTCTTGATTGTTTAGTGTCAATTTTATTTTCCAGGGGTATTTCAAGATCTTTTAGGAAGGAGAAGCTTGACTCATCTATCCGGCTTTCCTTTTCTCTCTCTCTCTCTCTTTTTTTTTTAACCTTCACAGCATCTGTCAGGATGCCAGGGAGCTAAAAAGCACTCAATAACTGCAGTCAGAGGATGATGAATGAATTCTGCATAGGCCACCACCCAGCATGACATCCCGCATGCCAAAGCTCAACGGGGTTTGTTGAATGAGTGAGTGAGCACTCCCCTGGATCCTGTTTATCCACTCCCCGTATTTGCCAGCCTGGTGAATACGAATGTGCCAGAAACAGAAAAACAATATAAAAAGATGGAATGTGACAAAAATATAAAAGAGTGGGATGAAGTGCTTGGTATTTAAGTGATTTCTCGACTTTTTACAGGGGAATTCTGGCTCCTATCCTCTCTCCCTCATTGGCAAAAGGAGCTGGGCGTATGTTTGAAAGGCCCTTCCTCTGGGACTCATACTGAGTCACCTTCCAAACTACCCCCCACCCACCACTCCTTCAGTCATGGAAAGGCAAGCCACAGGTCGGGGAATTCAACATGAAGGACAGCTGCATACATTGAGATGCTGGTATCCGAGAGAAAATCTTCCACGGGACCTTCAGTGCTCTTAGCTGCTGTCCGCACACGCGGACTTCGGTTTACTAAACGTGGCACTAGGGCAAAGTCTTCAGCTTGACACAGTGATCGCTTCCTCCGGCAGACATGCTGATCAATTTGCCTGCCGTGCTAAAGTACCCCCCTAGTTTAGGATGCTGTTCCCACGGCCTCAAAGCACCAGCCCCTGAACTAGAACACAAAAACCTAACACAGGGACCAGTGACGTGCCACATAAAGAAAGTCCAGCCAGATAACCTTCAACAGCACTTGTTCTGTCCCTTCATTTGTGAAGTAGGCATGTGACTTGGAATTAAATGTGATCGCTTCTGCAAAGCACTCAACACAGGACATAAGCTAGCTGCTCAGGAAGTGTGAACCCTGCCCATCCATCGTGGTCACTGACAGAGATCACAGCTCCTGCCTTCCCAGCTCAGCTCCACTGGTTTCTTGGTCCTTGGATGCTCATAAGGTTGAATTCAGTGCCCTTAAGTCCATGCCTGCTGTAGCCAGCCTCCCAGATGGCCTCCCCGCCATGCCCATGTGCAGTCCCTCCACCACTGAGCCAGGACCCGAAATACAAGGGCCTTCACCCTCTCCCCTGGGTCGTCTGGAGGAAGCATGTCCATGCTGTGAGGGGAGGCCCATGTTGTGAGGAGCTGAGAGCCAGAGCCTCCACCCAGAAGCACTCAAGTCTTCTGGTGACCTCAGCCCAGCCAACACCCACACAACTTCAAGAGAGACCAAAGCTGGAAGGACCCAGCTAAGCCACCCCCAGATTCCTGGCCCTCAGAAAATGGACGTTTGCTGTGGAATGCTGCTAAGTTTGGGGCTGATTTGTTATGCAGCAGGAGATGACTCATACATGCCTTTTTGCTTAAACCGGATCGAATGCATGTTCGGACTTGCAGCACATGATCCTTACTTTAAGAGTGTTAGCTTAAGAAGTAGAAATGCAAGTAAAAATGTAGTAGTTGAAGTTTCTCATGCTCTTTTTCCGAGGTATATAGAAGCTGACCCTGGTTTTAGGGCATATGACTCACCTACCTGTCTGTCATTTCCCATCCCACCTTCATCTATCCAGGCCATGCCTTAAGATTGGGGTTTTAAGATAGAATATACTTAGATAAATAATACACAGTAGAGGGGGAAAGAATCCTTTTTCTTTCTAGAATTCCTTTTGGGAAGGTTTCTTCAGCAAACTCTTTTTTACCAACTAACTTGGGGTAAAAATTGAGCCTCCAGGACATGATTTATTCAATATGAGACTGTAGAGTGTGTGTGTGGGTGTGTGGGTGTTTGTGGGTGTGGGTGTTGGGCCCAGAGAGTTGCAAGTCACATTTATTTGTGTATCATCAGAGGAAACACAAGAAGAGTGAGAGGAAGGGAGAGGAGGGGATGAAGGACAAAGGCTCCATGCTATAGCTCTTCCCCTCGCTCCCCCTCATCTTATGTAAAATTACTAAATCCACACAATAAGTGAGACATATGAATTAGAGAGGCAAAAACCATGATGGCACAAGCCTCTGTGTTCACACCAATGCATTGGAGTATGGACTGTTCAGGCACAGTGGCAGAGAGGAGGAGGAAAGATTGGGAACACAGAGAAACTATAGGAGGGCTTTCAGAGTTTTATGGAGCTGTAATATTGGGGGGTTGAAACACAGTTGAATCTCTGAGAGCTGCTGAAGACCCAAGGTACCATGGATGGATGATGGATGGGATGGATGGATGGAGGATGGATGGATGTGTGGATGGATGAATGGAAGAGGGATGGATGGATGCATGGAAAAGGGATGGATGAGTGGATGGATGGATGGATGGATGGATGGATGGAGGATGGATGGGGGATGGGGGGATGGATCGATGGATAAGGGGATGGATGGATGGGGGAATACAGGGATGGATGGATTGATGGACGGGTGGATGGATCAATGGATGGATGGATGGATGGATGGATGCATGGATAGATAGATGGGGGATGGATGGATGGGTGGATGGATGGGTGGGTGGATGGAGAATCAATGGAAGATGGATGGGTGGATGGATGGAAAGGTGGGTGGGTGGATGGAAGATGAATGGATGGAAGATGGATGGGTGGATGGATGGATGGAAAGATGGGTGGGTGGGTGGATGGAGGATGGATAAATGGGTGAATGGATGGAGGATGGATGGATGTGTGGATGGATGGATGTGCGGATGGATGAATGGAAGAGGGATAGATGGGTGGATGGATGAATGGATGGATGGATGGGTGGGTGGATGGATGAATGGAAGAGGGATGGATGGGTGGATGGTTGAATGGAAGAGGGATGGATGGGTGGATGGATGAATGGAAGAGGGATGGATGAATGGATGGATGGGTGAGTGGATGGATGGATGGATGGGGGGATGGATGAGGGGATGGATGGATGGGGGAATACAGGGATGGATGGATCAATGGATGCGTGGATGGGTGGATGGATGGATGGATGGATGGATGGATGGATGGATGGATGGATGGATGGATGGATGGATGGATGGATGGATGGATGGATGGATGGATGGATGGATGGATGGACGGATGGATGGGGAATGGGGGGATGGATGGGTGAATGGGTGGATGGAAGGATGGATGGATGGATGGAAAAATGGGTGGGTGGATGGATGGAGGATGGGTGGATAGAGGATGGGTGGATGGGTGGGTGGAGGATGGGTGGATGGATGTATGGAGGATGGGTGGGTGGGCGGATGGATATGTGGGTGGATGGATGAATGGGTGGATGGATGGAGGATGGAAGGATGAATGGGTGGATGGATGGAGGATGGATGGAGGATGGGTGGATGGATGGAGGATGGTTGGAGGATGGGTGGATGGAGACAGAGTAGTAGACAGGTGTCAGCTCCCTGAAGGCTGAGAGCTGCAGTTTCATCTTACTCATTTTTGTACACTCAATGTTACACATGACAGAGATTTTATAAATCTTTATGGAATAAATGAGTAAGTGGGTGAATAAATACTATACAAATGAATAAATAGATGATTGAACTTTCAAGTACTAATCTTCTAATACATGCACTCCATGTCTGCACTCACTATGTGGTTATCCTGAGACTTATGAGTGTATTTCATAAGCTTACACGTATTTCAAGGCTGTGGAAGATACTCTGCCAACTTAAGCATACTTACCACAAAACCATGCTTACTGCTTCTAGAAGGCATCACCTTTCCTCCTGGTCCACCAGACAAACATTCATGCTCTATCTTTACCAGAGAGATGCAGAATGGAAGGACACAGTGGTACACGTCCAGCCTGAGCAGAGCAGTAGCTCTCACAAACGAGTGGGCTTGTGCTGATAACTGAGTTCTGATTCTTTCTCGGGCTTCTCCAGGATTCTGCACCTGAACCTGCCATTCTTCTGCACACATCTGAGGTGCTCTCATCATGAGAGTCCTCTGCCTACAAAGCCCTGCATTAGCCACAAAGGCTCTGCCATGTGCACACACACCACACACTCTGGGGGGTCTATGCTGGAGCAGCAGCGGCCCTAAACTTAACTCAGTTTACTGGTTTTTTTTTTCTAATCCCACAGAGAACCTCAATAAAAGGAGATCATTGCAATACCAGCTGTCAGCTCCAGTGTGGTCCTGTAATTATCACCTTGCCAGACCTTGAAATCCTCCTACACACTATGTCATGGTTCTGAGTTCATCTGAACTTATGAATTATTTCCAGAGATAATGAAACCTATCAGATTACTGATAGGTAATCTACTTCATTCTAATCAACTTCATTCTAAAGGAAATGAACTGGCAAGGAGACTGTAATGACTTATAAGACTTTCATGTCCTTAAAATAGCCAACCAACTTCCTCTCTCCTCTGCCCTCTGCCCTCCCTCCGCTCCTGTTCTCCTGCTACTTCCTTTTCCTTCTCATAGGAGGCTTAGAAGGGCAGGAGACTGGAGGGGCCAATCGTAAGAAAAAGTGTGTGCGTGTGTACCTGTGTGCTGGAGGTGTGTGTGTGTGCGCGCGCGCGCGCGCGCGTGTGTGTGTGTGTGTGTGTGTGTGTGTGTGTGACTATGCATAAGCAGCTGACTCTGACTCACAGGGAAGGGACCCCACATCTTCCCACCCGCTTTCTCCTGCCCCCCACCAACACCCACTGCCACTGGTGAGATTGTAGAAGGCAAGCCTCAAGGATGAAAACCAGCCAGAAAGGATATTATGAGTAAAATTATTATCTCTTCCTTTTCTTTTCTCTTCCCCTCTCATCACCCACAAGGCTATTTATAAATGTACAGTCCTAGCCCAGAACTTCCTCCTCAGACTCCACCCCACTACCTAACACCCCCTCAATGACCAACTGATAGTCTGCACCCCCATGGGAGGTGCTGCCGGGTGCTTCCCGCCCAGCAGCAGGGAGCATCTTCTGTGTGGGTGGGCGTAGCTGCACACCTGAGCTCTGGGCCTCCGAGGAGCGGCATGCACCTGACCCTTCCTGCTCCCCCCACCCCCCGCCGTGTTGACAGTGCAGACAATCCTAAAGGCCTCAAATAGGTGGGGCTCCCAGCCTCCAATGAGTTCACAGGAGGCCACCAGACCAGAAGCTTCTCCCTTGGACCATGACATGAGCCAGAAAAAAGCTCCTCGTGCATCCAGGGTCTACCAGTAACCTTGTGTTTGCTTGCCCTGGTGTAGGGGTTGGACCAACCCCCCACTCAAAGTCTGACTTGCACATTGAGCCTGATGGTGCCACACGTGGACCAAGAGGAAGGAAGAGTTTATTACTGACAATGATGAGTCTCTTAGCGGAGCAGGGCAGGCTCCCAGCAGCATGGCTGGAGAGTGAGGAGGGGTCTGGCTTTTGTCGTGATCAGGGTGGGACTAGGGCGAGGGGTACCACACACAGGCCGGGTTTTGTGCGGTTGGAACTCCCCCTTGGTGCCAAGGGAGGGAGCATGCAGACCCTCTCCTCAGCCGGCCCAGATATGGGGAAGAGGAGGAGGGGCCTAGGAGGCCCAGAAGCTGTCAGCAAACACACATGGAACATGGAGTCAGCCTCCCTGTTACAACCACAGCTGGAACCACCTGGACTCACAGGCCATCAGAACCAAACCCAAAATCTGCATTACCAGGTTCAACCCTGCCCACACCCCTGATCTCCTTGGGACCAAGCCCACCAACCCCCAAGCTGGGCCTGCACAGAGGGCCATGTTACAGAAGTGATTGGGGCTTAAGTCATTCTCACCGTCCACCCACTATTCCCACACTCGCCCTCCCCTCTGCAGCCCCAGCTGGGAGAACCCCCAGGGCCTGTGGGGAGGGGGGCCACCAGGCCCCTGTCTGCCAGGAGTGCCACTCAAGGGCTGGACTGCAGCTGTTTCCATGGGCCAGGGAGCAGCAACCAGAGGCCTGGCTCTTTTTTCCCTCAAGGTTTTCTAAGCTGTTACGAGCACGGAAGGTGGTGGCGTCTCGGGTTGGTCACTCCATGACTGGAGAGCCACCATCTGCTCCCGTGAGTCTAGGGGTTGTGTTTTCCTGATTCCGAGAAAAGTGAGCCCAGAGAGGTCTTTGCAGCGGGGGACACTGCAGACGCCCCAGCTGCGCCTGCACCTACTTCACTGCTACTGAGCCCAACAAGGGGTGTCTGGGACGCGGCTGCACGAAGCCTCCATGTTCCTCCCAGGACATTGGTTCCTACCAACTGGAACGGCTCTCTCTGCTTCCTGCTGATTCCAGAAGGGATCCAACATTTCTTTCAACATATATTTGCGGCGGCCTAATAAGAGCTAAGTCCAGCTTCAGAGCTACCTGATGAAAGCCTATCCTCGTAGAGCTTATAATCCATGGGATCCTGAATCCAGCCCTTGCTACCTTTTTCTGCACTTGAATTATGTGGATCAATTCTCATTAGTGCCATTCTCCAATTTGGGACAAGCCCTACCTTTTCACACTCATTCCCCATCCTTAGTTCCCTGTGTGGACCCCTCCCGCCCCAATACATGCTCATGTCTCAGGCCACCCTCAACTGGAGGGCTGTGCCCCACTCCTCCCTCGGAGTCCCCAGGGGTGCATTTCACAGTGAGTGCCCTGCAGACCAGCCTCCCCCTTGATGCCAGGACCAGATTTTCCTGCACAGGTGGGTTGGGGAAAGTCTGCGGGTGTGTTTAGCCCCGCAGGGCCATGGGTGCTTGACCACAAATCTCTGTTTCCACCCAACACCCCTCCACGCAGAGGGCTCTCTGCAGCCCATGGAGCCCAGAACGCCACCTCAACACCACACTTACTCCCCGCAGAGCTATGGGAAAATCAGTACAGAATCACAAGACCTGTGCCATGATGCCACTGACCAGCAACATTCCCCTGAGAGCCCCTAGCTCTGACCTGCTGTTTTCATTGCTGCAGTCAAAACAGACCGTCCCCGGCATGGGGGCCTGGTGGATGCGTCTCATTACAACTTAATGGAGGGGCTGGTATTTAACCAGCTCTCGTTTCCCCCAGTCCCCTGCTCTGAAATCTCAGAGCTGTAGTCCTAGTGGAAAGGTGATGCCGTTTCTCCAAGGTACCAAGCATCTCTGAAAGGGTCAAGGTCTGATGCTCAGAACCCGGTCGCTACGTTGGGACAAAAACACTGTGGTGGCCTGTAAGTCTCTCCGCTGGCTTCCTATCACCCTCCGGGAGCCGAACAGTCTCTTTTTGCTGGTGCATCTCTCCACCATCAGGTGCATGTTTGCCCCTGAGTACCTGGTCCAGGAGGAGAGTGGCCTGCCTGGAGGAGGGGTGCGTGCAGGAACTGCAGCCGCACGGCTGGCTGGGAGCAGACGCCACACTCAGCAGCCTGCAGAGCCGAGCACAGAAGAGCTGTGGTTCCCGAGCGTACTCTGTGTGCAAAGCCCAGCGGCAGGCACCCAAAGACGCCCCGGACCCTCATCAGCCCCCTATGGGGCAGGTAACGTGCAGAGTGTGGTCAGTATCACCCCAGCATTCACACAGGAAGCAGGGGTCTAGGGGCTCGAGGACATGGACGATCCCTGGGACGGGACCCACCCTACAGGAGAGATGGCGGCCCCCAAGGTAATTCAAGGGCCCTGGGGCCCAAGTACAGAAGGACGTTCACACTTGGCAGTGTTCCTTATATCACATCCAGGGCCTCAAGACTTACAGTTGAAAAGTCTACTGTCCTATCATCTCTAGGAAACAAAAGCACATAAATGAGAGCCACTGGTGTCACTGCTGGGGTGGGTGGCAGGT
This sequence comes from Ursus maritimus, assembly GCF_017311325.1. Classification (NCBI taxonomy): domain Eukaryota; kingdom Metazoa; phylum Chordata; class Mammalia; order Carnivora; family Ursidae; genus Ursus; species Ursus maritimus. The sequence goes on from NW_024424452.1 coordinate 70,653,720, forward strand.
CAGGCCCCAAAAGGCCCTGGACACCGGGCTCTGGTGCACACACCCTCAGCGGGGCTGGCCACCAGTGCCGCGTGGTTGCCGGCTCCTATAGCGTAGCCATACCGTGGTTGGGTGGACATGAACCCCGGGGACTAGTGAACGTCCAGCAATGAGCTCTGGGGGTGGCGTGTGAGGGAAAGGAGGACACGCAACCTGCTGCAGATGCAAACGCTCCCACCGCGGCCAATTTCAAGCTGCCAGCGGCACCCCATGGAACACGCAGAAGCACGTGCTTACATTGCAATCCTCCGGACGCACAGCAGACAGAACCTTAAGAGCACAGAGAATAGCAAAATGTCGTGAAATAACTAGGAGGTGGTGTGTTTTGACTATACATTACCTTTGTTTTGAATACGATTTATTTCATTGTGAGCTTACATAAGCAGTTTCCATAAGGGCCATGTTCAGAGCAAGATCCCTAAGAAATGTAAGAAGTGGCTCCCACAGCCTAGCACTCTGCCAGCTGGGAAGGAAGAGTGTGTGGGCATCGCACAGGGTCCAAGAGGTCAAGTTTAGCACAGGAAGACACTCTGGGGCACCCAGAGCTATCCGGGCAGAGATGAAGGAGCAGAAATGGTCGTGGTGATGTGGGACAAAGCCTGGGAGGCCCTGCACTGCGGCCTGCTATCCTGCCCAGCTCCTGGGCGTGGGGGCAGCCAAAACCCAACCCAGGGCACGGCCCAGTAACTGCAGCGGCCGTAGCCCTCTGCCTAAGCCTTGCAGCCCAGGCGGCCGCCCTGAGATCTGGACGGCTCTCACCAGCATGCAGTTTGGGAAGGAGTAGCCCCAGTCTGAGAATGGGAAGGGTTTGGAAAGGGGTCTGTGTAGTTGTCAAAGCACCTGCTGGCTCGACCCATCTCTCATGGGAGAAAAAACCGTCTCAGCAGCGATAACTTCATTCAACATCGGTGCAATTGCCAAGCAACGGGAGATCCTGAGGGGGCGGAGCTCTGCTCCCCAGGTCACATGCCAGGGACCGGGCCATAGGACAGAAAGGAAGGCAGCTAAGGTTCTATTCCAGGAAGGCTCCTTTCAAGTCTGTGAGGGCAGGAAGGGAGCTGAGCGCTGAGGACCAAGGTGTGCTGAGCCCTGTGCACAAGCCGCAAGCACATCACTCACTTTGGTGATCACAACCACACTAGCAAGGGAGGTATTCTTGCCCCACCTTACAGACGGGAAAGCTCAATTTCAGAAAGATCGGGAAGCTTGCACAAGACCCTGTAGCTCAGACCCACCCGAATGCCGGGTCATGTACCCTGAGCTACCGGCTGTGGAGACAGCAAGTGCTCCGGCCACGCTTCTGGGACAGCGCCTGTCCCCTTCTCCCTCCTCCAGCCCTGTTCGGCATCACCCTTCAGGACTGCAAAGTGCCCAAGGCCCTGGGGACAAACACGTGGGTTGGAGTCTAGGCTCCATGCGTCACTAGTAACTGTCACTCGCGTAACCTCCACCAGCTTCAGTGTTGGAACTACGAACCAGCTCCTACTTAACAATATTGTCGTGGGGGTTACGTGAGACCGTGCGCATGACGTGCTCTGCACGGGGCCTGCACGGGGCCAGCGTTAAAGGGCAGCTGTCACGGGTTGGAGAGCACGGCGTTGGAAAGGGCGGTCAGGATATTGCGGCTGGAACGAGGGGTCAGGAGGGCAGCTGGTCCGGGTGATATCCCCCTCCTCCCACCAGAGGCCCTGGACCTGGATGCGCACAGGCCACAGTGAGGACAGCGACGGAGACCCACCTCCCACAGAGGGGGGACCTCTTACCTGACTTCTCACATGCAGGGCACTCTTCCCGGTTCTTTGCAAATACGACCTCATTTAATCTAACAAGTCCTTGCCGTGTCTGTCATCATCCACTTCCCTTAATGACGTGAAAAGTGAGTAAGTGACACCCCCCCCGCCCCAGGTCCCACTCTGCCCCTTTGGGCACTGCCACGCCTACAGCTCTGCCTCTCCAAGGCAACAGGAATCGGGTCCCCACGGCACCTTCCCTGATGCCTGTGCCCGAGAACCTCTATCCCAGGTGCCCAGAGCTGTGCCGGGCAGAGAGAGCCATTCATCAGCCACTTGGGGATTTACCCAGGGCACTGTCCCCTGCTCCGCCCTCCTCCGTGCCTGTGGTTGTTTCTGTGGGACAATGACGGGCGAAGCTATCCCAGCAGGCAATGTAACGTGGGCTTCGATGCCGGCCCCAGTTCTGCCCACCCCTCCCTCGCTGAGGGTCTCTGAGGTCCCAGAACGTCCTCATCTATAAAACGGGGATAACGTCAACCCCACAGCGCTGCTAGGAGGGAATCGTCTGGAGTAAAATCTGACACCTTGACTCAGAGCTGTGGTCACCGTCCGCCACTCAGGCGCGGCCCTGAGACCCGGTCTGCCTCGGTCCCTGGGGCAGACTCACCCACCTGAGCCTCCTGAGCTTCCTCGCCAGTAATGTGGGGATAAGAACACCCACCTGCTTTGTGGGGTCGCCGTGACTGGGCAAGGTCGTGGCCCTGAGCCGGGCACCCAGCACGGCTCTTGCCCCTGGGGTCGTGGTTAGCTCTCGCGGGACCTGAAAACTGGCCCGAGCTCCCGGCAGACCGGGGGAGTTGGTTCCCAGTCACAGCTTCTGGGAGGGAAGGACTGGGATGTTCATACAGCTCTTGAAGCCTTCAGAGGACCCCCTGGGGGAAGAACCCGCCACAATAAAGCAAGGCTGAGGCTGGCACAGAAGGAAAAGAAAACCAGGCACTTTGTCTACAGCTTTATGTCTTTAAATTTCCTTTTCTCGAAAAGCTTATGCTAATTGAACTGCCACAGGAGCCTCAGCTACTTTGCTGTCTTTCGGGTGATGGAAAGGACATGGGGTTTCTGAAGTCAGACGACCTGGGTGTAAAGGCAGGCCTGTGGCTGCTGTGTGACTACAGTAAGTCACTTACCCTCTCTGAGCCCCTGCTTCCTCCCTTAGAAAATGGGAAAAAGAAGAGTATCGACCTCATAGGACAGCAAGGAAGGTCAAATAGGACGTGAAAATAATCTGTAGAAGGTGAAGCCCTAGGTGAATGTGGGCTACCATTCACTGCGAAGAGAAGGCAATGTTCATGGTTCAGTCTCAGGAATCAGGACCTCGGGAAGTCAGGGTGTCCTCCTTTATGGGTCTGAATTCCCTACTTCCATTTTCACGGTCTCTGTGTATTTGTGTCTGCTATTACGGGCCACTTCACATCTTTCTAGAAGGAGGCAAAGTACAAAAGCAAACAAGACAGCTCCAGGGTGAGAAGTATGGCGGGTCAAGGGCTCTTGCAACCGGTCTTCTCAGGAACGGGGTCAGAGACGAGGCCAGCCAGCCCCAGCTACCCAGCATGGACAAAGGGGAGTCTGCTCCCCAAAATACCACCGAAATTCCCCAGTTTTATACGTTCAGCCTCAGAGCAGAAGTCTGAGTTTTGTTCTCTATACAATTTTTAGAAGCAAAACACCTTTGGAAACTTTTTTTCTCCTGTGCCAACCACGCAGAGCCGAATGCAGCCTGTACCGGGGTTTAAACGAGACCAGCCAGGAAGGTGAGACACTCGAGCTGCCACCGCATTTCAAACACAGTGCACGACGTGTTACACAAACACCATTCATAAACCTGAGTCACGGCCCTCCGACGGGAGCCGGGTACAGGTATAAATAGCCTGTACGTGTCAAACAGAAGAAAGGAAAGCAAGTTCGGGAAATAAGGTGGAAATCATTGTGCCCAAATTAAACATAAAACATCTCAGCCTTATCATTATTTACAACCTCCTAGAACAACTCCTACCCAAAGAGGAGAGAATGTCAAATGGAAAATTCTCAACAAGCGAAAGTCCCCGCGTGGAGCAAAGAGAAGGAATGATGCAGTGGCCTATGACTCTGCTGTGTCACTTCCTGGCTGCCGGGCGCGCGGGCACCGCAGCATTTTCTGGGCGCGCGGCTGTGACAACGTGGAGCCATCAATCTGCGTTCATGGATTCTGTGATGGTTTTGGATTGACAGCCAAAGAGTACAGTTCGTGGTGACCAAGAACTAACACTTTGCCCCTGTGAACGTTTTACAAAATCATTTTTCCCTTGGATTCCCACCTTCCCTTGCCTTTGGACATAATTCATGACCGACGTACAGCATGAGCTGCGTTCCTGATGTCGCGGAGCGGGCTCTCCCATGGCACAGTGTGAAAACAGACAGCCTGCGGGCTTGGGGACAGTCAGAGCCAGAGGCAAATCTGTGCGCCCTCCAGGCCGTCCCACAGAAGCACGGGGCATGGCCAGGGGTCAGAAGAAACATGAGAGGCTCAGGCAGCCCACGACACCCCCAAGGCTCAGCGGGTCCCCCAGACTCGGCCTGGGTCCTGGGTCATTCCGTTCCTGGGCAGGCCCCGCGAAGCCTGCCAGTGCCCCTCCCGCAGTCCCAGGGCTCTGTGTGCATGGCACGGAGCTGTCAGAGAGGGGCGTGCGCTCAGGAAGCCACAATCCTTGCCCAGGAGAGGTCCCACGGCCCAGAAGGGATTGCAACCCGAGTGCAGGCTGGGCAGCGACCCCTTGACCCACCGCTGCTGCAGAAGCCCACAGTCCGCAGGTGTCTCTCACGCGTCCCCGTCTGGCCCCGGCACCCGTGAACTCAGGCTCGGAGGATGTGCGCGGCGTGAGTTAAGAGCTCACTAGCGTGTAGATCATGCTGAATGCAGAGAGAAAAGGAAGAGAAGGAGTGAGCGGGAACCCAGGAGGGACTCAGACTGACCCTCACCCAAGGGTCCTTCCCCAAGCTGGACCCCGTGGCTTCTTTCTTGTCCTGGCACTAGAAAATCTGCCCCACCCCCACCCCCGCTGGCCCCACTGCTTTGCACCGCATTGGACTGAGGCTGTGCTGTGAGCGAGTACCGTGTCCCCTGGGTAGAAGATGTGATAGCTCCAAGTATGGGTTATTATCCTCATCCGCATGGTTATTATGGCAGCCGTTTCTCCTTCCTGCAATTGTACGTCAGGTCCCCGGGTGGGGGTGGGGGGGCGTGCAGGGGGTTCTCTTCCCATCAGCTGCTGCATATGATTCTACGATGCCACATGCTACCCCACTGCTGGGAAGATGCCCGGAGCTGGAGGGTCTCCCTGCCTTTGGGGGAGCCGGGGGTCACGTGAGAAGAGGATAGCTCAAGGTCACAGAGCCAGGGAGGGCAAGGCAAGGAGCCGCATCCCAAAGCCAAAGCCAGAGCTCTCTCTGTGATGATACCAAGGGAGGTCACAGATGCCCTTTACCCGCTCCACTCACTTTCAGACTTTCAGTCACTCACTCAGCATGTATTGAGCACCTCCTGCATGCCAGGCACCATTCTCGGTGCTGAGAGACAACAGTGAGCGTGCAGCCCGACACCTGCCTCGAGGGAGCACACAGCCAAGCTGCCGCAATAACAAGGAGCTCATGAGCACCTACTGTATGCCGCTCCGGCCAGGGCACCGCAGACACACAGGCCAATAAGACAGACGGGGTGTCTGCCATCAAGTCGGCCCGAGAGAAGAGAATCATAGAGGGAGAGGAATAAACAGGAAGGACGCAGCTAGGACCCAGAGCAAAGGGCAGGAGGGTGGGGCTACTTCACCCTCCTGGCTGGGGAGATGGCTCTCTGGGGCGGGCAGACAGTCCACACTGGCCCAGCCTGCTAGTGTTCGAGTTCCTGTTAGACAGGAACCTGCAAGCATCTCCTGGTCCACAGGGCACCTGCTGGAGAGGTTAGCACACGATGCTAAGAAGAGCCCAGCTCTGGGGCCAGACAAATGCGTCTCAGCTAGGGCCTCAGACACATTTCTTAATCTCTGCAAGGTCCTGTGAAATGCCAACCCCACCTTGACAGGGTCCCAGCGGCTGTCACTTCAGTCCGTGCTCGGCTCGGACCCAGCTGTCTGCGTGCATGGGTCCCCCTCTCTCCCTACCGGAGTGGCCGGGGCTGACGGTTCTGTGCTCCCCCACAAGCCCTGGATCTAAGGGGCTGGGTATTCTGGGCCGGGAGACATGGGGTCTTTGAGGAGCTCTGCAGAGCCCCAAGGCGCCAGGTTCAACAAAGAAGGGGGAGCCCTGGCTGCCACCCAAGGTCCCTGAGAGGCAGGAGGCGCAGTTTTTCCAATTTTGTTTTAGCAGCAAAGTAATTAACAAACGCAACATGAAGGCAGAGCCAGACCGAACGGAAGGACAGACAGCCAAACGGAATGTCTGGGACACGACGTTTACAGGATGATCACACTCAGGCAACGGGCAGGAGCTGCCCCCACTGCACCCCGCTCCCTACTCCCCACGCCCCCGCATCCCTCGCCTCCACACAGACCCTTGTGCCCCCACCTCACCCCGCCCCCCCGCGAGCCCCCGCACCTCCTCCGCCGTCCCCCCAACCCCTGCAGCACCCTAGTACCCCCACCGGCCCCCTCACAACCCCACCACCCCACAGGCAGGGAGCAGCCTTGCTGACTGACTTCCCAGGTCTTCTTTCTCACAACAAACGGGCACTAGCAACAAAACTGAAATGAGGAGGTGTGACCTGCCTCCGTCTCCATCTGGACTACAGTGGTTCCCAGGCTAACAGGGCAGGAGCCAGGGCGGCACAGCTGGCTCTGGGGACAGGCTCATGATTCTGCAGTGGGGGCGTCTGCAGCCCCCCAGAGAAGGAGGCTGAGCTCACTCCAGCACCTCATGTTAGCCCACGGTGTCAAGTCCTTGAGCCTGGAGGGCTAGGGCCACCCTCTATTGGTTTCCCAAGGCAGGAACCAGCCTGAGCAAGCTTCAGTTGCTAGAAAGTTCTTATTCGGGGTCAGAGAGATCTGACTGGGCAGATCTGCTGGGCACCTTGGAAATATCTAGAGATGCTTCAGAGACCCCCAGACTCCTTGTAAGTTGAAGCAGACAACGTCCCAGGGCCCTCCATAGAGAAGGAGGGGGAAGGGGTCACCCTGAGCCTGGACCAACCCTTGACACCAAGGAGAACGTGGTAGAAAAACTCTGAATCCCCTCCAAGGCTGAGTTATCCCAGAGGTATGTTACAAACCCAGGGGCTCTGAGTCTTCTGCAGGCTGGGACGTGGTAGCACGAGGGGGCAGACCCAAGCAGCACCTCTGGGTTGTGGGGGGCAGGCCTCACCCCCAGAGGGGAATGTCAGCAGATCCAGGCCCAGGAATCCACAGTTTTAAGAAGCACACCCACCTCGCCCCCTGCTTCTGATGCTGAAAGCCCAAAGACCACACTTTGATGAGACTTTTCTAGAGTTTTCCTGAGACAGCCAGCAGTGCAGAGCTCTGCGTTTGGGGTCAGACTTGAGATGCACTATTCACTGTGACATGGGAAAACATCGGACGTCTGGGATTCCGTCTCCTGATTGTTACCAGTGTGGGCGATGAAGGCATTTAGCCCCCAGACTGAGCGATCCATACCAAGCTTTTGGCTCGAAGCTTGGCTCATTTTTAAATGTGGATAAATGCAGTCACTTCCCAGCACGCCCCAAGCTTGGGGTGGCCTTGCTAACACCTCACTCTCCTCTTCCTCGCCTGGCTAGCATCAGCAGCAGCGCTGGGACACCAGCAGGTTTTGTGCCCAGCTGCAGGTGGCCACGCGCGACGAGGTGGCAGGTGAGGCGCCCCGAGATGAGCCCAAAGAGGAACAGGAGGGAGACACTTTAAGAAAAGGCGCTCTCGGGGCCCCGGCCATAAGGCAGTCTGCTTATAGCCATCTGGTTCGCTAGGGCCGCTCTGCACAGAGGTGCAGATGGGGGGCGGGGGCTGAACAATCACAAAGTTAGGACGGTTTAGCTTATTAGCATGGTGTTACATAACATCAGGAGAGTCGCAAACGTGGGTACGCTAGGACCCCATGTGCCCCTCTGAGACGTGAGATCGCCCCCCAGTGTCTCTGTTCTATTCCCCAGATGCTTCCACATGGGGCTTCCATAGGGGCCACAGGGGACCCGAGTGGCTGAGCAGGGGAGGGAGCCCTGTGGGGAAGTAGTGACCAGCTGCATGTCACCAATGACCTCCCTCGAGGTGTGGGGACAATGTGTTTCTCTGTGCGGCCCTACAGATGCTCCCGCCAGCAGACAAGGCCTCCTGCAGGACCCAGAGCGCCAGGAGGGACAGACACTCACCAGTAAAGGTAGTAGAAGAAGGAGAGCAGATAGAACGCCAGCTTACACCAGGCCTCCTTCTGACAGTAGCTCAAGGTGTCCGCGTTCATGACCGCCGGCGGGTCGTAGGCCAGCTCTGAGCTGTCTGCCGGACAGTGGAAATACCTGTGGGGACAGAGGACACAGCATCCTTGGCTCTGGGGCTCGGAAGGGACGTCTGAGGGATCTCTGCTAAGCAGTGGTCTGCCTCTGCCCATATCGCTGCCTGGCACTGAGTGCTGCTCCCAGACACGGAAACCCCCCGGCACCACGGGGGCTGTGCCCGCAGACAGAGCTGCCCTGACGGAAGGAAACCACATCACCTGGCACCAAGAAGAGCCTCCTTACTCCAGGGCTGTGGGCACCCCTATGGGTGTTAGCCCAGAATAGGGGTGGCAACACACAGGGTGGCATCACCACCGACCACATTCTACCCTGATCATTAATGACTCTGGGTCTCATGCTGTCCTCCACACGGACCCTCTTTTCAAATCCAGAATACTAGGCAAGGGATGTCACATTCCCACGGGAGTGTGGTGGGGTTCAGACACTTTTCTTCTTGGTAGAAGGGCCCAGAACTGCCAAAGAGCATTGGCCAGGGAGGGAAGAGAGCAGCAGAGGGACCCAGGGAAGCAAAAGCACAGGGCGTGGGACAGAGGGAGGCTGAAGCAAGCTTCATCTCCAAGGAAACATCCAGCACAGGCTGAGATCTGGTGGGAAGGCTGGGTGGGAGGTGTAGGCCACCCCGGGGCTGACCTCTGGCCCCCAGCACGGCCTCTGCTGGCTGCTGTCTGTCACTCTGGTGAAGGAGTCCAGAGGCCGGGCTGCAGAGGGGCCCTGAGCAGTTGACTCCCGGGCTCAGAAGAGCGCCTTGTAATTAGGAACACGGGACCTGGTGCTCCAGCCCATCCTCACCTCCCAGAGGACAGTGACGGCATCTGTCATCACAGGGTGCCACGAGGACAGCGCAAGCTGGGTTCAGTGATGCCTGCCGGCTCGAAGCTCTCCAGGCCACACTCCTTGCCTCCCCGGGGGGAGATTCCTAACCCTTGGGCCTTTAGGGAGGCCTTGTTCCAGGCAACCTCATTCCGTGCGGGAAGGGGCGGCCAGGTGGCCAAGCGGCTCAGTGGAGAGAGCCAGGACTCTGCGGCTACTGGCCACCAGACTGATCTTCCTCCAGCTGGCCATTGACCCCTCTGAGCCTCAGCTTTGTCGTCTATAAAATTGGGACAGAAGTGCCCACTGCACAGGGCACTGAGACGACTGGGTGCTGGGTGCAATCCTCCGCCAGGAACAGGGACTGGACGGAGGTACCCGGCTGCTTTTCACTGGTGCCTCAGAGCCTGGGCAGGACGGCGGAGTCAGCAGGACAATGTCCTGTTGTCCTGGCCTGGGCCCGGTGGAGGCGGGAGCAGAAGCCCGAGGAAGACTGTGTTCAAGCACTCTGATTTTCAAAGGACCCTCCTCTCCTCATTCCTTTTCATTTTCTGAGCACTTAGGAATTGCCAGAAGTAGGCTAGACAGTCAGACAAGGACCGTCCCCTCCCCAGGTCGAGGAGCCCGCAGCCACTCTCTCACACATGCAAGAGGACATCGGCTCCGCCTTGCCCCCCGCCCCCATGCTGGCGGACACATGTCCCTCAGCCGCAGGGTACTGGTCAGGGTCTTGTAAACCCACCACATGGATATCGTGCACTGTGATCCATACAGAGGCGGGGCTGCACTGGGCCCTGCCATGTCCTGGCTCAGCGACTCTGGGAGGTGCTTTAACCTTGGGAGCCGCTGGGTCCCACCGCCGCCCCAGATGTGAAACAGAGAAGGGACCACAGCTCACCCGGTTGTGTGGCCTCTGGGTGAGCTAAACCCACAAAGTTCCAGAGCGGGCAGGAAATACATTCCAACACCACCATGTTCCCACCTGACTGCTCTCCAAGCTCAGACTTGAGTGGGTTACCCTCACTCAACGCAGGACTCTGGTGGGTGCCTGGGTGGCTCAGCCGGTTAAGCGTCTGCCTTCGGCTCAGGTCAGGATCTGGGGATCCTGGGATGGCTGCCCCTCCCCCCTGCTCAGGTGCGTGCTCTCTCTCCCTCACTTACTCTCTCTCTGTACCAAATAAATATATTAAATCTTTATTTAAAAAACAGGGCTTTCTTGTGTAACTGAGTCGTTTTCCTTTCTCCCTAAACCTGCACTTTCTCCTCTCCTCCTGCCCTCTGTCAGTGGCACCGTCCCCTCCCAGCCAGCAGCTTCTAGGCTAACTCTGCCCCCCCCCCCCCCCCCCCCCCCCCCCCCCCCCCCCCCCGCACCTGCTCACTGGCCAAGGCCAAGTTCACCTCCTCGGACCCTCTCTGTCCCTTCCAACTTCCATTGCGCAGTCACACTGGGGTCAAGCTCCATTCTCTCTTCACTTGTGATTCCACAGTGACCTCCTAATTCCAGATTCACAAGTTCACCCTCCTACCTATCCTTTGCACGGCTGCTTTCCTAAAACTCGGATCAGGCAATGCCACTTTCTCCCCCAAACCTTCTGAGAGCTTCCATTTCCTGCAGAATACGTTGATTCCAACATCCCCAGCAGAGTTTCAGACCCTCCGCCCTTCAGTCCCTCTACTGTCTGTCAAGCCCACGTCCATTCACCTCCCTCCGGAACCCCGCATCCAGCCACGCCGAGCCAGGGCTACTCCCCAACACACCGAGTGCTGTCTTACCTCCCAGCCTGTGCCCGTGCTAGCCTCCAGACCTGCAGCATCCCTCTACTGGTCTCACTTAAATGTTTGTTTCTCTACACGTCTACCTGTATTTCCCCCATCTGCTAAGAATCGACTTCCCTCTGCCACCGAGAGGCGTGCTCCCCGTCGGTAAAGATTCTATCTCTCATCCACGTTGGAATCCCCGACAATGCCGGGCATGGGGCGTGTCTTCCGTGTTTGCTGGGTGAAGGAGCGCGTGCTCCAGACGTGACACACGCAGGCTACGTTTTATGGTAAAATGACAATGAGGAGGTGTTTGCAGGATGGCAGCTCTGGGAGCAAGGGGTAAAGAGTGGCTCCTTCACCTGCACAACTGCCTTCGTTACTTCGGTTCCCCCTTCCTCCGTCCCATGTCCATAGGTGACCGTATTTTACAAAAAGCCCAAACCACATGATGGGATGCATAGTCTTGACAGAGAATAGAATATTTAAAATTGGAACTGTCCCAGAAAACCCAGCCCATCTGGTAGGTGCTTTTTTATTAAGATACAATTCAGGGGCGCCTGGGTAGCTCAGTCGGGTAAGCGTCCCAATCTTGGTTTTAGCTCAGGTCATGATCTCAGGGACGTGAGATCGAGCCCCTGGTCAGGCTCCGTGCTGGGAGTGAGGCCTGCTTGGAATTCTCCCTCTGCCCCCCACTCTCCCTCTCTAGGATAAATAAATAAAGCTTTTCTCAAAAAAAAAAAAAAAAGGTATAATTCACATACCAGAAAATTCACCTTTTAAAAGTATACAATCCGGTGATTGCTAGCATGTTCTAAGAGTTGTCCAACTATCAATAGTATCTAGTTCAGAACACGGTCACACCCGAAGAAGACCCAGTACCCGTTAGCTGTCCTCACCGCTCCCTCCCGGTCCCTGGCAACCACCCACCTACTGCCCTTCTCTTCAGAGTTGCCCACTCTGGACCTTTCACATAACGGGCTCTTGTGACTGGCTTCTTTCCCTTGTCGTGTTTTCGAGGCTCATCCATGTCACAGCGCATGTCAGTACCTATTGCCTTTTATTACCAAATGACAACGCCCTTGCAAGGACATACGGCGTTTCCTTTACCCACTCCTCGGTTGACAACAATCTGGACCATTTCCATTTGGGGACGACTGTGAATCACGCAGCAGCTGCTCTTACCACCGATCCCTGAGGGGAGGAGCTGGTAAGAAGGGCCGGCATCTGGGAGCCGCTTCGAAAGAAAGCCCTGGAGAACGGGTCTCCAAGAGGCAGGGAAGAGAGGGAGGCACGGGGCGGCCGGTCTGTTTGGGGGACAGTGTCTCTGGAGGGCCAGCTGCCCACGCAGAAAGGAGGAAGCCAGCAATCCCCGGCAGACTCACCTCCAGAAGTGATAGAAGAGTAGAGGGACGTTCAGGCCCAGGGTGAGCCATTCCTGAGCGCACAGGAACATGATACAGAAGAGGCTGTGGATGGAGTATTCCGGAAGCACCAGCTGCAGGAGGAGCAGAGACACAGGCCTGCATCAGTGCGAGGGAGAGTCACTCCTGCCCCACAGGCCGCCACTATGCTGGTGACTCCGAGGCCACCCTGACCCCATGGCCCAGCTCTGCTCTGTTGTCCTCATTGGGGTCCCAGAGCCATGCTTCCTACCCAAGTCCAACGGACACAGGCTCTCAGCACCCTACTTACCGGAACGGGGTGCTTGCTTCTGGGAATCACCCCTGTGTGGTCATGGAAGGTGGGAGGAGGCACCCCCAGAGGGTCTCCACGGTTCTGTAACTGCCCTGCTCCTGGCTTCCCGGTCCCTCCGTACCCTCCTATACAAACTCACAAGCCTACAGCAAATATGCGTATTTGATTTGAATGGAGGTGGGCTGGGAGAGCAGAGAGAAACAGCATTTCCCCTGATGTGGGTGGACTTGGGGGGAGCCTGAGAGAAAGAATGGCAGTGACGATGGAGGACAGAGAGGACAACCCAGACCAGGCATGGGGCTGAAGCTGGGGAACCAGCAGGAAGACTGAGCTCATGGCCCCCGGCGCAGCCACGCAGGGGTTAATGGTAAAAAGAGCTTCAAGTTGTCATAAACTCCCCAGGGTGTTTAACAGAAATCAAAGTTGTAATGGAGATCACAGCAACCGTAAAGGAGAAATCTGGTCCCCAGGCCAGTAGAGACACCCCAGGATGGAGAAGGAAGTGTACCCTCTTTCCCACCACACAGGAGCACGCGCACAGTACGTTATTCAGACGCATAAATGCCTCCATGCTCCTAGAAAAATCTTTCCAGCCAGCCTTGCGGGCTTGTTTCAAATGCCACTTCCTAAGGGAAGTCGTGCCCAGAGCACACCCCCACCCCACACCCCTGCAGCCCCAGGCCCACAGCGCACTCCCTGACCCCACCCAGGGGACTTCCCAGGCCCTCTCCCTGCTGAGTCATCACCCTCCTCCACCCCCAACACACGCCCCCACCCCCTGCACTGTCTCTTCTCAGCTGGTGTGCTGTGCTCTCTGCACTTGGTAGACTGAGCGAGTATGAGATACGCTGGGCTGACGCTGGGCTGACCAGGACACGGGGTCGCGGCAGGGCCGGCTGGCGTGAGGGATGCGGGCTTCTGCTCACCAGCCAGGATTCCGTGGGTGGGAAACACACTGCCTCAAACTGTCCCATCTGGGTACGGAACACGACTTTGGGCTCCTTCATCCCTCCCTTTAGTCACGGGGGTTAGCCGCCCCAGATGACCATGCACAGGGAGACACGCATTAAAAGTACACACATGGGAGGCGCGCATGTAAGAAGCGCATTTTGCAACCAAGCCGCACCTTTCTGACTCGAGTCTGCTCGAGAATGAACGTGTTGACCACGCGGAATCCAGGAGCCCTGGCATCCGGCTAACAGGGCCAGCTGTCCAGAGGCTGTGGCCCTGGGCCACCACTGGTACAGCCAGCCTCTGGGCCCCAGTGACCCAGCGGGAGCAGGCATCCCCATGGCCCCTCCTCGCAAGACCACACCACCCACCTCCACCGTCCAGGTCCACGTTGGACTTCAGGCCCACGATCTGCTTTTCCCTTCTTCGGGGCTTGATTTACAGTGGAAGCTTCAACCTTCGAAGCAGGGACATGGGTCACTGCTGGACGGGGGTGGGCAGAAGCTGAAGAACGCGGCATGCTCCCCGGGGCCTCTGACTGTCGCTGGACAGCCCCCTGCGAGTGGGAGGAGCTCCTCCAATTTTTCCTCGGGCTCGCGGGAGCGCTGGGGCCCTTCCTGCTCGCTCACAGGCCCTCCTGCTCTCCAGGCTCCCGGCCACGACGGCGCGGAAGACCTGAGGACCTACCCCCGACCCCGGGGCGGAGGACCAGCAGCCAGGCATCCCCACTGGCCTGCACAGTGCCCTGCCTCCAGGGATTACATCAGGTGGGCCACGCACAGTGGCGTGCCAGCAGCCAGGCCTGGGCGCCCACCGGCTAGCATTGATGAGGGAACAGAAGGCAAGCTGAGGACAAAGCAGAAACTGACACCCTGCAATGCCCACCCCCCACCAATGGGATGTACGTGACATCTCTCAGGCACTCCTGGCTGCCCTGAAGGACAAAGAAATAGTTAACCTATAGAGACCACAATCCTGCAAGACTTAAGTCTCCCTCAGTTTACAAATGTCTTAGCAGTCTACAAGAACAAAGCATTTCTATCAATAACCTAGCTTCCGGAAGGGTATGTAGATACAATTCAATGTCCTTATAATCTGCAGCCTCCAGGAAGTTCCCAACCATCTTAATGCTAATGTATTGCTAGAGGGAAAAACCACCTTAACTTGACATTGGCAAGGCCTCCGGTTTCCTATGAATCTTCTTTAACATATGAAAGTATTTTCTCGACTTCCCTTTTTCCTTACCTCCCCCAACCCCATGGTATGTAATCAGCCACCCCTCACAACCTGGGGCAGCAGCTCTTTCTGCCCACGGGTCCTGTCCCCGTGCTTCAATAAACCACCAATTTTGCACCAAAGATGTCTCAAGAATTCTTTCTTGGTGGTCGGCTCCGGACTCCACCTCACTGAACCTCACCTATATTCCACAGCCTCATAAGTCTGACCTGTCTTGTCAAACATAGGACAAGGCATGGGGGGACAGCGGAGCTGGGTTTGCCCCTCTATCCCCCAGTGCCGGCCCCGTCTCATGAGCACAGCCAGCGTGGTGGGGCTGACGGACCGTGGGGCCATCACCATCATCCCCATGTGGGACCCATACTTCTCTGAGCTCACCTGTCACATACGGATCACCCCAACCCCAAGCCACCCTCTGCAGTGGAGAACGTTGGGTTTTCCTAGGAAAAGCTGCCAAATGGCTCTGATCTCATTCTTCAGCCCCCCCAAGAGAACAGAGGCACTGTCCCACGCGGGTGCGGTCTGTACAAGTTGGGAGTCTCACATCAAGTCTCCCTGCGCCCCATTATCGGAGCTAGAAAGGCTGAATAAGCAGCCCCATATGGGCTCCGTGGGGTCGCTGAAAGGCTGCAATTCACTCCCCCCAGGGGGATGGAGGGAAGCTGGGAAGGACGAGGAGACCTCGCCACACAGGGAAGGCAGAGACCCGCATTCCGGGAGAAGAGCCATGGGGGCACAGCAGAGAGTTGGTGGGAGCTATCTGGGGTGGGAAAGGGGGGTGTCCAACACATGACGCCTGCAAGGGCCACTAACTCACCACGTGGTGGCAGGAAGGCCGGGCCTGACGTGCACCAAGCCTGGGGCAAAGGTGAGTTTACTCCCCGCTGCGAGGACCCAGCTCTCGGAGGGCTGAGCCAAGCTCACGCACTTGCCGGGAAGACTCCCCGATGTCGCCCCCGCCCCAACTTCTTCCGTCACTTCACCTGTCCCGACTCCCTGTCCAGGCCCTGGACCTCACCTCCGCATCCTGGTGGACATTTCCACCCAAATATTCCCAGAACCACCACGTGCTGAAAACCCCGCTCCTCCAGCCCCTGCACACCTGCGCTGCTGACAGCCACCAGCTCGGTTTCCCCCGTGGCGCCCATTCCCTCTCCAGTCCGCTTCCAAATCTTGCCATTTCTCCTTCGCACCCACTTGTGGTTGTTTTTCCCTTTTCCCCAATACCGCGCCTACTGGTCTGGGCCCCTGCACACCTTCCCACGGCCAGGACAGGAACTTTCTGGCAGGTTCCTCTCCTTGCACACATGCCCCCGGTCCAGCGGTACAGTCGTGTCTCCCCTGCACACACCCCTCAGCTCGGCTCCCAAATCCACAAACTTGTTCTCCCAGGGATTTTACTTTGTGTTCAAAGTGGTTTAACTGCATTTACACGTCTTCCTGTTCGCTGGTGTATCCATTCATTACTGGCGTTAGCCCACTAAGATCTGCTGCTGACGTCACCTTGTGGATTCGGGGAGCAGGATACAACGATGCCGCTCCTCTGTCTTCACTGCAGGACACTGGGGCGCTCCCCCAGCCCGCACAGAGAGGGATGGGAAGCGATGGGGGGGGGAGATCGGGTGGGGGTGGGGAAAATGGTGAGGACGCTGCTCGCCCGAGGGCCAAGGGCCGCGCACCTGTTCCTGCCCCCACCACACATCCCAGGCGGATGGGCTCTACGAGCCACTTGCATAAGTATGCCTGGGACCAGACATCCTGAGAGCCACGCCAGGAAGCCACGGCGAAGGTCCCAGGGCTGAGTGCCGCTTGCAGGGAGTGGCAGCTGTGAGACCCAGTCTCCGTGGACTCAGACAACAAGGTTTTCAGCTGTGACCACGTTGGGCTAAAAATATTAGCCCGCTATCTCCGAGTGTTATGTAAGCTCTGGCGGTTACATAATGATCACTGTGTGGTGCTGAGAAAGGCAGCCAGCCACGCTGGGTCTTACGTCCCTCGTCCCTCGTCTGTAAACGTCACCATTGACGACCCGTCAGCCAGGCTGCTGGGGGGACACAGCCTCTCCTGTGGAGAAGGACCCTCTCAGGGGTGAAGCAGCGTCGGAGGGGGAGGTGCGCTGACATGATGAACGGGACCGTTATCAGCTAATCCCAACCTCCGGTATGTCCCCTGTCACTCTTACCCAGAACTGACTTTGGTTCCCTGATTCCCCACCCAGTCTCCTCTGAACCGCAACCCAACCTGCCCCTCCAACCGAGAAAACCTGGACGCTGCCTGTTTGCAAGGACACGCACCGGACAAGGACATCCTGCGTCTATCTGCCCTGGGGCCAGTAGGTGTGAAAAGAGAGGATAATGTCCTTTCATTTGATTCCTCCACATAGGAGCCTCCTGGGATGAGCAGAGAGGAGGCAATTTTCTCATAAGCGTCCAGGTGGAGACACTCGCCCCGCTGTCCCCAGGTGAGTAATCGTACCCCTGATTCCGCTCAGGGGAGGGGTGTTGGGAAGGAGGAAAAGAAAGGTCACAGGCCTGGGAACCTGGGATTTCCTGAAGTGGAAGACGAGGAGAAAAACATTCAGAGAGCTTGCAGGAATGTTCTTCTCAGTCCCTTTGCTCAAAGAAGGCCACTTCCTCCGTAGTGGCTCTGGGCGGAGGGCTCCTGGAGAGCAGGCGGGCAAGAGCCCAGGCCAGCTGCGGGCAGGGATGGGGAGCAGCGTGGGCTTCCAGGCCAGCCTCCCAGAGGCGCGGCCTCCCTGCAGGCCTCTGATCCCCTCGTGCTGGGGACTGGCGCCCCGGCCTCAGATGGCATGATTAGCTGGGACACCCCGACAGCTAGGCTTGCGGCTGGGCTGACCTGAGCGTTGCCCCTTTAATGGTGCTGACGAGGGAACAGAAGGCAAGCTGAGGACAAAGCAGTAACAGACACCCCCACCATGGGATGTACGTGACATTCCTCAGGCACTCCTGGCTGCCCTGAAGGACAAAGAAATAGTCAACCTATAGAGACCACAATCCTGCAAGACTTAAGTCTCCCTCAGTTTACAAATGTCTTAGCGATCTAAAAGAACAAAGCATTTCTACCAATAACCTAGCTTCCGGAAGGAAATATAGATACAATTCAATGTCCTTATAATCTGCAGCCTCCAGGAAGTTCCCAACTATCTTAATGCTAATGCCTTGCTAGAGGGAAAAACAACCTTAATGTGGCAATGGCAAAGCCTCCTCTGGAATCCTGTGAGTCTTCTTTAACATATGAAAGTATTTTCTCAGCCTTCCTTTTTCTTACCTCCCCCAACCCATTGTATATAATCAGCCACCCCTCACAACCCTGGGGCAGCAGCTCTTTCTGCCCATGGGTCTTGTCCCCATGCTTTAATAAACTACCAATTTGCAGCAAAGACTCAAGAATTCTGTCTTGGTCATTGGCTCCAGACTCCACCCCACTGAACCTCACCTGTATCCCACAACCTCATCAGTGCCAGCCACTTGAAGTTTTTGAGCTCCTGGAATGTGCACCGATGTTCATCAAATATTCTAAGGGGTGAGCGGAGGACTCTGGGAGGTAAGCGCCTAGCACAGAACCACCTAGTCTAGAACCATAATTTAAAAGCCACCATAAACCAATCTGATGCGTGCTGAGGAAATGTCCCCAGGAACCCTGGGCCTAGCTCTGAGCCCTGCACAGCCAGCAGCAATCCTGGCCACCTGGGCCGAGTGTGTCTGTCCCCTGTCAGGGTCAGGGTCAGACCCGCATGGCTGATCCCCGGAAACTGGGCCTGGACTCAAGGGAAGCCAGTCCCTGATCACTTTCCCTGTGGATCTGTTCTGTACACCAGGAACCCAAGGAGAGTCAGAGGGAGACAGCAAGAGAAGGACTTCCCTACATGGGTCCCGGCACGTGAGGACAGAAAAATTTGCCTTCCCTGAGGAGACTGGTGGTCAGTGAGGGCACAGAGGTGGCCGGGGAGCCAGGTGGCCTGGGAGCCAAGAAGCGTGGTTTCCAGCCCCAGGGCTTCCTCTCTAGCCGCCTCCCCCCGCCCCGCCCTGTTCCAGCCTCATGGGGCGCTCCTGCCCTCTCCTTCCTCCTCCCTTCCTGAGCACATTTCATCCAAACCAGGGGAGTTTCTGTGGCCTTCTTGCCCACCCGCATGGACTCACATCTCTGCAAAAGAGGCGCAGGGAGAGAAGGTGGGGAGCGAACCCACACCCCCACTGCCCACCGCTCCTGGCTCCCCAGCATGGGGACAGCCCAGTGCACAGCTCAGCCCGGAAGTCCCTGCTGGGACCTGGCTAGGTGCTGACCAAGTTGCGCCACCGGTCACAGGTGCTCCAGACACACACACACACACACACACACACACACACACAGCTGTCACCTCGGGCTTCCCCTGCCCCGAGCTCCCAGAGCCGCCTGGTCCTTCCTGCCCTGACTGCCCCTGGGACCAGCTCCCAGCCTGACTGATGGCCGTCGGCTTGAGCCCTGACCACCAGCCATACCACCTGCTAGGGACACCAACTAACTGGGGAAACCCCTCCACTTTGATCAAGGAAGAAAAGTGTGCATACCCAACCCCACGAGGAAAAAGGTTTCTCCCATCCGAATTCATAGGGGTCTCAGCTCTGTTTCTGAAACAGAAGGAAGCTGGAACATAGGAAAGAGAATGGGCTTTGCTAAGCGCTCACCTCCCCCCCCACCCCCGCTCCTGCAGCCCATGTCCTTAAACCTCAAGCTTCTAGCGGTGCCCCTCAAACTCCTCAAACGTCACTCACATCCGAATCAGCTGGGCTCCTGCTAAAACACACATGGCTGGGGCCATCCCAGAGTTTCAGATTTCGTAGATCAGCGTGGGGGTTGCTTTCCCAACCAGTTCCCAGGAACCCACTGGGAACAGTGCTCCTCACATGGTGTTCCCAGGACCAGCATCGCCAGCATCCCCTGGGAGCTTGGGAGAAATGCAGAATTGGGGCTCCACTCAGACCTCCAGACATGCAGAACCAGAGTCTTCAGTATAACAGAACTCCCGGGGTGTATGTTCACGTTCAAGTTTACGAAAGGGCCGCTCAGCACCGACTCCCAAAATAGGATCCGCTGGCCGCCTGCAACAGAATGCCTGGGGCATGCACGTTAAAAGGCAGATTTCTGGGTTCAACCCCAGTCTACCCAGGGAGACTCTCCGGGCCAGGAATCTGCATTTTTCTGAAACTGCCCAGGTGATTTTGTTAAACATTTGAGCTAAGACTCATAGACCAAGAGCTTGAAGAGGGCAGGAGGCAGAGGCTTCCTTTCCGAAAACCTGGGGTCTCAGTCCCCCAGCGGGGCTATGACCATCCTGTGCTCATGGACTGGAGTCCTGGGCAGGTAGCCTTCACAGGTAAGAGCAGTGTGTCCAGCTCCCAGATCCCCTAGCCACCTCCACGCGGGAGAACACCCTGAAAACAACCCCCAAGGGTTGGCCCTGGCATCTTCCGGGGATGGGGGCCATCTCCCCCAGCATACTTCACCACCCAAACCCCCAGCCTCCCGTCCCGTCAACTCTGCCTATTCCCGGCAGGCTACCCACCCCCAAAACCCGGCTCCTTCCACCTGTCTCTGACCTTCCTCGTGTCCCAGAGGGCTTTGCAGATTTGGGAGGTGCCTGGTACCTTTTAGGACCAAGCCTTTGGGCTCCCACCCTGCCCTACCCATACCTTCCAACCTGTTTCCTGCAGCTTCTAGATACACTTGAATTTCAAAAGCCTCTCTGCCACTTCCTCACACACTGTTACCAAGTACCTAAGAGCCCAGTGAGGGGGAGGTCAGAATAAAAGCCCTCTCTCAAATAATGCCACATTTTCAAAGGGACAGAATTCTCTTACAATGCCTAGGAATCCAGAGAGCTCTTAAGTCACACTCAAGCTTTCCACTCCTTCACTCCTTTTCTTTAAGCCAGGGATGGTGGGAGTAGGAACTAGGGTCAGGATACGGGGAGTGATTAGGCAAAAGCTCAGATTGTCTGAGAGGAGAGACGCCAACGGGAGGGAATGTTCTAGAAGGAGAAGGGCAGAAAGGCAAGGATCTCACAAGCCTGGCTGCTGCTGCTGGAGAGCCCACTTGAGCACTCAGCAGCTCCGTCTTGTAAGCACTCACCAGGTGTGAACGCCGAGCAGTCTGGCGAGTGGAGACCGCAGTGAGAGTGTGCACAGTGCGAGTGGAGTCTGGGGCACCACCAGACAGGAGCCAAAGCACAGCGCGCAAACAGCTCGATGCAGGAGGAGGGGAGACAAGACACGTTCATTCCGAACTCGCTCCTTGGAGGGAACCCAGCTGAGGTCCCGAGGATGCTGCTCTGGGGAAGGAGGAGTGTCCGGGCAAAGGGAACCCCCACAGGGCACTGATGTCCACCTTCACTGTGGTTTGAGATGGTCACGTTCTCCTCTCCGTCCTGGAATGACATGACCTACAAATCTCCCATGGAGGTGACATGGAGCCCGGAAATCCTTCCTACCAGCTTCTACTGTTGCCCTCGGCCCCGAGCAGAAAGTGGGGCGCACAGTGGGCAAGTCAGTCTCCGGGTCGGACTCACCGTCGTAAGGCCCCACAGAATCTAGGCTCAGCGACTAGCCGACTAGCCGTGCCCATCCCTGATGCCCTCCCAGCCCGGTGTGGAGACAAGGAGCCCCAGCTCTCCTTCTGACTCCTGGTCCCCTCCACGGGAGGCTTCTGTTCCCAAATCTTTCATGGAACAGGGACCACAGACAGCTTCTTAATAGAGCGAACCTGGTAGCAGCCTGGGGCCTGAGCAGCGCCATCAGCTCCCAAAGGAGAGCCTTTTCCAGGATAAAGACAGACGATTATCCTACTTAACAGCTCTGAAGTGTGTTAATTACCTGTTACCTCCAGCTGCTTAGAGACTTTTTGCTCAAAACAAGCAAAGGAGGGCGAACTGAACAAGAGAACAAGTATGGGCACCTGGGGAAGGAGACTGTTAGTCCCTATTTGCTGAGTGCCCACCGGCACCGACATGGGGAGGTGGGCTTGGCGGCCTGGTCCAGAGCTATCAGGCAAAGATGAGACTGGTGAGCAGCGCACTCCAGAATGCCGGGCACGGGGTGGTGTGAGTTCAAGCACATGTAACGCCTGATCAACACGGGTCAGACGACCCAGGTCCGCTGAGATGCGGATTTCTTACAGCACAGATGGTAGAGGTGTTTTCTCTTCCTGTCTTAAGGACATTTTCTCTAGCTCACTTTACTGCCAGAATACAGTATATAATCTAACAGACCTCACAAAGGGTTGGCGCCCCCCACCCCCCAACGCCGGTCAAGGGTCAACTGTGCACACAAGTGTGTTTTCCGAAGTCTGGCAAAGGCGGATAGTAGCTGGAACGTGCCACACTTCACCGGGAGTTTGATTTAGCAAGTTCACATTCTGGAGAAAAGGCAAGAGAATATTCTAACTCTGGCTTCCAGGAAGGGCTCGAGTGGCAGTGTCCTGGGGAAAACAGTATCTGATTCGGGAATGAGAGCCGGGCTCCAGACCTGCCCATCGAGCGCCAGAACCCTGGGTGAGCTATTTAAGGTCGATGGGCTCAGTTTCTCCATCTATAAAATGGGAACAAGAATGGCACCAACTCCACAGGATGCCCATGAGTGGGGATTTACTATGTGTGAACCCCTTAAAATCGCTTCTGGCACAAGTAACACCGCACACAGAGCTGCCGCAGTACAAAGAAGCATTTGACCCGCACACTCCCGCACCCCTGTGGGTCATGTCAGCGCATGGACTCCGTCTACTTTGTAAAAAGCAGCAATTAAAGTCTCTTGAAAATCAAAACGACGTGTCTCCCTTTCCTCTCCAGTCCATTTCTAGCGCTTGCAAATGTTTTAAATGCTCTCCCTCTGTGCAGGGACAGAAATGCCATCACTGTCCGTGTCACCATTAGCTACTCTGAAGTCCTAAAGCTCCCGGCTTTCAGGAGTGATGTCCTCACCCCTCCTGAGTCATGCACCTGTCTGTGCACCTGGTGTGTCTGTGTGCGTCTCCGTGGGCCTCTCTCCACACAGCTCTACCAGTACAGCACCTGGTAAGCGCCGGCAAACTCACCACTTACTCAACAAACGTGCACTGAGGCCTCCCGGCGAGCCTCAAACATGGGGACAGGCACTGGAGGTGCCAATGGAGCACCACCCCACTGCTCCCCAGGCCAGTGAAAGGGAGCCCGGCTGAACAACAGAAGGTACACCACACTTAGTGGTAAGCCAGCCTGAACAACAGGCAGTTGGGAAACCAAGGCAGGCACGCTGCCCAGCCACAGAAACAGGACACATCATGGGCCAGTGCCAGCCTCCGCCACCTGTCATGGGAGCAATGGCCACCGCCTGACCGGCCAGCCTCCCAACTCCCCCCAGCCCGGCTCCAAGCCCACTTTACCAGGAGCCTCAGAGATCCTTCTGAAATATAAGTTAGGTCATGTCACCTCTCTGCTCCACCCTACAATGCTTCTCCGCTTCTAGAACAGGACCCACTCCTTACAATGACCTCCACGGCCCTATGTGACCCGGCCTACCTGCCTTCCTGACCCTTCACCCCACATCACTCCCTTGCCCACTCAATCGAGCCAGACTCACCCCATTGCTAATCCTCACACCCAGCCTGCCTGTTGCTACCTCAGGGCCTTAGCACGCGCCATCGCCACGGGCTCCTCCTCATCTGGGAATGCACGCATGGTCACCTCCTCAAAAGAGCCTGCCCTCTCGGCCCGGTGTTGTTCTGTTCGATTCACTCGAAGTTCTTCATAGCACTTATCATCACTGTCTGAACATGTGTTGATCACACATCTGTTTACTGATTTACCGCCTGTTCAGCATGCTCACGACTCCCTCCCCCGTGCCTGGACCCGCGGCTGGCATGCAGTGGCACTTTGTGCTGGGTGAACGGTCAGTGTGCATGCAAACACAGCACCCCCGAGCTGATTGCTCAGTATGCAAAACCAGCATGGCACTGACTCCGCGGTCACTCAGCAAGTCTCGGGTCAGTGCTCTGCCCCCCACACCCACAGGTGGGAGCCCAGCCCCAGCCGGTGCTTTACGGCATAAGCAGCGGGTCCCCCAGGGCTCAAGTACAGCAGATGAGTGCTCAATCACGGCTCAGCAATTCAAGCTCGGACTGTCCAGGGTGGCGGGTGAGGCCCGGCAAGAGGCCCAGCCATGAAACCAGGAGATGTGAATGGAAACTTCCATGACTACTAGTCCAACTTCCATGACTACTACTCATTCACTCGACACTCGCCATGTTCAGGGTCCATGTGCTGGGGGCACAGGAGGTATAGAAGGGGAAGAGCCATCATCCCTGTCTGTAGGCACCTTCCATCCTGGTGTGGAAAACACGTGTTGGGAAAGGGAAGAATGTGATACCAGAAGCCACAAGAACCAGTGACTGGAGGTCTTGGGTCTGGGAGGGCTGCCCTGGGGGAGAAGGGTCATCTTCTGGCCTCACTACTTCTCTGGAGGGTCTGGGCAAGAAACAGTGGCAGTCAGGACAGGATGGGCAGAAGGGACGGAGCCACGCGGATGGGCTTGAACAACACGTAGGAGGTCCCACCTGCAGAATGCAGCAGCCAGTCCACGAGAGCCAGCAGGAGGGAGAGGACAAACCCATCACTCCAAAGTCTTGCATGGCAGGCGTGGGCTCACACACAGGAGGTGCACTGGAAGGGGAGGTGTTCTGGGGGGGCCAGGAGCCCAGCACTGGCCAGCGTCGCAAGTGTCTGTGGGACCGTTAGGCGCAGGGCTTGGTCCTCACAACAGGGACCTGGAGGCTGAGGAAACATGGCAAAGGAAATTTGGACTGCCTGGTGGAAGGCACTGAGCGGAGAAGGCGGGGCACAGAGTCCAGCGCTGGGTCTGGGGTCCCCCAACATGCAGGACAAGGAGAGAGGGAAGAGCCCGGGAGGCCAAGGAAGGGCAGTGTGAGGCCCAAGGCGACAGAGGCTGGCATCAAGACTGGCAAGTTCACGTTGGAGGAGAAAGGACACTGAACTCAGTGGTGAAGAAATGCATGCTGGCCTGGGGCACCGATGTCCCTGCTGCGTCCCTGCCACTTAGACACGTGTGTCTGCAAAGGGTAAGCCTGGGAACGCCGAGGGGCCAGGGCCTTCTTCCTCAGGTTTGTTTTCGTGAAGGCACATGACAAGCACAGATGACATGGGTCCTGCCCCTCACCTCACCTGGTGACACAGATCCCTGGATTGCCAGAAACACTGAGCTCTAGCCAGTGGCTTCCAGGCGAATTTCCAGAATGCAAACAGTCCAGGCACAAGTTGGAAACAGCGCATGCTCTCGGGGGCAGCGCTGCCTGGTGTCCCAGGGTCGGCACTGACGGTCACTCATCCACGGGTGCCATGGGATGCCCCCGAGGCTGGCACATCACTCCCCCGTGGCCAGAGCCCCTCTCCATCCACTCCTGCTGCGGACCTAGGGGCCCACCCCTCCCTCCTGCACTGGGGCTCCTACCCTCCAGCCAGTGTGGGGGCCAAAGTGGCCCAGGGGTGCAGTCCCCCTTCCCTCCACCTTGCAGCTGTCCCGCTCCTGCGAAGCAAGGGTGCTCCTTGCAGATAGCAGGAAACACCTCCTCCAGCTCCCAGGACCTTTCACGTTGTCCCCGGGGCCACACAAGGAGTGTGTCACAACAAGGCAGCTCTCAGTGACTCTCAGGAATGGGGGGGTCAGAAGTACACACTCTCGTGAAGCTGTTTTGATGGAAAATTCCAGAGGAGCTCCACTGAATGGCAGGGCTACCAGGGCCATCCCGTGTGCCCCCCAAGCTGGTTTCAGGATGCAGCTGTGACCTCAAGGAGCCCAGACCTCGTACAAGCCACTCAGAAGCAACAGGACACGAATGCTAAGGGCTGCAGACCAATTAAAAGTTGCGTTGACAGGAGAGACGCGAGCCTGGGCCAAATTGCTGAGGTGGGCAGATTTCCTCATGGGGAGCAAACAGCTCCGACTTGGCTCCTTTCCTTCCGGAAAGCCCGACTACATGTGTCTATGTGGGATGATGGTGAATTTTGCAGAGTACGAGCTGAAGCTCAGAGATGCACCAGGAACTTGGCCCCGACTCCATACGGCCCCTCAGTGACCCCGCGGGGCTGTGCCCCTGACCTCTGATCCCAGCAGGTTTGCAGGTCCCCAGGGGAGCCCCAGACCTGCACACAGCACGTGCAGGCGGGCGACCCACACGAGCCAGAGAGGCGGGAGCTGCGACGTCAGCAGCTGGGCTGTGATTGTCAGAACCACGCACCCCCTGCAGCGATGGGCTCGGTGCTGGGTTTGGCTTTTTGGTAAAACCAGAGACACATTCTGAAGACACCGCGCGGTGATTAGGTTCCAAACCTTCCGCTGCAGAGGAAGGAAGGCGTGCGTCTTGCTGGTGAACACGCCACGCACCCTAACGACAATGATGCTAGAACGTGGCGCATCTTCAAGGAGCTTTAGGAGATCCAGCGACTCCGTGAAGATTTGTCAGTGTTAACCTCTCAGTCAGGGCACAGCCCAGACACGGTGTGGCAGCTGGAGAAATCCGTGAAGTTTGGAAACAGGATAAAGCGTTCCAGAGTTTTCAAGGTGGTTACCAGAGCAACCTCAGGGACCAGATTCTAAAATGTTCTGCTTTAGAAACCAGAAACCCAGAAGTGAAACAACCAAATAATAAGGTACACATCAGAAATCCTTATAAAGATGAGCATTTTCTCAAAACGGAAAATAATTTAATCTATGAGCAATATTTTGACCATGAAAGCAAACAGATTTCAAAGTGATGTCCCGGAAGCCTGAAAGGTCCTCTGTCACTGGGGTCTCCTCTCCACTCCTGGGTACATCACACGTTCCCTCCAGCCCTCACGCCTCATCTCTTCAAAGGACATCCCCTCACGTGCGTGCAACACACACTTGTGCAGAGATTGTCACAATTCCACGAGCCACGTCCTACCAGGTGCTCCAAAGGCTGGACGACTTGCTGATGCCATCCCACCTTCAGGACGAGGACGATCCGGAAGACAGATAGATACACAAACACAAGGCGGTGGGAGATCCTGTCGTGACTGCAGGGTTCCTACCATGATTGCACATCAGAATCCAGAAATGCAGATTTCCAAGCCCCACTTCAGAATTTCCAGAAGGTGGGGCCCCGGGATCTGTAGTTCAAATGCTGTGCTCACGACTCGGATGAGCAACCAGGTTTGGAAGCAGCTGGTAAAGGTGAGGGGGGAGGAGCTGACCCAGCTGACAGGACAGGTACAGGTGTCAGGAGGCGGTCGGGCTTCAGGCGAGCCTGGGAGTCTGGGAAGGTCGCGGCTCTTCTGCGGAGGGAGCGCTACCTGGAGGGCCCGGGGTCAAGCAGGACAAACAGGTTGGGGGGGGGCGTGAGGGTGGGCAAAGGCGCGGGGACGGAAGTGACACGCACACACCAGCGTCAGCAGAAATAACCCAGCAGGGTTGCTACGGCTGGAGCAGAGCAAGCTGGCCTCTGGTTTCAGAGAAATCAGTGAGCAAACCTGGGTTCTGAAGGGTAAAGAGATAAAACTCTAAGTTGTGGGGGCGCCTGGGGGGCACGGTTGGTTAAGCACCCGACTCTTGGTTTCAGCTCAGGTCACGATCTCACGGTCGTGGGATCGAGTCCTGTGTCGGGCTCCATGCTCAGTGCAGTCAGCTTCATATTCTCTCCCTCTCTCCCTCTCTCTCTAATGAATAAATAAATAATCTAAAAAAAAATAACAGTCTAAGTTGGTTGCAGTGGGAATGAAAAGCAAGAGATGAAGAAATATTACTTAACATTTTTAGACATGGCTTTATTTCAGAAGGGATCGTAGGTGGCTCACCATGTGTTAATTAATCATGACATGTTTGTCTCAGTACGGCTATATTTAGCAATACCTAAGGATCATGTGTAATTTATTCCTGTTTTTAAACACTTTTCTTTGGATTTGTTCCATTTCCTACTTTGGGGAAAATGCAATGTTATAACATCTCACCAGCAGAGCGTCTCCTGTGTGCTAGGACTGCACGGGTGTTACAGGGCCCATGGGGCCAGAGAAGGCATAGCCCGCAAAAGGAGCCGAACACGCAGACCGGGCTTCATTATGCAGAACGACCACAAGGAATCCAATAGGACAGAGAAGGTAGAGGGTATTTCTTGTTTAGTGGATTAGAGAAAGCTTCGTGGAAGAAACAACATCTCAGTGGGAACTAAAAGATAATATTTTAGCCAACAGAGAACATTCCAGGTGGTAAAATAGTATAAGACAAGACACAAAGAAAGGAAATCATTGGGGAGCCTGGATGGCTCAGTCAGTGAAGTGTGTGCCTTCGGCTCAGGTCATGATCCCAGGCTCCTGGGATCAAGCCCCGCATTGGGCTCCCTGCTCAGCGGGGAGCCTGTTTCTCCCTCTGCCCCTCCCCCTGCTCATGCTCTCTGTCTCTCAAATAAATAAAATTTTTTAAAAATAAAAAGGAAATCACAGGGAAGTCTCACACATCTCTACTTACAGTATTTGGCACAATCCCTGGCACACAGTAGGTACTCAATAAATGCAGGGTGAGCAGACAAGTGTTTGAAAGGGAGTAGATCTCCACAGAGTGCAGAGAAATCACAGACAGCTTTAGACGCACTGCTGAGTGTTGGTCATTTGTGCTCCAACATGGGGACCCAGAGAAGGCTTTGGGATAAGGTGGTTTTACCTGATCAAGGTTTGCTTAGATCATTGGCACAGGGTGAATCCAGGAGGAGGACTGGAAAACAGACCAAAGCCCAGGGGTGAAAAAACCCAGCTAGTAAGCTACTGCACCAGTCCCGGCAAAAGAAGAGGGTCTGAGCTCTTAAGGAAGGGACTTGGGGAGGAGGGTTGTAAGTCACGACGCACGTGGGAAACAGACCCTGCAGACAGAGGACAGGGGTGGTGGTAAACCTGAGAGACACGGAGACAGTGTCTCCATGGTAACCAACACGGGGCACCTGGAAGAGGAGGTTGGAGCCAGCGTGTTTACAGCTGAATGAAGGGAGAACTCTGAACCCTTCAACCTCTCCGCATTCCTGCTTCAACCAATAAAATAAGAGTTTCCACCAGCCATTTCCACATTTTGGGGAAGCACCAGGGAGGAAGCCTGTGCCTGGCTTCTCTTGCTCCTGTCCCCAAACAGCACATATTCTCTGCCCAATCCTGCAAGCATGTGGCAGGTGCATGAGCTCGGGGCCTAAAGCCTGCCTCCGCACCAGCACAAGCCTGGAGCCCACCCCTCTCTGGCACTTTCTGCGTGTGTGTGTGTGTCTGTCTGTCTGACTCTGTGTGTCTGTGTCTGTCCGTCTGTCTCTCTCATACTTGAAGGTACTGGAGTCCTGTCATGACTGTCCATACAGCTGGCCAGTGTGACGCTGTATTTTAATCCTCATCTAGACTTTTGTGTCTGTTCTCAACTGGTTCAAACCCACAGAGGTGGAGAAGTGTGATTCTTCAGCACTTCTAACCCCAATGCAAGACGTAGAACCAGGTACAGGTGCTCATTAGATGGTCAAGAATGCTCACCTGGAATTCCAGAGAGAGAGAGCAGAAGGTACAGTTTGGGGGCGGCTGCAAGATGAATGAGGACAGAAGCCCCAGTACTGGGGGAGCGGAGCCCCGAGGAGGCAGAACCTTACGCTCAGATGCGCATGGTGCGTGGTGACGCGGGAGGGGAGGGTACAGGGGGTCTGAGGAACACACGTCCCATCAGAAGGGTTATTGGCCACCCAACTCCAGCAGATGGCTACCTTGAGGAAAATGGTTCTAATATTGCCGGATCTTGTGCATCTTTTCCCAAAAGCAAGCTGAAAATTTGGATTTTTGTGTGAATTTTTCCGATGCTTAAAATATTAAATGGGTTGAAGAAAACAAATTTGCTGTCCCCATATGACCCACAGGTTGCTGATTGCAACTCTCAGGACAGAACAGGAAGAAAACGAGGCCAAGGCCAGGACCCAAATGGACACCTGTGTCTTTGGCGTGGGGCTGGGGGGTCAGGCAGACAGAGGTGCGTGTGCACAGGACAGAGGGAAACTGCCCTCTCTTGCTGGGCGGCCAGAAGGGAGAACATGCCCAGCAGCGTCACTCTACAGAGAGCCAAGGGGGATGAGAATGAATGCCTTGGGGTATTGGAGTTGGTCATCGAGACGTCAGTGGTGACATTCAAGATATCAGTTTCTGTGCAATGAAAGGAGCACCTGTCACCTCACAAGCAATTCTCAGATAAGTAAGAAGTGCAGGCAAGGGTGTTCGTGGCTCTTTCCAGAACCTGGCAACATATGAAAGAAGAACCATGTGGGCTGGTAGCACAAAGGGTTACCAAGGTCAATGACATTTTTAGGACAAGGAAGACAAGCTGTGTTTGAAGAGCCAGAAGTTACTCGGGAGAGAGGGAGCTAGTCCGGACACGCTCCAGAATGAGATGGAAGGAGACAGAATGGAGGGAGCCCACGGAAGGGGCAGCTAGCCAATGTGGCAGGGAGGGGCACTGAGATAGGACCAGAGACAGGAGGGCACCAGGTAGAGCAGGACAGAGACAGGGAGCCCAGCGCCGGTGCCCCACTTACTCACAGCACACGGGGTCACTGCTGGGAAACTGCAGGATAGCTGGGACTTAGGGAAGCACAGAGTTGGGGGCCCGCGATGGGGCCGCACAGGCCATGGGGCTGTGGGAAGCCAGCGCCAGCCGTAAGCAGGAAGGTGTGGCCCAGGCCAGCACATCAATGTTTTACACAGGAAACAGGACATGAAGTCCCCTAATGACGGCCTCTCAGCACCCCCGCTGCTCTTCACACACCGTGGGGACCCTGAAAAACCAGACTGACTCAGAGATTCTTCAGAAAGATCACTGTCCTGAAACAAAGTACAAAGTCTGTTCTAGACTAAAGAGACAACCAAATGGGGATGCATGATACTTGACTAGATCCTGAATGTTTTTGCCTTAAAAAAAAAAAATTAAAAAAAAAGCTATAAAGCACTTTAATGGGGAGAAGGGGAAATGACCATGAACTGTAATCAGACGTCGTCACCTGCGTCCCTGGGTGCAGCCACGTGTTGTGGTTATGCTGGCGAATGCATTTGGGGGAAAGAAACATAATGTGTGCAAACGAATGGTCCCGCCAAACGCGCGTGTGCTCCCGCACCGGGGAGGGGAGAGCAGACCAAGCACACGCGGGTCTTGCTGAAGGCTGTGTGGGCATGCGTCACACTGCTCTTCCCACAACCCCTTACACCTGACAACCTCCCTCCCCGAGAAAAACGTTCTAAGTGCCCATCCAAACCTCCCCACTGCCCTGGAAACTCAGAGGGTGGGGCCGGAGCCTCGGCATTTCATGAAACCACCAAGGGGGTCTCCAACATGCGGGCAGCAGGAAGACCACTGTCCTGTTTCTTATCGGAGCTGACCTCTGAAACCCTACCCCTCTGGGCGCCCCGGCTTTTTCTGACTGCTGGGGGTACCAGGAGATCCCGGGAGCTAATGCCCGGGTGCCTGTGCACCCCACGCAGCCCTGTGCTGGGGGGGAGGGCAGGGCCAACGTGGATCGGCCACCAGCCCCGCTGAGCCCCAGCAGCCAAGCCACCAACACAGCTGAAAGGCATTGGTGACCCTGAATGATGAAGCCTGTTTAGCAAAGGGTCTCACACTGGACTGCACATTAGAATCACCCCAGGGAAGTTTTAAAACTCTTGATGCCCAGGATTTATTCCAAACCAATTAAGTCAGAATCCCTGGGGACAGACAATAGTTCCTGAAATTCTCCAAGTGATTCCAGTGTGCAGCCAAGTTTGAAAACCCGTGTCCTAAAGAGCACTTTGCAAGCGTTAGGTGTCACGGTTAATCATTACGTGGGCCGGGGAAGGACGACAGCCAGCTCCGGTCTCCTGCTGTCCTCGGGGGTCTTCACCAGGCAGGCTGCCTCTTTCAAAGATCCCCAATCCAGTCCTTGAGCTAAAAATAGAGTTTCTGACGTGATTTGTTTCTTGAAAGACAGAAGCTCATCTTTTTTTCATGAAGCATAAACACTCCTAGTATTTTCATGCACGCGAACTATCCCGCGGTTCCGCAGGACCCCGCTAGCTCTCCTGGCAGCCATGGGCTGGGTCCAGCGGTGTTGAGGCAGAATGAGATAAGCAGTTTAAACCTCCTCCACCCCAACACGTGCGCGCACACCTGTCCCTGCTGGTCTGCAGGCTTCCTACATCCGCCCCTGATGTGTTCTAACTGTTCTAACTTGGGGTGCTCACTGGATGGCCATGAACAGCAGGATACCCGTCGTGCCACGGGAGAGACCAGAGCTCTAGCGCACCGGACTCCGCATACGGTCGATACACCTGCCGGGGGTGCGCCTTCAGTCGGGTGCGGGGCTATGCCTCCCATGGCAGCTGCATGCATCACATCAGTGCACGCTGCAGGGACGTGGGGTGGGCGCCGGGACGTAAGCGACA
The DNA here is from genome assembly GCF_017311325.1 of Ursus maritimus. Lineage (NCBI taxonomy): Eukaryota > Metazoa > Chordata > Mammalia > Carnivora > Ursidae > Ursus > Ursus maritimus. The sequence continues at coordinate 70,685,953 of NW_024424452.1, forward strand.
TCCCCTCTGCAGGAGGAGGACACCACTGGAACTCCCACATGTTTCTGGTCATGAAATAGTGGTGCGTGCACACCATCTCCTCTCCCGGAAAGAGTCTCTGAGGGCAATGCGGGTCCCACAGGATCCTAAAGGCTCTGAAAGCCAGCAGGGGGCTTTGTGCAAAGGCTAATGGCAGGTCTGACCAGCGATGTGCTTCTGGAGGACCAGGACAGGGAGTAAGAGGTGGCTGGCAGAAGGAAACTGCCTGCAGCCTCCAGCAGAGTCCCCACAGCCCGTGCACGAGAGGACCGGAGGAGGGGGAAGGAAGGAGGCGGAGGGAGGGTGGGATCCTAGTGTCTGCAGGGTCTCCCAGAAGCTCTCCGCCTTGGCACCCATTAGAATCACTTGGAGGGGGGGCTTTTGAAAACACTACTGCCCGTGCCCCCTGGACTAGTTAAGTAAGACTTTGAGCGGGCAGGGTCCCAGTACCCAGATTTTAAAAGCTCCCCTGGAGATTCAATTGTGCTGATGGGACTGGGAAACGCTGATGAACGAGAATGATGTCCTGTTGGGACTATGGACAGGAGCATCTGGCTGTGGAAACACGCACCCCCACGCACCCCTGGGGGCAGAACACATGGCTTCCACCTTTTGGGAAAATAATCTGGCAATTTTTTAAAGTACAAATTCATATACTCTTCAACCCAAAGATTTCACTCCTGGGATATAAAGTCACGAAGGTGTTCCCTGCGCGGTTACTGGTAGGGGCCAAACAAACAACACTGAAAACAGACAGAATGTCCATGAATAGCGATATGACTGCATAGATTGTGTGTAGGATGGCATATTAGGACAGTTTCTGGTGCAAATTCATTCTGGTCTTGAAGACAGTTAGATCTATAGTAGTGGCTGAGAGGAGGGTCCGTAATGCACAGCACGTGGGGAAGGAACAAGTCACCAAAAACCCCCAATTTTTCCATTATCAGGAAAGAGAAACAAAGAAGTCAGCTCAGAGTGTGAGTGTATGAGTGTGTGAGTGTGTGAGTGTGTGTGTGTGTACGTGTGCACGCACCTGTCATGTTTGAAAGCGTGTAGAAACGTAAGCACGGGGACGCAGGCCCCAGCTGGGGCCGTGGGTTGGGTTAGAGGGTTAGGGACAGAGAGGGGTTGGGAGCTTGTTCGCGTTTCCTTCATACTAACTCAGCATCAGCATCATTTCCTAGTCAAAATGAGGACAGACTGCTTTTATAATTAAAACAAACAAAGGAAAACCAAAGAGCGAGCTCTGGGGTAAGGCTGCCCAGACTGGAGTCCGGGCTTGGGTTGCCAGCCGTCTGCCCTCATGATCCGGTCAGTGAGGGGGACCCGGGGACACTGCGTCAAGCACTTCACACAGCAGCTGGCATAGTCTCTGCCACTCATGGTAATGTAATAAACATCATCGTCACAGAGAAAACTTCTCCTCAGCCTCTAGGGACCAGCCTTCCACATCTAGGGAGGCGTGGCCCCTCCAGCACAGAGAAAGGACCCAGGCCCTTCTCCTGGCCCCGTGCTGCACCTGGCCACCTTGCGCCAGCCTTGCCCGGAGCCGTGCACATCATGACTTTGCGTGTGGCCTGCACAGTGCCACGGGGGCGGGGGGGTGGGTAATGTGCTCCTTATGACTTCCGCCAGCCCCAGGATGGGTCGAGGTGTCCTGCTACCAAGTGACAATTTCTGGACAGGAAAGTGCCAGCGATCCCCTGGGAAGGCATGTCCTATAAACAAAAATAGTTATAATAATTATGTAACTTCAGCAAGCAACCCTTCCACGAGAGCGCACATCATAAACCCGGGTTTGGTGCCGACCCGGGCCCACTGGGGAGACAGGAAGTGGAGCTTATTGGAATGGCGGGTGACCTGGGACTCCTCCTGCGGACACTTGACTCACTGCCTGGGCTCAGGCGGCTGGCTCTGCACGCTGCTCCTGGCCAGGGAGCTCCCCCTCCCTTTTGTTTGGAGCTTCTCCCCTTGAGAATGTGGGGGGCAATCTTCACACGCTTTGCTCAGACTAACTTTGCTTTTCATTCTGATAAACATGCAATAAATCCTACAGAAAGGAGCAATGTCTTGTCCTCACTTTCACTGGATTACACCTGTGGATGATGGGAAACTGCTGGTAAAATCCGAACCCAGGGGCTCACTACTCACTCTGTTACTCACCGGGGAGCAATTCAAGGGAAGGCCAACCCTTTTTCCTCACCAGGCGGATGTCATTTTCATAAAAACTCTTTTCTGGTGCATGGATCCTGTCCCCCAAAATTCGTACATTGAAGTACTAGGCCCCAGTACCTCAGAACGTGACTGCATTTGGAGAGGGGGTGTTTAAGGCAGTCATCAAGGTAAATGAGGTCATTAGGCTGGGTCCTGATCCAATATGACCTGCATCTTTGTAAGAGGACACTTGACGACACACAGAGGGATGACCACGTGAGGACACAGGGGAAGGCGGCTGTCGGCAAGGCGAGGGGCAGCCTCAGAAGGAACCAACCCGCCTACACTGGATCTTGGACCCCAGCCTCCACGACTGTGAGGAAATGAATTTCTGGTGTCTCAGTGCCCAGAAGTGCCAGGCCTTGCAAACTCACAGACAGAGGGCGCAGCACCTCCCGACAGCTCTCCTGCAGGCAACCTGCCCCCAACAGTCTCTTGAAATTGAGAAGATGCCTTTGGTCCAGAGCTCTTAGCCTGCACTTGACTTGGAGCCGAGGAGCCGCTGAGAGGGACAGCCGTCAGACCAGAGGCGCGTGGGGATAAATGCCGGGTGCCCCGGGGTGGCGTCGGGCGCCTCTGAGAACCACAAAGGCATGGGACTGTCCTGGGAAATGTGGACATGGGAACATGAGGACTCCTAGAAGGATAGGAGCCTGGGAGTCAGAGCCAGGTGACTCCACACCTGCCACCCACGGGGTGGGGGCCAGGGAGGAACCCCGAGGCCGCCAGCAAAGCGCTCCTGGTCCCACGCTGCTTGCAGGGACAGTGCCGAGCCTGTAGCCAGGCGCCCAGACCTGCCTGCACCCACCACGCGGGGGAAAACCAGCAGGTGACCAAGCACTGTGCCTCTGACTTTCCCCTTCCCGCCCTCACTGCCTTCAAGTCCTGACCTTGGACCCTTGAGATACTTTATCAATTAACACGAAACAACCCAACATCCGCACATCAGTTGATGTCCCCACCGTCAAAAAAGGGTCTGATAGCGTGGTGGCAGGTGTGAACATCTAACTCACCCGGGAAGGGAGACACAGCCCCTCAAACTGTCACATCCCCCAAGGGAAAGAGCTTGGCTAAGCAGCTCCTTTATTTGCTTCCCACCCGGACACCAGTGGTACTGACATCACTCGAAGCGGACGCCCTGAGTGCGCTAGCCATGGTGAGGTCACCACGGAAAGGCCACAATAGCAGAGCTGTTCTTGTTGTGGGCTCCCCATCCACCCCCCTGCACTATAATCGGTGACCATTGTCCTCCACGATTTCATCATCGCTTAGACCATTTGGCAGACACAGAAAGGGAGTGGGATGGTTTTTCTGTCCCCTTATAATAATGGCACTTTGCATTTGTATGGCACATTGAACGTATTCAGTGCATTTCCCTGTCTACTGCCGAGTCTTACCCAAATGAAAGAAAGCTCCATGTGTTTTGTAATTGTCTGTGCCATAGAGACAGCTGAGGGATCAGAGCCAGTGAAACTGCACTGGAGGAGGACCAATGCCCCAAATTGCTTAAAGAATCACAAATCCCACCCAAGTGGCAAATGGAGTCAGCACGATAGCGCGGCTAACCCGTAGGGGGCAGACACATCTGGAGTGTGGGAATCGATCCAGCACCAGCCGGGAGCCCCCAGAGAAGCTCATCTGAGTCCCGGGGGTCTCTCCGTCGATAGAGGCTGGTGCCGGGAGTTAACCGTAGAGAGAAGCAGAGACTAGGGAGCGCTACAGGGAACAAGAAACCCTTAGAACTGGGGAATACTGGCACATTTTGTGGCCTAGAAACGTAACCCAGAAATGTTTCTTGCTTTTTCAGCAATTGGGCAAAGGGCAAGAATGGATATCTGGAAGGGTGAGCATTTGTGTGTCGTGGGGCGGTGGGGGCGGGGGTTGAAAACAGAAGGTTTTACTCCTCGTCACATTGTGGAAAGGGGGCTTCTGGAAGCAAAGGTACACCAAGAAAAACAGGCTGTGTGCAGATTCCGTGCAGAGTCCTCCCCCAGGCATGACCCCCTCCCTGGAAGCGGGCAGCAGGCACTCACGCCTCGGGTCCAGCTCCCACCGGCAAGTTATCGCTTGTACTGGGGCACGGGTTAGGGAATTACGGCTCTCTACATCACACCCTGGGGGCTGTGCCAGTGACAACCCCTCCCACCTGTTTGGCCAGAGCCCAGCTTACCCTCCAGCTCCGAGATCTGCAGCCTCGCCCTGGGGGCTCCCCCAATCCCGATGCCCAGGCCGCATCCCATACTCCTGAGACAGAATCTCCAGGGGTGGGACCCAGGAGCAGCATTTTGTAAGCTCCCCAGGCCATGCCGATGCGCAGCCAGGTTGAGAACTGGTGCTCGAACCCCATCTGTTACCATGCTCACCCGCCGGGCAGCGAGGGACAATTCACGAGACAAAGCACATCACATCTGCCACTGGCCTCTCTCTGCTCCTGTCACTTGCCTTAATCCCTGGATCAGCAGAGAGAATTCTGCCACAAGCCATTATGTGGCCGCCAGTCTCCTGTTCCCTAATCCATTTAGCTAATTAACATAAAGCAGACACCATGCTAGACAACAGGGCAGGGACACAAATTAGGAGGGCATGATCCCTTCCTTCAAAAATACGAATGTGTAAGACATGTGCAAGGGACTCTAATATAAGGTATTGTGTGGTTGGGGCTTTGAGAGACTCCGAGGCAGGAATTTATAAAAAAGGCAAGATCCTTTTTAGCTGGACTGAGCAGGTCTCCACAGTTCTCTCTCTCTCTCTCTCTCTCTCTCTCTCTCTCTCTCACACACACACACACACACACACACACACACACACACATCCCCCTCAGCACAGGACACAGGGCCATGGACACAGCAGGTGCTAAATGTATTACAGTCGAATGAATGAATCAAGTCAGATCAGCACCCATTGGAACCAGCCAAGCCAACATCCAGGATGCCTTGGCTCCCCCATCCAGCCCCACGATGCCCAGACTTCTCCAGGTTAGCAACATCACCCCCACTTCTACCCCCCCACACACACACCCCTGCCCAGCAGGGCCCCTCCCCCCACCTCACTCGGTGCAGAGCAGTGGCCGTGTGCCCTGCACTGGCGGCTTTACAGACTGATTCCTCCCTGTGGTCAAGATCTGCCCCTTCTCTCTGGGATAAAACCCCTGATCGTTGGCTGAGCACAGAGCCCCCCCCCCCCCAATAAGACCAGCTGTGTCCACTTGCCCAAGAGCTGGCCAAGGAGTTAAGTGGAGGAGGTGTGTGCACCTTCTGGTCCTTTCCCTCCCCCTCTACCCTGGGGCTTGAAGGGACAAGGCGGTGGGACACCCTTGCAGACCACGTGGACTGGGCAGGGGGAGCGTGGGTCCCCAGATGAGCCCTTGGGGCAGAGTCTCCTCCCACCACACCTCGTTCTGGACGGGCTCCCCGACAGAGCGAGCTCCCTGTGCCCTTCTCTGGCAGTGGATCCCACACGCATTACGCATTCCTGNTCCTGCCTCCCTCACCTGTGGCACCAGGAATTCCTTTTTACACTCTGGAGAGGAGAAAGGGGTTACGGAAAAGCAGCCAGTGATTTGGTGACTTCTCATAGCAAAACTACTGGGTCTATAAATCTGCCTAGGAGTTCAGGCTGTGAGACAGGCTTTGCCGATGGATGCAGGAGTGGACCAGCCTCCCTTTCTGGTCCACACAACTGTGGAGACCACGAGGGAAACCGGGTGCTTGTCACTCTTGGTCGGTGGCCTGCAGAGATGGGCCCCTGGTGTACAGTAAGAAGCTATGGAAGGCATGGAAAGTTACCGGTTCCCACAGTTGGAAACAGCAGGAGAGAAAGGGAGTGAGCGTGGGCTCTGGAGCCAGACCCGGGAGCTGGGTGACCTTGAGCAAGGACTTTACCATCTGCTGGAGGGCATCACTTTACCCAGCTCAGGGGAGACTCTGCTCACGGCAGTCCGGGGTCCCGCCACAAATCTACTGAGCTTGAACTGCCCAGGATAGGGGGTACATTAGTCAGGGTCCTCCAGAGAAACAGAGCCGACAGGGTGCACACACATGTGTGTGTGCATGCATGCGTGTGAGCACACGTGTGGTATGTGTGCACACGTGTTTGTGAATGCACGTAGTATGTGCATGGTGTGTGTGTGGCATGTATGAGTGTGCATGTGAGCACGTGGATATGTGGCTGTGTGTGTGTGTGTGGTGTGTGTGTGGGTGACTGTGAGTCAGCATGCATGGTATGTATTTGTAACTGTGTGTGAATGTGCATGCCATGTGCACGTGTGTGCATATATGACTGTGAATGAGTGTGCATGGTGTGTGCATGTATATGTGGCTACGTGTGTGTGTGGTGTGTGCGTGTGTATGTGACTGAGTCAGCGTGCATGGTATGTGTATGTGACTATGTGTGAGTGTGCATGCCATGTGCATATGTGTGTGCATGGTGTGTGCATGTGTGACTGTGAATGAGTGTGCATGGTGTGTGCATGTATATGTAGCTATGTGTGTGTGTGTGTGGTGTGTGTGTATGTGACTGTGTGAGTCAGTGTGTATGGTATATGTGTGTATGTGACTGCATGCCGTGTGCACATGTGTGTGCACAGTGTGTGCACTAGCTCTCATAAAGAGCTTAGTCAGCTGCCCACACTCTCCTCACAACATAGCTTCCTTGGATACATGAGTCTACACGTACATAAATAGAGATTTCAGGGACTGGCTCATGTAATTGTAATGGCTTGGGAAGTCCCAATTCTGCAGAGTGGGCCAACAGGCTGGAGATCCTGGGAGGCCCAATGTTGCAGCTGAAGTCTGAATCGGCTACAGAATCCCCTCTTGCTTGGGGAGGTCAGTTTTTGTTCAACTGAGGCCTTCAGCTGCTTGCATGAGGCCCACCCTCATTATGGAGAGCAATCTGTTTTATTCAAAGTCCACCAATCTAAATATTAATCTCATCCACAAACACCCTCACAGAAACATCTAGAATAATGTCTGACAACATGTCTGAGTGCTGTGGCCCAGCCAAGCTGACACCTAAAATTAACCATCACAGGGGGTGGGCATTCAGGAATCCATATTTTCAATAACCTCTCTAAATGTGACATGAAGCACAGCCAAGTTTGGGGATCACTCTCAGTGATGCACCCCAAGGTCACTGACGGTTTCAGGCTCTCTCCCTCCACCTCCACGTGGGTCGCTGGACTTCCTTTGTGGAGTGGAACCAGTCTTCCTCACATGGGACCACGAAGATGTTCCCTCCGCACACGGCCAGGACACAGCGGGCCGGGGCTGCTCCTCAAGCCCAGGGCTGCCTTCCGACAGACAGCCAACCTCTCTGGCTCGAAGTGCTTCTCTCTTGCCCCCGCCCACAGCAGACACAGTTCCCCAGACCCTGGGAGCTGCTTGTGAATCACCAGGACACCTGCTAACCACTCAAATCACCAGCTACATCTCACAGAGTTCCTCCAACATGGCCACCCATGAGACATCCATATGGGGCATTTTCCAGTAACAGCCGGACCCTCCCAAGCAGTGCGCCCAGTGGTCCCGCAGATCTGTCTCTTGCTTCAACAGTGTTTGGACGGAACAGACCCAGGGATGCCAGCCTCTGACCACCCTCCAAACAGTTTCTCCAGCTGCAATTTTTTTTTTAAAGATTTTATTTATTTATTGGACAGAGAGAGACAGCGAGGGAGGGAACACCAGCAGGGGGAGTGGGAGAGGGAGAAGCAGGCTTCCCACTGAGCAGGGAGCCCGATGCAGGGCTTGATCCCAGGACCCTGGGATCATGACCCAAGCCGAAGGCAGATGCTTGACGACTGAGCCATCCAGGCGCCCCTCCAGCTGCAACCTTTGGAGCCATCTTCTCGCCCACCCAGTGCCTCTGCAACCAGCCAACACCCTATTTTGAGCCAGGCTCCTTATTACTGACCAGCCATGAGCTCCTGGATGTGTCAGGGTCATTCCACAGACGTGGAGGATGCTGTAAACCACCCGGTCCGCCCACGGGCCTCCCACACCCACCTCTCTCCAGGCTTCTATTTCCACCAGGAGGACGTGGCTCTGGAGGGCGTGGGCCACTTCTCCCACGAGCTGGCTAAGGAGAAGTGTGAGGAGAAGTGGACACTGAGCATCCCCGGAAGGAGGACCAGTGCAGCAGCAGGGTCAAACCCAAGATGACCGGGGTCACACCCTGGACACCATGAAAGCCGCCCAGGTTCTGGAGAAGAACCTAAGCCAGAGCCTTGTGGATGGGTGTGCCTGGGTTCTGGCCGCATGGACCCCCATCTCTGTGACTTCCCAGATGAGGAGGTGAACCCATCAAGAAGACAGGCGACCCCCTGACTCACCTCTGCAGCCAGGCCGGCCCCCAGGCTGGGCTGGGCGAGCATCTCTTCAAAAGGCTCACCCTCGAGCATGACCAGGAAACTCTGGAGCCCTGCAGCCTCTGGGGCATCTCCCCGATGCCGGGGCTTGTGACTGAGTCTCTCCCTGCAGCCATGTGGCAGCTCTTTAAGCCCCCTGGAGACCTCGCCCAAGCCCTGGATCATATGGAAATAAAGCTTTCTGCAGCAGAAAAAAGAAACCAAACGGGACCCTCCCAAGACCTACTATGACAGAACTTCTAGAACTGGTTCCTAAGCAGAGGTACCTTAGAAGATCTCCAGCAGGGGTGGGGGGACCTGGGTGGCTCAGTCGGTGAAGCATCTGCCTTTGGCTCAGGTCATGATCTCAGGGTCCTGAGATTGAGTCCCACATCGGGCTCCCTGCTCAGCAGGGAGTCTGCTTCTCCCTCTGCCCCTCCCCCTGCTTGTGCCTCTCCCTCTCTCAAATAAATAAATAAGATCTTAAAAAAAAAAAGATCTTCACAGGAGATTTTTTTTTTTTAAGATTTTATTTATTTATTTGACAGAGATAGACAGCCAGCGAGAGAGGGAACACAAGCAGGAGGAGTGGGAGAGGAAGAAGCAGGCTCATAGCAGAGGAGCCCGATGTGGGACTCGATCCCAGAACGCTGGGATCACGCCCTGAGCCAAAGGCAGACTCTTAACGACTGCGCCACCCAGGTGCCCCCTTCACGGGAGATTTTGATACACAAAGTGGTTAGGAACCACCAGTTCCACTAATAAGAAACACAACAGAGCAGCACACTATACCGTTTACCACTTCCTGACACGCTGCTCACACATGATTTTGCACAAGACAGACAGCAAAGCTTTCCTGCCAGTGGTAAGTGGCCTCCATGGGCAATTACTAGAAGTCCTGCGTGTAGGCTACAGAGCGGAGAACAGCAAGGCCGTGCTGCAGTGTTGTGAGGGTGCTCACTCACAGCTCAGGAATATGTCCATACCCCTGGCCTAGGAACACACAGGATCCAAATTCAAGGCACGGATCTATTGCAGATTTCTGCATGCGGCTGACCTTCAGAGCTGCCCACAAACAGAAGGAGTCCTTGAAGACCCACGGCGCGAATGAGGCCACCCCTTTGGTGGAAGGGAGCTAAGACCTCTGTACAGTTGTCATGATGGGAAGAACAGGTAGAGGCTGGAGGAATGGTGTGGAACTCTCCTCACGCGTGAGTCCACTACAGACGGTCAGACTGCCCGCCTTCCCTGCATCTATATGGAAAGACCACTTTTCACCAGAGAAAGGCTGATTTTGAAATGACCAAGGATCTTTTCCATGACTTTCACCAAGAACTGCAGGATATAAAAGTGGCAGTCTCATTCCCAGGCCTATCAGATGCCAAGTGGGCAAGGGGTCGTAGCCTGGGAGGAAAGAAAGACTCACACATAGTAAAGGCTACTCACAGTGAAACGGCCACTGGCAATGAGGTAGGGATTTTCCCATCCCAGCAGCCTGAGCTTGGCCCCTCAGAGGCACTCGTGAGAAGCAAGGTGTGGGCCCTGCCCCAGAGAGCTCACAGCTGGGTCCCCTTCTGTCCAGCCTCGGTGACCTCGGACTCTCAGAGGGGCTGTGGCCACACCAGCCGAGCAGCCCAGACACATGGCGCTGATGCCATCTAACCACTAATCCCTCAGGTCTCAGTTTGCCCAACTGAAAATGAGGGGTCTGGCCAGACGAACTCTAAGGTCCATTCCAGGTTTAGCATTTCATCTCCTGGTCACACACCGAACATCAGCCTCGGGTCCCACATTGTGCTAAACTCTGGAGACTGGAGGATGAACGAGACATTGGTGTCTACACACCACATCTTCTTTATCCACCCATCTGCTGATGGACACTTGGGTTTTCTCTGCATCTTGGCTGTTGTAAATAACGCCACAACGAACACAGGGGTGCAGATGTCTCTCCGACTTAGTGTTTTCACTTCCTTCGCATATAAAACCCTAAGTAGAACGGCTGGATCAGAGGGCAGCTCTGTTTTTACCTTTCGAGGCTTCGCCATACTGTTTTCCAGAGTGGCCACGCCAGGGTGCATTCCCAGCAACAAGGCACGAGGCTTCCGTTTTCTGTATATCCTCGCCAACACGTTATCCTGTGTCTTTTTGATGCTAGTGAGGTGGTGTCTCATTGTCTAGATCCCCGAATCTTAATCCCCTTCGTGCAGCTATGCGGTAGATTGACAGCAGGTACGGTGCCATGAATGGCCTCACTACATCCACGCCTTTGCCTGTAACTCCATAGTCCCTCCCACTGCTACCCTGTGTTGGGGGAGGTGACCCAGAGGACATGATCCACAGTTGACCCTTGAGGCGGATCCTGGTGATCAGGGCTCACCAGCCCCTCCCCTGTCCTTGGAATCTGGGTCCCCCCTGCCTTCCCTGCTCCCAGAAGCTGCCCCCAGGATGGCCTGCAGACAGTGATGTGGTGCTGGGATCCCGTGAACAGTCCATGTGACTGAACCCCATTAAGGCTCTATAAACTTCTAAAACTCGGTGGGTGGATGCAGAGGTCTACTCATCTTGTGGCTGCCCGAGACAAGCCCCATATGTCCATTCCCTCGCTTGCGAAACCAGCCACCTGCCAACCCGGAGCAGCCTGGCTCCCTCCTCAGGCCCTCGCCACCTTCTGCTCACGCCTGCAACGCTCCTGAGGCGCTTTCGAACCAACACCCTGGGCTGTGCCACAGGACTCCCTTCAGCCAACAGGACACTGGTAGATCTGATGCAAACCAAAGCTTGACGTGTTCCCACTTCCCCCCTGGCTCCTCTGTGACACCACGAGAAGGGCCTGGGCGCGTCGCTGGAGGACCAGCGGGGAGCAGAATGCCCCCTTCTCCCCAGAAGCCCAGCCAACATGGGGGGAGCCAACCAGGTGACCCACGGACCCACCAGAAAGAGAAGTCACGCTGGCTTAATCCCCTATTATCATCGTAATGAAGAATGGGAAGGACAGAGCCAAGCAGCCCCAGGAGCCAGAGCGGCTGTGGGGTTCTCTGCAGGGTCCTCTGCGGGCCCTGCCACGGCCTTGGGGACAGAGTGAAGTGAGGACAGGGCCCCTGCTCCCCCCGCCGCCCAGTTCAGCAGCCCCGTGACAGCACCCCTGTTCACACAGCGAGTAGAATGTTCCATCTTTCCCTCTGACTAACAAGAACTTTGCCACAGAAAGCAACTGAAAATACATTATACATGAGACACAGTTTCTGAACCAGTTACAAGTGTTGTTCTAGGATATTTTTACTTCTCTTCAAACATTCCCTCTAGGGGTGAACTATCCTACCAAGAAGTTAAATGGAAATAGAAAAGAGCCCTGAAGGAATCCACTGGGCCCCGTCCTGGCGAGCCAGCACAGGACAGGGTCCCTGAGGCCCTCTGTGGCTTTGGGGACTCGTAACTTCCCTTTAAACAGCCAAGCGATGTTCCCAGAGCTCAGGTCCACAAGGAGCATGTTTCAGAGAACCAACAGTTTCCCCTATTTTGTGATTAAAAATGTGGACTCTGGTCAGACTTGTCTTCAGATCCCAGCTCCACCGACCTGGGAAGCGTGAGGCCCCAGAAGTAAACCTCTCTACGCCCTGACTTCTCGTCTATCAGGTGGGGCTCCTAACCATGACCTACATCATAGGGCTGTTGGGAGGATTACGGTGGTCACTCAGGAAATGTAAGCAGCTCTTAGCCCCAGCACGCTTTAGAAATCCGCCAGCCAACCCAGAATTCTGATCTGGAAGATTTCTGAGTCAAGTATGGCCTCTCTACGGCCGCTGAGTTTGTGTGTCTCTTTTCACTGCATTATGTCTCTCAAATAAAATACATGGCTCCCTCCAGAGCCCTGCAGGAAAAACCACACCAGCAGCCAAAAAGACTGGAAATCAAGTCAATCCCTTGTGGCAGGGATTAGAGAAAAGGACCGTCTTCACTGTTCTTCCAAGTAGCTAATGCATGACAAACACTGTGATCCAAAGTGACATGGGTCTTTCTCTCAGTTCTGGTACATTAATGCATTTAGTAGCCTCCTCTGAGGTCAAAGAAATTGGGGCAGAGTTTGAAACCATCTACTTATAAAATTTGTAGAGTCAGCAAACAGCAGATGTGTAGAGGCACAGGACACAATCACTTTTTAAAAAAGACTCTCCCCCTTATATAAGTAGCACATGCTTACAGCGTCAGTGAGCCATTGCCTTAACAATGCTGCACAACGACTCATTCCAAAATTCAGTGATAATCGTTTATACCTGCTCACACATCTAAAGGTTGACTGGGGGTCACTGGACCCAGTGGGCTGGGGTCTGCATCCCAGACTCCTTGCACCAGGGGGGTGGCCTTGGTGATGTCAGAAGTACAAGAGAGCAGGGACACCCAGGACTCTGAAGACCTGAGCACACTCGTACATCTGCCCACATTCACATGGCCGAGCCCGACATGAGTGCGGGGGAGGGGACCTGCACAATCACACGGCAAGATCATGGGTACAGGCAGGGCTGGCTTCAGGGACGTGACCTGTGCAGCTGCACATGATCCCACAGACACAGGGGAGGGGGAAGAATCCAGAACAACAGTGTGATCTTCCTACTCGACAAAGGGCTCTGCACTGGGAAAGTGTCCTAGCTGTTCCCTACCTCCTCCAACCCTGCTGGCGGGACCACGTCATGGAACTTCTGCAGGGGACCCAGGTTTCACACCATTCAGCTGCACCTCACCCCGTGACACCTCCCCCCACCCCCTGCAGGCATGGTTTGGATAAGCATGAAGGGGAAGGGCGCAGGTGGTCATTAGTGGTAACGCGTGTGACCTCATCACCACCCCATTCTTTCTAGATTAAAACCTGGTGGACCTGCCCTATCCCACCAGCCTGGTTATACCTCAATGAACTCAGCACCCCAGCAACGCCACCGCACCCACTCCTCCTGCTCCTCCACGTACCAGGGTGACTGTTCAAGGCGGGGGGCGGGGGGGAGAACTACCCATCCACCAGAGGTTTTTAGAGCCACAAACGTCAGAAACCTGCAGTGGGACTAGAGATGCGCTTGTGGAGTTCAGGGGGCAAGATGGAGACGCACAGATGTGTCGAAGCCGGAAGGGACATACCAAACTGTGACATGTCGCGGGCCCCCAAGTCCAGGGTCTGTTGAGTACTGCTCACAAAGCACGCTCCTCCTCACACTCATGCCAACCTGGGGCTCTCCTGTCAGCTCCTTTCCTCCATCCATTTCCTGAAGTTGGAGACGCAGCCGGGGCCCCTGGGCAGGTCAGCCTCCTCCCCGCGGGGCAAGTGCGCTTCCCACCCACAAGCTGTCCTTCGTGGCGACCCACGGAGCCCATGTCCCGCTCCAGCGGGAGAGCAGCATGTGAACTGGCTCTTGCCACGGAAAATGAATCACACGCACACGTCGACACGAGAATCCTGCAGTTCAGACAATTACCCAAAGAACACATTTTCTGATAATTAGCGAGCTAAAAATGGATCCACTTTGAAATCCCTTCCTTCCTCCCGAGAAAGCTGAGGAGGTGGTTTAGCAACAATCAGCTGTGAAGACACATCACATTCTGGGTGTTTGGGGGATAAGTTCCAAGAAATTTCTTGGAAGGTACAGTTGCCAGAAGGTGGTGGCGCTGAGGAGACCCACTAACCCTCCCCACGTCCCCGGCCTGGACTCAGACAGGGGATGCCACTGGCCACGGGCCACCTCACTTGCCTCGGTGTGTGCGTGTGCTCTGGGGTGTCACACGGCGCTCCCGGCAGCCTCGAGGGTCAGGACGCCAGCAGCAACATGCACGGTGCTGAGCAGCTCTGAGCCACACACACCTGTATCCGCTCGCTGAATCTCACAGCAGTTGCGCGAGGAGGGCGCCGTTCTCACCGCCCCCGAGTTAGAGTAGCACTGAGGGCTGCACGGATAATCGGGGCAGGGGCTGCATCTGGACGCAGCATAAGCCTGCGTACACCACCGACTCTCCTGTGGAAGGGACCAGAGCTGGCGGGGAGCAGACCCCGAGGAGGGCAGTGGGCACGGACAGGGTAGGAGACACTGTCAGTTAGGGACATCGATGGCGAACACAATAGAGAGTTACGTGTGATCTTAAAATACAAATCTGATGTAAGTTGTAAGCGTAGTAAATGGAGTAAAAATACATGTTTCAGGCTAGGTCCTCGTGCAGCTAGCTAGTCGTGAGGCGAAGACCATTAGGCTGCAGGACGCATGACTGGGAGCAACTGTAACACCTGAGAACTTCAAGTCAGTGTTTCCTGTCCTCAGGCATCTACTGTGGACCATCCTCCCTGGTGTTTCCCACTAAAGGTGAACAGCATCTGCGTTCTCGGAAGCTGCAGAGGCCACAGCATGGGGGGGAAGGACCACATGAAAAGGACAAGAAACAGAAAAAGGTACTTGGAGTATGTTTCCTAGAGCAAAATGCCTCTGTCTACTGTTTCTAGAAACTTATGCAAACTATATGTAAATTCACAAATGGTCATGCTAATTCCCAGCCTCTGTTCTTTCAAGGTCTCGACTTTGACCTTGGGTTGTAAGCAGGACTCTGGCAGAGGCGACCACCGGCCACTGTCCACTGTCCGGCCAGAGTCAGTGTCCAAGCAGTGCAGAAGGGTGAGCTAGAATGATACAATGGATATGGGTTATTGCCCTGCCAGAGAATCCCGGAGGCACATTCAGGATGGGGGTGGGGAGCGTGACAGACACTTAGGTGTCAGACTGGAACTGACAGCTGAAGGGTTATTGGTGTCCAAGATATGACGGGGGGAAATAACTGACAAATTCATGAGGTGCCTTTAATACCAAGTGTCAGGTAGTTTCTTATATCACCCTTTACTCTTTGGATCACTACTATTTTCTTATGCATTTTCCTTATTTGACCACACTTCCCTGCTACGACCCACAAGATGGGGAACTCCCCCACACTGAGGGTCTAGGAAAACATGAAAGGACAAGTGAGTAGCTGGAAAAATAAGTAACTTCTTGATTAAGTCCTCTCCTCCAGTGAAGGGTATCATTATGGAAATACAGAAAAAAAATCCCAAAGCTTGCACAGTTATTTCCTCTGTCCACGTTGGTAGGGTAATTGTTTCTCTCCTATTCACCTGAGGCTCAGAAACTCCCTCTGGGTTGACAGGTAGCTTCCCCATGTCCTGTGGCCCGTGTGCTCTGGACAGAGACCGGGGATATCCTTTAGCTCAAGGCTATGGGCCCTGCTTCCTCCACCTGTGGCTGCTGTTCTCTGCACTTGACTGCAGACAGCAGGCGCGGTCCTGACTGGGGAGCGCCACTCCCTCTGCCACTGGCGCTCCCCGGCTATGTCACAGAGGCATGCTAAATACCAAGCTTGAGCTACACGCACACGCGTGACTGTGCGTGCAAACGCGTGCTTCCCAGACACACTTAGAGCCACCGTGACCTACCGTCCATCCATTCACAACAACTCTCCCAATGCTTGGTTCCCCCTTTGAGAACACTTCCCACCCCACCCCTAAGACACTCCCAGTGATGCCGTCAATGAAACTACAAAGCTGAGCGGCAGGCTGAAACCTCAAAGGAAACCCAGCATCTAGTTAAAAAGTTCCCCGAGCCCAGGGAACAAAGGCTGTCAGGTAACATGAGCTGGAAATGTCATCCATCATCACGCAAAGATAAAGAACCTCTAAGTCCAACCAGAGGGCACGTGCAGATATCCAGTGCTGCTCTGTCACTTTGATTGATGGCCACCCCTTCTAATGAGCTCCTTTTATCTCTGGAGGTTTCCAGCCAGCGGCTCACTTGCTCCCCACCCCGCCCCTGCCCCATCCCCTGCCATTTGTCTTTCGGGGGAGACAGGGCTGCAGCAGGCACCAACCTTTCTCAGGAGGAAGCAGATGCGCTCGATGTTCCTCAACCGTTCCCTCTATCGGGAGGCACAAGAAAGAAAAAGAGGGGAGGTTAGATGGTCTGCTGAAAGAACATGAGAAGTCCCACATTTGGCCCCCAGGAGAGGAGGCAGAACCCCAACCTTCAAGCACCAGAGACCTCCACCCTCCCACCCAGCCGCTCCTCACAAGGGTTTTTGCTCATAGAACTCAACAGCCTTTTAAACCAAATAATCCAAATAAAAATGGGCAGAGAATCTGAACAATATTTTGGCAAAGAAGACATACAGATATCCATCCGTAGGTACATGAAAAGATGCTCATCACTGATCATCAGGGAAATGCACATCAAAACCACAGTGAGTTCTCACCTCACACCTGTCAGAATGGCTGTTACCGACAAGTCAAGAGACAACAGTTGCTGACGAGCACGGGGAGAAAAGGGGACCCTCGTGCGCTGTTGCTGGGAATGGAAATTGGTGCAGCCACTACGAAAACATTAGGGAGCTTCCTCGAATGTTAAAAATAGAACTACCATATCATCCAGCAATTCTACTTCTGGGTATCTCCCCGGAGGAAATGAAATCACTCTCTGGAAAAGATATCTGCACCTCTGTGTTCATTGCAGCATTATTTATAATAGTCACGACACGGAAGTAGCCTGAGTGTCCCTGGGTGTGTGAATGGATAAAGAAAACGCTGTGTGTATATATGTACACACACCATAGTCTACTATATTGCAGGTTACTCTTATCTCTTATACAGTCACGATAACACACACACAGGAATATTACTCAGCCGCAAAAAGAAGGAAATCCTACCATTTGCAACAACGTGGATTGACCCTGATGGTGTTACGGTCAGTGAAATAAGCCAGACAGAGAAAGACAAATACCATATGATCTCACTTATATATGGATCCTAAAACAAAACAAAACAACAACAAAACAAACTCACAGAAAAGGAGATCAGGTGTGTGGTTATCAGAGACAGGGAGTAGGGGAGAGGGAACTGGACAGAGGGGGTCAAAAGGTACAAACTTCCAGTTATAAGATAACTAAGTCCTAGGGACACCCTGGAGGCTGAGCCAGCCCTCCCGGGGGCCTGCCCACTTGGAGCTCCGCAGCAGATGTGCCCTGAGTAGAGTCTGTGGTAGGGAAGTTCTCTGCCCATTGATTTTATTTTTCTAAAGTGAGTGCATTTAGAGGAAGGAATCATCCCACTAAAGTAGACACCAGCTGTGCCCCCAGGCTAAGACGTTTCAAGATGTCGAAGTCCATCCCAGAGCCTGGCTCGGGGCTGGGAACAGGTGCCCGGGGCCGGCGGGGATGACGGCCCATCACACACACCCTGTGGGCCACCACCCCTTTCCTGCAGTCACTTCTTGTTTTCCAAAGCCCCTCTGAGGGCAGCTGCGGCGTCTGCCCGATGCTTCATTACGAGGCAATTTGGGGACCGTGGACATGATGCTAATGAACTTGCTCGCAGATCTGGAGCAGACAGGTGGCTTCCCTAATTGAATTATACAGTGATTCCCGTGTATCCTTTGAGCCCAGAGGAAAGAGCCGACATCAGGACAAGGTAGCATCCCTGTGGCTAGGAAGACAGACCCCGTGTATGCCCACACATGCATGCGCACACACAAACCCCACACACGCTGGGCATCGGGGCTGCCAACGTGGAGAATAAGGGGAAAGGTGTGAGGTGCAGGCACAGAGAGGCTGCTACGGGACACGCACTGGCTCCGTCCCCGCGAGGGCTCCGCTGGTGGCTCACCTTACTTGCCGGTGACACTAACGGGCCCACTGGTAAAGGAGGGGGAAGGGCTAACTGAGAAGCTGGGAGTAAAACAGGGCCCTCCTCCCTTCCAGCTCCTGGAAGGGGGTCCACCTTGAGGGCCCTGTAAGATTTGGGGCTCTAGGGGATCTTGGATCCCCAGAGCCAGTAGGCCTCGGGCTCACTCGTAGAGCAACTGTTTGCAAGCTAAGTCCACCCAGGGCTGGCGTCACCAACCAGTGCGGTAGCTTCTCCAAGCCACCTGAGAGGGAGACGCATTTTCGGGGGCTCTACGGAGCCTGAAAGACCTCGAATGTGAGTTAATGGGGCATCCAAAGCACTTAACTTCCTGCCAGGGAATAAATCATAAGAACCAAGAAAATATGTCTAATACTCTTCCATGTAGGGTTTTAATGGATTTTTTTAGAAATCTCAGACCAGAGTCCTTTCCTGGGGGGGCTTCAGTCTGTCCACGAGATGTCTGGTCGGCAGGGTCCAGCTCCTTAATTAAATCATTACCCAGTTAGGAGTGTGGCTTTCGTGATAGGAGTGAAGAGCTGAGACCCAGCCTCCACGCTACACCTCCCCCTGCAGCACGCATTCTCCCTCTCGTCAGCAATAGCTGAGCGCCTACTGTGTGCAGGACCTTCCTCAGAGGCCGCCAGTCCTATATTCTCTGCTCTGTCCAAACTAAGGAACTCGCCGTGGCCAGATGGACGTGGTTCCACGCAGCTGTCTCATGTGTTCGCCAATTGCCTGGGCTAAATTGGAAGGACGGGACGGAGCAGAGGACACGTTTCCGCACTAGTATGCACCAGGGATCATTCAAGAAAGCCCTGGGTGTTTCCAGTGAGCTCATCTGAGCCCACACAGCTAGGAGGAGGGAAAGGAGGCTCCCTCTCGGACTAGAGCAGCTCTGGCACCTGGTGGGTACCGACGGGCCAGTTGTGCAATGCTGGTGCCAAACACAAAACATCCAGAAAGAAATGAGACCAGGGGGTAACCTTCAGACCTGGTGGAGCCAAGTTATCACAGGTGGGGGGGGGACAGGAGATGGAAACAAAATGGACTTTAATGCAAGTACGTGTCATAAAACCTAAGAAGTTTTCAGGTGCATCTTAGAGATTCTTGCAACTTGCCACAAATTTCTGCTTCACACTGTCGACTTTGAAAAGGTCTGGCTCTATTTCACAGAACCAAAGAATCTGATGCCAAAGGGATGATAAAATCAGGTGTTAGAAACTCAGATCTCTGAGAGAGACAACATGGAGTAAGTAGGTGGTAAGAACACGAGCTCTGGGAACAGGCCAACCTCCAGGGGCTGTGGGCCCTTGCGTACAAGGCTGTACGTGCAGTAAATGATGCCATTCGGGCAGAGTTGTGAGGACTGTATGTTACAGGTATAAAGCTCCTAGTGTGCAGTAAAAACTCACAAAAACATACGACTCCAATAAAAACCCTGAGTTTACAGAGGCAACACTGAAGCCTGGTCCCTGGTCTTCTGGCTCTTCCAGGGAGTACATCTTTCTTTAAGGAGAACAGACCTCTCTGTCCCTGTCGCTTAAAAGTGACATCATAAGCCCTCCAGGTTAAGACGGAGTCACACTAGCAAATCCTGCTGTTCAGTATACAACCTTTAACTGGAAATATCCACAGAGCTATTCAAACAAAAACTGGGCTTGGCGCTAGAACCCGGGGCCTGGAAGGAGCTTCAACCACACACGGACCCCGTGAGTTCCGGCTGAGAGACACACCGGAACGAACCGTGTGTGCTCCCTCTCTCACGCCCAGCAGTGCTGCTCTGGAATGTGTGTGGACAAGCCTCTGTCCACCTGCGCAGTTGGTCCCCAGCTCTGGGAAGTGGGCTGCATCCACCCCATTCGTTGGAAGTAGGGTCCTTCTCCTCTCCCTGCACCAAAGCCGCTTTCCACGTCCACTCCAGGGCACGTGGGAGCAGCAGCGAGACGGAACAGTCAGATCCAGACCAGCGTGTGCTGAGCCTGGATCCCAGGGCCAGACTGCATCAGATCCCCCAGCAGGAGGAGAGCTGGCCTCAGGCCCACAGAGCCTCTCAAGATGAGTGTCCCCGTGGGTGTGGATGTGGGCCCAGGGGCTCCGTACATCCAACCAGTCCACATGTCTTCCTCTGAGAGACCTGGCCAAGCACAGCATGCAGACAACCTCTAAGGGAGGCTCCCATAGCCTGCCAGCAGGTTGGCCAACATGGAGCCTCTCTCCTTGTTCAAGGACAAATAACCAGAAACACCAGCTCGAGGCCTCAAAGACCCAACTGCCACAGCACAGCAGACCTTTCCCATCTGGCTTACTGGGATCATAATACTTGACTTGCAAGACACGTCGGGATCCGGGAGGCCCTCAGGAATGAGAGGTGTCCTCGACAACCCTGAGCCAGGAGTAGAGGAACTTTATCCAGCCCCTGTCGGAACGTCCCTCCTCCGCAGGTCCTAGTAACCCGCCCTGATGCCACCCCGCCCCCCGCCAGCACCCGCTACTTACCGCGTGAACAGGGTTACACTGGTCTATGGGGCTCTTAAAATCCGTCCTTAACTCATCGAAGGCAATGATCTGAAATGGAATGTGCAGAATCGAGATGTTAGTGCAAAGGTGAGTCAATGTACCACGTCTTCCTGTAGATTTGCTTCAAAATAATACAGGAGGCAGAAAGGAGGTATCAGTGAACTGAGACTGGCCGGGAGGTGATTTCCGTTAAAGCTGGTGATGGACACTTGGGGCTGACGGCACTCCTCTGTCTTCTGTGTATGCTTAAAACTCCCCAAAGTAGGGAAAGCGCAAGATGCTGTTTCAGGGCACGCACCTGCCACGAGTAGACAACTAAGTCCTGCAGACCTGATGCACAGTCTTGTGCATACAGACAACAAAACTGTACTCTCAACGTTAAACTGGCCAAGACAGCTCTTAAGTAATAACCATGTGCAGGGGACAGACAGGAGCTAATCCTACAATGGGAACCGTTCTGCAACATTCATCTATCAAGTCAACACACTGTCCACTTAAACTTACACAATGTTGCACGCCAGAGGTATTTATCTCAATTGTTGTAAAGCCCCCAAGACAAGCTTCATTCGTTTCCTGTGCCTTACGAAGACATGGAGAAAACTCCATTACAGTGACGGCAGGGGGAGGGGTAGATAAAGACACAAGACATTCAAACTTCAAGCCAGTGCTTTCCTTTCTCTCCTTGCAGGAAAAAGCTGTTTCTTTTCTATTTGCATTCATTTTGGCAGAGATGCTGACTGGAAGTGAGACGGACAGAAGGCAGGACAGAGGGAGAAGAGAAAGGCAAGAAAGCAGGGTCCACGGTTACAAAGAGAACCCCATCCCTGGTGGTCCACAGGCTGGACGATCAGCTCCTGAGCAGTCCTGTCTTCATGGACGGATCCGCTGGACTTGGGTCCTCAACTTCTTTCTGGACAGAGATTCACAGCTCACCAGAGAGCACTGGCATGGAGGCCTGAGATGCTTTCAACAGCATCTCTCCTGGGCTGCACATAAATGGCTGTAACCAGCTCCCCCATGAAGGCACATCCCAGGGGCCCTGGAACGCTTGGCAGAACCACAGTCGCAAAAAGGTGGCAGCCACCCCCCAGTGTTCCCATCCCAGCAACACGGGGCTCAGAGTAAGTACCCAGTGGGGGAGACAACCTACTTCCCTGCACAAAGCAGGTGTCATTTTAAAGCAGTCACATGTCATCCTGATTTCAAAAGTCCTACAGAATTCGGGGAAGTTCTAGTATAACCTGTATTAAGCCTCATCCCTTGCCAGACAGTTAGTTACCCGGACTGTACTTGAACCACTAGTGACAAGAACTCACCTCTCACTGAGGGTGCTCGGGCCATTCCCAGCCACCTCTAATTAATACTGTCTCCTTTTCTTGAACTTACATGACTCCCTGAGGCTCCCGCCCACATCCTAAGCCAGAGTCAGCAAACTACAAAGCCAAATCCAGCCTGACACCCATTTTTGTACAACCTGGGAGCTAAGAATGGTTTTTACATCTTTAAAGTCATAGAAAAAACAAAAGAAGAATATTTTGTGACAGGTAGAAATTATATTCAAATTTCAGTTTCTGTAAATAAAGTTTTATTAGAACACAGATGCATTCATTCTTCCCTATACTGTGTATACTTTCCCGCTACAATGGGAGAAACCAGTTGTTGCAATAGATGCCTTATGCCCAGCAAAGCCCAAAACAGTTACTGCCTTGCCCTTTACAGAAAAAAAATTTGCCAACCCCTGGTCTACTCTTCTATTTTCCCTCTAACGCTTCACGATCCAAGAAGGTAGCCACACTAAGCCATTTCAATTTTAATTTTAATTAGTTAAACTAAAAATTCAGTTCCCACATTTTATTTGCTCAAAAACCATCTCTGTCTGGTAGCTATTAAATGGCACAGACATAAAATATTTCCATCATCACAGGAAGTTCTATTATATAGCCCTGCTTTGGAGGCATGTAGGATGGGTCAAATCACCCTTCCACAAGGAACCCCCTTAAGTATTGTCGGCTATCCCGAACCCAGCAAATCTTCGTTCTGCAAGCTAACTTTTTCCAACCTTTGTACAAACTGGCACTAAGTTGCCTCGTCATCCTGGTTGCCCTCTGCTGACGTGACAGGTTGTAAATGTCTATGCTAAAATGTGACTGTCAAAAGTAAATGCCACATTCAAGATGAGGGCAGTTTAGCACAGAGAGTAAACGTATCACCTCCTCTGTTCTGTAACCTATGTCTCTGTTAATGCAACCTGATAGCATTAGCGTTTTTGTTTCCACATCACATCCACATCCCTGGCTTCGTACTGAAGCCTAAAAGCCCCAGATCTTTCTCATGTGCTCGTTAAACTCAGTCCATGTCATTCTGTGTGCACATTGTTGGATTTGAAGGCCTAAGAACAAGAACTGACCCGTATCCCTTTTCATTCTTCCCTCTTTGGTTTGGTCCATCAGTCCAGTCTGCTGAGATAGGACCTATCCCCAACCACAAATCCTATTGAACATAAGGTCCTCAATATGCACATCCACGTTCACCCCGACACAGAAGCAAACCAAGGAGCCCATGGCAGAGCCCAAAGTTCGTCCTTCCTTGCTCTCACAGGACGGCATCAGCAAACCTTCAGCCTGTTATTTATCCAATTATACACACAATTCAGCATATTTTGATCCAGGAACTGAAAGTCAGTCCCCGGATGGCTTTAGAACCCCACAACTATTGATGTACCACCTATAAGCTCCAAAAGGCGGGCAGTCCAGGAGGAAAGGAGTCAGCCCCCGAGCTGCGGCTGTGACTGTCCAGGTCCCGTCCCGTCCTGACCTGTGCCGTATCCCCGTCCAGGGGCTGGGAAGGGAGTCTGGAGTGAAGGTACGTGAAGCAGGGGTAGGGATTCAGAGCTGCTGGGCATGTTGAGAGCCAGGGCCTGGCCTGGAGGAAAGTGTGAAGAAAGGAGTGAGCCCTGAGTGTGACTTCGGCCCCAGAGCTCCACGACACAGAAGGTACTTGGTGGCTGCTTTTCCGGGCCAGCGCTGGCCGTGTGCACAAGGAGGACAGAGGCTTCAGC
This sequence comes from Ursus maritimus, assembly GCF_017311325.1. NCBI lineage: Eukaryota > Metazoa > Chordata > Mammalia > Carnivora > Ursidae > Ursus > Ursus maritimus. The sequence continues at coordinate 70,709,791 of NW_024424452.1, forward strand.
AACCCCACCCCCCGGGACCACTCTCCAATCTGTGCATCTGCTCACCTGACACCTTGTTTGTTTATTATGTGCTCCCCATGCTGGGCACTGCGCTTCAAGTGCCTGCCTTTGATTGCTTAATCCTCGGCCACCCCGTGAAGTAGCTACTATTATTGTCCCCATCTTAGAGGCTGAAAAGCTGAAACCAAAAGTAGTTAAAGTCCTTGCCCAAGATCACTGCTCTGGCCCCAGGATGCGAACCAAGGCCTCTCTGACACTGAAACTTACGAGTTAGCATTACATTGCTCTCCCTCCCAAGACACATGGAGGCGCCGAAGCAGGATCCCAAGGACATCCAGAATGAGCAACTGTGTCCGAGGAATGAAACCAAGCTTCCAGGGGCGCCTGGGGGGCTCAGTCGGTTAAGCGTCTGACTCTTGATTTCAGCTCAGGTCATGATCTCGGGGTCGTGAGATGGAGCCCACTGCTGGGCTCCAAGCTCAGTGGAAAGTCCGTGTGAGATTCTCCCTCTCCCTCTGCCCTTCACCCCTTTCCCGCTCACTCTCCCTCTGTAAGTAAATAAATAAAATCTTTAAAAAAAGAAAGGAAGGGAGGGAGGGAAGGACGGAGGGAGAAAGAAAAAGAAAAGAAAAGAAAAGAAAAGAAAAAAGAAAAGAAAAGGAAAGGAAAGAAAGGAAAGGAAAAGAAAAAGAAGAGAGAAAAGAAAAGAAAAGAAAAGAAAAGAAAAGAAAAGAAAAGAAAAGAAAAGAAAAGAAAAGAAAAGAAAAGAGAGAAGCTTCCAGAAGAGTGAGGGTTAGGTCACCCTCTTCTTAGCACTCATTCATGCTCTCCCAGCCCCGACCTCCTGAGCAGTGTCCGAGCCCGGGAGACACAGGCAGTGCGGTGGGGATGGCCCTATGGGTGTTGTATGTTTAACTTCATAAGGAACTGAGAAGCTGCTTTCCAAAGAAGCTGTACCACCTTGCACCCCCTCCCCCCAGCAATGAGTGAGAAGCTTAGCATCCTTAACGACCCTGTGTCAATTTGGATTTCTTCTATTTTAGCCATTTCCATAGGTGTGTAAAGATGTCTCATTATAGTTTTAAGTTGCATTTCTCCAATGACTAATTGGAGATGTTGAGCATCTTTGCATGGGCTTAATCGCCATCTGTATACCTTCTTCCGTGAAGCATGTGTTCAGATCATTTGCCCATCTTTTTAAAAAGCTGTTTGTTTTCTTATTGATGATTTCTGAGAGCTCTTTATATATTCTGGATGCAAGTCCTTTGTCAGATATGTGATTTGGCAATATCTTCTTCTGCTCTGTGGCTTGTCTTTCCATTCTTAACAGTGTGTTTCTCAGAGCAAATGTTGTCCTCTTAACACTTCTCAGTTTATCCAATTTATCTCTTTCTCTTACTGATCAAACTTCTGGTGTTGGATCTAAGAACTCCTCAGGCTACACAGATTTTTCTGTTGTTGTTTTTTTTTCTAAGCAACATTTTATTTATGGGAAGGTTTTCTTTTTTTAAGATTTATTTAGAGAGAGTGTGTGTGCACAAGATGGGAGAGGGGCAAAGGGAGAGGGAGAGAGAGAATCTCAAGCCCACTGTCCACTGCACATGGAGCCCGATGCGGGGCTCAATTTCACAACCCTGAGATCACGACCTGAGCTGAAATCAAGAGTGGGACACTTAACCGACTGAGCCACCTGGATCCCCTCTTTATGGGAAGGCTTAAGCTACAACTTCAATTTCCTTAATAGATGTAGGACTATTCAGGTCATCTTGAGCTCTGACAGTTGGCAGGAACTGGCCCATTTCATCAAAATTGTCAAGTGTACATGCTGAACTTGAACTCAGGGCCCTCCTCGCTGTTTGTTTCACTTTCTGGTAGGCCATCTCCCCTCCTTGTTTTCTCACCAAACTCTTGAGATGGAGGTTCGAACGAGTACAGACAAAGGCTAGAAAGGACAGCCGCAGATCATCAGTGACAAAGCTCGAGGAGTGGTTCTCCCACCGGTCGTGGACCAGGAACTCTGGAGACCCAGGCTGCCCAGGGCCTCACTGGGCCAGGCTGGGCTGGGCCAGGCAGACAGGGCAGAAGTGAGGCCCAGGGTGGAAATCGGGGGTTTGCCAGAGATGCTACACAAGAGGGAGACAGGAGGTCAGACGCCTGGACCCGGACGTGTGCCGAGCTGGAGGCTCAGGAGAGGCCAAGGCAGGCCAGGGGAGTCTGCAGAGAGGTCAGGAAGGAAGGGGGCCACGAGCAGAGAAAGCACTCGGTGTGAAGCTCTTCTGGTGAATGCTGAGCCCCATCCATCTGTGCCAACACTAGGCTTAGGCTAACTCAGCACAGAGGTCCTGTCCCAAACTCTCCGGCTGCTCCCCAGCCCCAACCTCCACAGGGTCATGGAGCAAGGACTCACCGTCCACCGGAGGGAGCCCCGGGGGGGGGGGTCCCTCCCCACACCAACGTCAGCCCCAAATGTCGGTCAGCCCCAAATGTCGGTCAGGAGCAGCCGGGACCCACCTCAAGAGGCAGGGAATTATAGAAATACTCCAGAAGGTACCTCAAGGAGACTTCCTTCTTCAGGCCCACAGCATGGATAATCAGGAGATCAAAAATTACCGTGCTTGTCTAAAGCAGTTATTTTGCTAAAAATAACCATGCTATTCTGCAGCAACGCCTTCCTGGAAGAGTAAGGAATGGTTGAAATCTCAACCTGCAGGAGGTAATGAGTCCCTGGGGCTGCCCCACTGACAGCTTAGCATTAGGAGAAGCCTCTTTTCTCTGGAACATTCTCTTCCCTGTCTCCACTCCACAGTGTCCTCTGGCTTTCAAAAGCTCACAAGTGGGTGAGTCCTCGTGATCATGGGTCTGTATCACGTTATCTTACTGTAGTACTCCATCTGTTCATGCACTGGGCATGCTGGATGCCCCCACCCTGGGCATCTGATGAGTGAGCAGCAGGCCCCACCGACCCCGTCCTGGAATCGAATCATCTGCTCCATCCAACACCGCGTGTTGTCTCTCCATGGTCGACAGGATGAAAAGAAAGTGCTGACTTACTGAACATGCCCGGCCCTGTTCTCAGCCTCGGAACGCAGCAGTGAGCAAGAAAATCTAGCCCTGTTGTCACAGAGCCTATCATGGGGACAGGGGGCGGAGGTGACAGGAAGAAATAGAATTGAGGGGCATCAGGGAGGACTCTGGTGAGGGGCTGCATCACCCGAGGGATCTGAATGACCAGGAGCCAGACATGGAAAGTTCCAGAAGGAAGTGACACGGCAGAGACCCCAAGAAGGGGAATCAGGGTCTGCAGCCCCCTACGCCCTGGGCGCTGTGGCCTCTGGGTGGCTGGCAGAACTGAGCGTGTCTGCTGCTTGTGGCCACTCAGCCTGACCAAGGGAGCTGCCTGGACAGGACCGAGGGGCCATCGGCGACAGGCCAGTGCTTGTGAACCCGGTGCCAACCGAGCCCACCAGGGAGATGCTGCTGGGCTGACGATTTTCAGACCAAATGAAGTCAGTGCTCAGAGGCAGTGTGAGAAAAGATCACGCATCCTGGCTCACCAAACTCAGGAAGCCAGAGATGAATCTGGCCTCCCCACCCCAGAGAGCAACGGGACGTTGGGAAAAGCAGGCCACAGTTTTCTAATGGAACAGGGCATGTGGCAAAAATCCCCAGAATTTCTGCCTACCAACCCATCTGGCTGCAGGGTCTGCGCTCAGACCCCTACGGACAGCAAGGCCACCTGGGCCGAGCTCCTCTTTTGATTTCTCTGTGTTGTGAGCTGAATAACGTCCCCCCGAAGTCTTGTCCTCCTGGAACCTCAGACCTGACCTTATTTGAAAGTAGGGTCTCTGCAGATATATCAGTTAGAATGAGGTCATACTCGATTACAGACCCTAAAGCCAGTGACCTCATCCCTATAAGAGAAAAGGACATGACATTGCAGTGTCGCAGCTGCAAACCAGGGAGCAGCATGGATTGCCGGGGGCCACCACCAGCCAGGGAGACGCAAGGAGGGCTCTTCTCCAGAGGCTCCGGAGAGGGTAGCACCCCGCCGTCACCTTGACTCCAGACTTCCAGCCTCCAGAACCAGCCAGGAAAAATGCCCGTGGTTTTAAGCCGCGGAGTCAGGAGGAGCCTGTGAAGGCGCCCCAACTGCAAAACATCTCAAAGTTCTGCTGTGACATCATCAGAAAGAAATGGCTTTGGCAGCACCAGTGAGTGTTAGTTTGAAGGAAGTATTGCTGACACAAAATAAATACCTTTTTACGTGCCCCAAGCCACACTCAGAAGGCACTTGTGACTTAGAAATAAGCCGGGGGTATGGGCTTTTTTAAGTAGGCTCCACACTGGTGCCCAATGCGTGGCTTGAACCCCAGATCCCAAGACCAAGACCTGAGCTGAGATCAAGAGTCAGATGCTTAACTGACTGAGCCCCCCAGGCGCCCCAGAAGTCGGATTTTTATGTCCTCGCCATGTCTTGTCCCAACCACAGCAATTCCTACAAACCACAGCCCGAGGCGTGGTGCCCTTTCTGAGGGTCAGCAGCTCCGCGGGACGGGAGAGGGGTGATGGACAGGAGCGACTTGACTGCTTGGGACACACGTGCGGCTCTAATGTCCGGTCCTGGTTCTATGCCTGACACTGGAGCAGCTGTGGGTCCTAGCGTCCCCGTTCACCGAGCCTAAGCTGCTCCCAGCAAGGGTTTGCTACGCCACTTCCCAGCCCCTAGGAAGAAAGAAGGTTTGGCTCCACACTTGTGGATACCAGCCGCTTCCTCAGTCCTGGCTCAGCTCCTGTCACCATGCGGCCTGTGAAAAGATGCAGAGCCTCTAACCCTCAACCCACTGCCCACGTCCTTTTCTAGAAAACACAATGCCCAGAAGTCACGGGTGCTTTCAACTTCCTGAAGTATTTTCACGTATTTTAATTTTATGTTCATTTTACGTAACATCCCAAACAGGTGTGCCGTTCACTATCCCAATGAAGAATCAAGGAGAAGGACAGGGCATTGGAACGCCCAAGACCACCTAGCAGAAGGGGGAGGACTGAAACCTGCACTCCATTTCTCTTCCTTGTGCGTTTTGCATTGGGCCACACCGACCCATCGCTCTTCCTATGAGGGAGTGAGAACGGTTTATTAAAGCACCAATCAGTATGGGGTGCCCTGCTGGGCACGACCCAGTGGACTTGGCACCCACAGCCCTGCCTGCTAAGGACTCCCCATCAAATAAATTGCTTAACCCTACCTGGCCAAGAGCTTAGAGAAGAAAAATATTTCAGACTGGCCCAGTGCGTCTTGCCCTAACCTAACCGCCAACTCACCCCCATATCAGTCAGCATTCCCGTGAGAACTGGCTCATGCAGTTACAAAGGCTGGTAAGTCCAAGATCTGCAGGGCGGGCTGGCAGCCTGGAGACACAGGAAAGCTGATTCAGTAGCTCCAGTCTGAAGGCTGCCTGCTGCAGAATTCCCTCTTGCTCAGGGGAGGTCAGTCTTTTGTTCTATTCAGGCTGTCAGCTGATTAGATGAGGCCCACCCACATTATGTAGGACTATCTGCTTTTACTCAAAGTCACTGATTTATTTTTATTTTCTTTTTTAGTTATTTTTTTAAATCCAGCATACTTAACATACAGTGTTTTATTAGTTTCAGGTGTACAACAGAATTCAACAATTCTATACATTATTCAGTGCTCATCATGATAAGTATAGTCTTAATTCCCTTCACCTGTTTCATCCCCCCCCCACCTCCCCTCTGGTGAACACCAGTTTGCTCTATAGACTTAAGAGTCTGTTTCTTGGTTTGTCTATCTGTTTCTTTGCTTGTTTTGTTTCTTAAATTCCACCTATGAGTGAAATCATATGGTATTTTTCTTTCTCTGACTTATTTCACTTAGCATAATTCACACTAGCTCCATCCATGTTGTTGCAAATGGCAAAATTGCATTCTTTTTTATGGCCAATTAATATTCTATTGTGTATACACCACATCTTCTTTATCCACTCATCTGTCGATGGGCACTTGGGCTGCTTCCATATCTTGGCTATTGTAGATAATGCTGCCATAAACTTCAGGGGGCACGTATGTTTTCCAGTTAGTGTTTTCATATTCTTTGGGTAAGTAACCAGTCGTGGAATTACTGATCATATGGTAGTTCCATTTTTAATTTTTGAGGTATCTCCATACTGTTGTCCACAGTGGCTGCACCAGTTTGCATTNNTGCCAACAGTGCACGAGGGTTCCCCTTTCCCCATATCCTCGCCAACAACTGTTGTTTCTTGTGTTGCTGATTTTAGCCATTCTGACAGATGGGAGGTGGTATCTCATTGTAGTTTTGATGTGTATTTCTCTCGTAATGAGTGATGATGAGCATCTTTTCATATGTCTGTTGGCCATCTGCATGTCTTCTTTGGAGAAATGTCTGTTCATGTCTTCTACCAATTTTTTAATTGGATTATTTGTCTTTGGGGTGTTGAGTTGTATCCATTCTTTATATATTTTGGATACTAAGCCTTTATCAGATATGTCATTTACAAATATCTTCTCCCATTCAGTAGGTTGTCCTTTAGCTTTGTTGGTTGTTTCCTTTCAGTGCAGAAGCTTTTTATTTTGATGAAGTCCCGGTAGTTTATTTTTGCTTTTGTTTCCCTTGCTTCAGGAGACATATCTAGAAAGATGTTGCCAAAGCCAATGTCAGAGAGATTACTGCCTGTGTTCTCTTCTCGGATGTTTATGGTTTCAGGTCTCACATTTGTCTTTAATCCAATTTGAGTTTATTTTTTATATGGTATGAGAAACTGGTCCAGTTGTATTCTTTTGCATGTTGTTGTCCAGTTTTCCCAACACCATTTATTGAAGAGACTGTCTTCCCCATGGATATTCTTGCCTCCTTTGTCAAAGGTTAATTCAGCATATCATCATCAGTTTATTTCTGGGCTCACTATTCTGTTCCATTGATCTATATGTCTATTTTTGTGCCAGTACCATACTGTTTTAATTACTACAGCTCTGTAATATAACTTGAAATCTGTAATCGTGATACCTCCAGCTTTTTCTTTTCCAAGATTGCTTCCACTCTTTGGAGTCTTTTGTGTTTCCAGACAAATTTTAGGTGTTTCTCTAGTCCTGTGAAAAATGCTGTTGGTATTTTGATAGGGATTGCATTAAATGTGTAGATTGCTTTGGGTAGTAGAGTCATTTTAACAATATTTGTTTTTCCAATCCATCAGCACAGAATATCTTTCCATTTGTATCATCTTTAATTTCTTTCATCAGTGTTTCATAGTTTTCAGAGTACAGATCTTTCACCTCTTTGGTTAGATTTATTCCTAGGTATTTCATTATCTTTGCTGCGACTATAAATGGGATTATTTTCTTAATTTCTCTTTGTGCTGCTTCATTATTAGTATAGAAATGCAACAGATTTCTGTATATCAATTTTGTATCCTGTGACCTTACTCAATTCATTTATTAGTTCTAGCAGTTTTTTGGTGGAGTCTTTAGGGTTTTCCATATATAATATCATATCACCTGCAAATAGTGAAAGTTTTACCTCTTCCTTACCAATTTGGATGCCTTTTATTTCTCTTGTCTGATTGCTGTGGCTAGGATTCCCAGTACTATGATGAATAAAAGTGTCCTTGTCCTGTTCTTGACCTTGGGGAAAAAGCTCTCAGCTTTTCCCCATTAAGGATGATGTTTGCTGTGGGTTTTTCATAGATGGCATTTATTATGTTGAGGTATGTTCCCTCTAAACCTATTTCGTTGAGAGTTTTTATCATGAATGGATATTGTACTTTGTGAAATGCTTTTTCTGCATCTATTGAAATGATCATATGGTTCTTATCCTATCTTCTCTTCTCTTCTCTTACTAATGTGATATATCATATTGATTAACCTATGAATGTCGAACCACCCTTGCATGCTGGGAATAAATCTCCCTTGATCATGGTAAATGATTTTTTAACATATTGTTGGATTTAGTTTGTTAATATTTTGTTGAGGATTTTTGCACCTATGTTCATCAGGGATATTGGCCTGTAGTTCTCTTTTTTTGTGGTGTCTTTATCTTTTTGGTATCAGGGTAATGCTGGCCTCATAGAATGAATATGGAAGGTTTCCTTCCTCTTCTATTTTTTTTAATAGTTTGAGAAGAATAGGTACTAATTCTTCTTTAAATGTTTGATAGAATTCACCTGTGAGGCCCTCTGGTCCTGGTCATTTTCTTTTTTAGGAGTTTTTTGATTAATGATTCAATTTCATTGCTGGTAACCAGGCTGTTCAATTTTTCTACTTCTTCCTGATTCAGTTTTGGAAGGTTATATGTTTCTAGGAATATATCCATTTCTTCTAGGATATCCAATTTGTTGGCATATAATTTTTCATAATATCCCCCTTATAATCCTTTGTACTTCCATGTTGTCAATTATTTCTCCTCTTTCATTTCTTATTTTGTTTGAGTCCTTTGTGTGTGTGTGTGTGTGTGTGTGTGTGTGTGTGTGTGTGTGAGAGAGAGAGAGAGAGAGAGAGAGAGAGAGAGTGTGTCTGGCTAAAGGTTTATTAAAGGCTTATTGATTTTGCTGATCTTTTCAAAGAGCCAGTTCCTGGTTTCATTGATCTGTTCTGGGTTTTTTTGGTGGGTTTTGTTTGTTTGGTTTGGTTTCTATTTTGTTTATTTCCCATCTAATCTTTATTATTTCCTTCCTTCTATTGTTTTGGGGTTTTGTTTGTTCTTATTTTCTAGCTCCTTTAGGTTTAAGATTAGGTTGTTTATTTGACATTTTTCCTGTTCTTTGTAGTGTGCCGTATTGCTCTAAACTTCCCTCCTCAGACTACTTTTGTTGCATCCCAAAGATTCTGGACCATTGTGTTTTTATTTTTCATTTGTCTCCGTGTATTTTTAAATTTCCTCTTTGAGTTCTTGGTTCACCAATTCATTGCTTAGTAGCATGTTATTTAACCTCCAAGTATTTGTGTTCTTTTTGGATTTTTTTCTTGTGGTTGATTTCTAGTTTCATAGAGTTGTGGTCAGAAAAGATGTATGACTTCAATTTTTTTGAATTTGTTGAGACCTGTTTTGTGGCCTAATATGTGATCTATTCTGGAGAATGTTCCATGTGCACTTGAAAACAATGTGTATTCTGCTGTTTTAGGATGGAATGTTCTGAATATATCTGTTAGATCCATCTGGTCCAATGAGTCATTCAAAGCCACTGTTTCCCTGTTGATTTTCTGTTTAGATGATCTATCTATTGACATAAGTGTGGTGTTAAATTCCCCTACTGTTACTGTATTCTTATCGATTGCTTCCTTTATGTTTGTTATTACCTGCTTTGTGTATTTGGGTGCTCCGATGGTCTTCTTGTTGGATTGCATCCTTTATGATTATATAATAGTCTTCTTTGTCTCTTGTTATGGTCTTTGTTTTAAAGTCTATTTTGTCTGATGCAAGTATTGCTACCCTGACTTTCTTTTCACTCCATTTGCATGATAAGTGCATCACTTCACCTTCAATCTGCACATGTCTTTAGATATGAAATGAGTCTCTTATGGGCAGCATATAGATAGGTCTTGTTTTTTCTATCCATTCTGTCACCCTATGTCTTTTGATTGGAGCGTTTAGTCCATTTACATTCAAAGTAATTATTGATAGGTATGTACCTATTGCCATTTTGCTACTTGCTTTATTGGTTGTTTTTGTAGTTCTTCTCCGTTTCTTTCTTCTCTTGCTCTCTCCTTTCATGGTTTGCTGGATTTCTTTAGTCATATATTTGGATTCCTTTCTCTTTATTTTTTGCACATCTATTACTGGTTTTTGATTTGTGGTTACCATCAGGTTTATATATAACATCTTACACATATAGCAGTCTATGTTAAGTTGATGGTCGCTTATGTTTGAACTCATTCTTTACTCTTCTATTCCCCCCACACACACATTTTATGTATATGGCATCAGACATTACATCCTTTTATTTTGTGAATTCCTTGACTGATTTTTATAGATGTACTTATTTTTGCTGTCTTAGTGTTCCTACTGTTCTTCTGCTTATGGTCTTTGTACCCAAAAACTTCCCTTTAACATTTCTTGTAGGGCTGGTTTAGTGATCATGAATTCCTTTAACTTTTGTCTGTCTGGGAAACTCTTTATCTCTTGTTCTATTCTGAAGGAGAGCCTTGCTGGACAGAGTATTTTTGGTTGCAGGTTTTTCCTTTCAGCACTTTAAATACATCATGCTACTCTCTTCTAGCCTCAAAAGTTTCTGCTGAAAAATCAGCTGAGAGTCTTATGGGGTTTCCCTTGTATGTAACTGCTTTCTTTTCTCTTGCTGCTTTTTAAATTCTCTCTTGATCACTGCATTTTGCCATTTTAATTACTATGTATCTTGGTGTTGACTTCCTTTGGTTGGTTTTGTTGGGGACTCTCTTGCCTCCTAGATCTGGATTTCTCTTTCCTTCCCCAGATCTGGGAAGTTTTCAGCTATTATTTCTTCAGATAAATCTTCTGCCCCCGTTTCTCTCTCTTCTCCTTGTGGGATCCCTATCATGAGACTGTTATTATGCTTGATGGTGTGACTGAGTTGTCTGGGCCTGTTCGTATTTTGCATCATTTTTTTTTTTTCTCTCATGGCTCAGCTTGATTACTTTCCATTACTCTGTCCTCTGGGTTGCTGATCACTTCTTCTACTTCCTCTTGTTTACTATTTATTCCAGGCTGTGTATTTTTAATTCATTTATTGAGTTCTTCATCTCTGACTGGTTCTTTTTTATGTTTCTTTTCTCTTTTTTGAGGGTCTCCCTGAGGTCCTCCACTCTGAAGTCTGGAATGTATCTTTATGACCTTTACTTTAAATTCTCTATCAGGAATATTACTTATCGCCACTTTGCATAAGTCCCTTGCTATGACTTGGGTCATATTCCTCTGTCTCATTCTGTCTATTGCTGTGTATGTTTCTATGTGTTAGGAGAGTTGGCTCTGTCTCCTGCACTTGAAAGGAGTGGCTTTATGAAGAAGTGGTCCCACAGTGCAATGTCTCCTTTTCACCAGAAAATGGTGCTTCAGGGGTGTCTCCAGTGTGTGTTGCTACAGGGGTGTCCTACCATTGTGGCAGAGCTGTGTTTGCCTTCAGTCCAGCCTGTGGTGGTTCTCTGCCCATTGTGGGCAGAGTCTGGTGTCTGCGATGTTAGTGGGCTGGTCCGGGGCTGCCTTGGGCTTGAGTTGAGTCAGTCCAGATGTTTATCAGAGATGAAGTAGCACCAAACGGCAGGGCACTTCATTGTGTTGTCCCTGGAGAAGCTTCTGTGGGTGGGTGAGGCCTGCAGTCAGAACAGCTGCCTGGCACCAGCCCACTGCTGGGGTCAGTCAAACTGGTGTGTAGTTATCTTTTCCTCTCTCACAGCAGGACTCACTTTGGAGTGGTGCTGACCCTTGTTGGGGCTGCATGGACACTGCCAGGCTCATGATACACTTTTGGATGGGTTCTACTAGGGTTGTATTAAAAGGGGAGGTGCTCTGGAGAATGCAGAGGTGAGGCACAAGGTGCCAGCAATACACTGGGGGGGGGGGACTTGCAGCCACCCAGGAAAACTCCTGTGGAGGCTGGGGTAGAAGGGGCAGGTCTGAAGATGAGCGTGGGGGTGGGGCCTGCTATTAGCAAGCTAGGTGGACGTGTTGGTGGTTCCCTGGTTCCCACTGGTGTCTTGTATCTAGGCTGCAGGTGGGAGAGGGAAATGGCTCCTGCCAGCTCTTTTGTGCTTGGAGAAGTCTCATAAAGACCACTGCCCCCCCAGCATGCATTCTCAGATTAGTAAATAAACCTCCCTCCCATGTACCCCAGGTGTTTTTCAAACTGCTGCTTCTGTGTTGTATCTCCGTGGGGCTGTTTGTGTTCTGTCTCTTTAAGGGCAGGGACTCCCACTCTCCTGGCTTTCCGTGCCTGGGGTACCTGGGCTGGGGTCTGCTCCTCTTCCCCTGCCTGCATCCATGGGTCCCTCCCTCCTGTGGATAGTCTCAGGCCAGTTTGGCTCCCAGCTGTCTCTGCCCGTCCTACCCTCTTCATCATGGACTCTTGTCTACGTTTAGCTGTGAAGTCTGTTCTGCCAGTCTTCAGGTCATTTTCTGGATCATTTATGCTGACATGGGTATTATCTAGGTGTCCCTGTGGGACGAGGTGAGCCCAGGGTCCTCCTACTCCACCATCTTCCCTGGAAGTCCCTCAAAGTCACTGACTTATTTGTGAATCTCATCCAAAAACACTGCCACAGGAACATTCAGAATAATGTTGCCACAAATCTGGGCACCATGGCCCCATCAAGCTGATGCAAAATTAACCACCCGAACCCCCAGGAGCTGGGACTATTGCAGGCTCTTGGCCATGCTGGGCCCTGGCCAGGGGGCATGGCTGGAGCAGCAGGACAGAGTTATGGCCCCAGCAGGTCCTTTTCTCATGTGAGAAACCATCGTGAATGTTGGCATCTGTCAACAAGCTCATTTTAGGAAGGAGGCTGCCCTAAAATAACTGGAAAAAGTGTGTGATCCAGCCTGCTCCATTTAGGGATGAGGACCCTAAGGACCAGAGAAGAAAAAGGACCTGCAGGATTCTGCCCCTACAGCACACACGGGGAGGTAATCACAGGAGCAGCAGCAGCCCTCCTTACAAATGGGGACTCCCTGAGCTGTGGGCTGCCCAGAAGAGGCCCCACAGAAGGATGCCCAGGCCATGCGTTCCCCAAGCAGGGCCCAGGGTGGGATGGATGATCTCACAGCAGGTGCACATCACCAGCCCCCTCACGGCCCTCACCACCTGTACATCCACAGATGGAGCAGAGCCTGCACTCATGGAAAAGACATCACGTACAACTCAGGAACTTGCGTTCGGGTCCTGGCTTTGCTCTTGACCATGTGATGTTGGACAATCTCTTCTCCTCTCCCCAGTGATAAGGGTACTAGAAGCATGTCCAACATCACATGGTGATGCCCCCTTGTGCCTCAGTTTCCTGATGTGCAAAATTAGCCCTCTGGGTTAGATCGGCATTTCTGAACACAGGAGAGGAATGGCACGCAGATTTCTCACGGGAGTTGTCAAAACACAAGGGGACACAGGCCCCACACTAGATCTGCTAAATCAAAACCGGAGGGGAGCACAGCTGGGGCCAGCTGAGAACAAGCCTACTGTCCAGCTCTACAAGCATCCTGGAGAATGCTAGCACATCAGGCCACCTGCAGCCTCCCTCAGACAATCAAAGCCCAACATATGAGCCTCTTTGGGAACTACACACCCAAGCCACGGGTTCATACTTGGTCTCCAACCCCTGCCTACAGATACCATTTCACGGAGATGCCACTTCAAGTCTCTGCGAATACAAATGTCTTCAACACAGTGGCCTCCATCTATAGACCCTAATTCAAAAACATAGCTTTGATCTGAAAAGTCAGTCCTCACATTGGCCACATAAGTGAAGAACGCGAAGGAGACATGTAAGGAGTCGCGCTGGGGTGCAAGTGCCTTGGGGTCTCCAGGACACCGTGTGCTATGAGAGGAGAGGCTTCTGTTCCCTGCTGTTGTGAGACAGTAGAAAACACAGATGCTGTCCTCTGCCCCAGTCCCTGGTGCAGAGCTCCTAAAATCCTTCTCCTCTCCCCAGTGACAAGGGCACTAGGAGCATCTTTTGTTCTAAGGAGGCAACTCTGGGTGGGTTTCTGGATGGGGACTGGGTGCCAGAAAGCCTGAGCCATGATTGGAAGCTTCGGATTTTTAACCCCACCCCCCACCCTCCGGAAAGGGGAGAGGGTGGAGGTGAATTAATAGTTGGTCACGCCTGTGTGAGGAAGCCTCCATAAAATCCCAAGAGTCTGGGGTTCAGAGAGCTTCCGGGCTGGCAAGCACATCCACACTGAAAGGGTGATGCACCCCAACATCACATGGAGAGACGTTCCTACATTCAGGACCCCCCAGATCTCACCCTAAGTATCTCTTCATTTGGCTGATCATCTCTAGCCTTTATTACATCCTGTAATAAACCAATAAACGGGTTTCCCTGAGTTCTGTGAGCTGTTCTAGCAAATTAGCCAAATTCAAGGAGGGGTCTCAGGAACCTCCGACAGGTAATCACATTGGGCAGAAGTTGTGGGTCACCTGGGGACCTACCTACTACATGCTGTTGGCATCTGAAGTGGGGTCAGTCTCGCGGGACCGAGCCCTTCACCTGTGGGGTCTGTGCTGTCTCCGCGTAGACAGTAGCAGAACTGAGTTAAATTATAGGACAGGCAACCGTGTGGGAGAACCTCAGTGTGGGAAAATCTCCACCCATCAGGTGACCAGAGTGAAGTGTTGTGTGTGAACAGGAGGGGAGGCTCCACAGGGCAGAGGAAATGAAGTCTTTCTCCTACAGCTGCATCCCCCACACCTGGATCAGGGCCAGGCACATAGTAGTTGCTCAGTAAGTATCTACTGAAAAAATGAATGAAAGAATGAAAGAATGAATGAATGAATGAATGAGTTTGCCCGTCTTTGTATCCCTGGCCTAGCATTTGCAACAGCTGGTAAATCAGTGCGTGAACAAACACGAAGGATTTCTAAACTTCGCAAAACACTTCCACAAATACTTCCTTAGCTCATCCCAACCATGAAGCCAGCTCTCCCTGCAGACGTCCTGCTACCCCGCACTATCTTCTCAGGTGGGGGTGTGCGTGCATAAGGACAAATTTTCTCTGCACCAGCGTTGGAGCCCAGGGGAATCCGGGGTCCAGGAGGGCATTTCCCTGAGGGCCATGGCCTTCTGTCCACCACGAGGCAGGTCCCTGATTTGGAGCCTCCTTGGAGGTCCCAGTAACACTGACGGGACAGTCAGTTCAGGAAAACTGAAGAGTCTGCCCAGGCTTCTCTCTCCCTCCTGGATGTCCGCTTTCCTTCCGCCCAAAGGTGAGTCTCCATTTACCTCTCCAGATGCCTCTCAGCCCTTCTCCCTCTGGCTCTCCGAAGAGTGCACCACCTGGCCCTACTTGCCCACTGGCTGCTCATCACCTTAGGCCAAGAGGAGGCACCCGTGGGAGACCACAGGGTCCTAGCGGGATACCTATTCCCCGTTCCCTTCCCACTGGACAGTGTCTCGGGGTCTCTGTTCCTCCAGTCGGGGACACCCCCACCCCCATATAACTGCCCCCACCCCTTGCCCCTTCAGACCTAGGGTGGGAGCCACCTCCCCCTCGGCCACACCTGCTCCATAAATGACCCTGCAAGCTCTCCTCGATTACCCCTGGGAATATGCCCTCTGTCTTACTGGGACCCTAACTGAGGCAGGAGCCAAGGGACCTGAGAGCAGGCCAAGTTGCCTTTCCTAACAATCGAGTAAATACAGACTCCGGACACATTGCAGCACGTGAGCGGATGACTGGTCACAGCCCCAACATCCCAGCCATAGAACGTGGAATTATTTCACCCAGGGAAATTTCCAAAGCAAGTACTACCAGTGACTTTGCTCTCCTGCAGAAGGAGCTTGTTTCAACCCCAGTCATGGTGCTGAGCAGTATCTGGCTTTGAACAACATAGTCCCCCCTGAATTCTCCAGGCTGAATTATTTATAAGGCATGTCCCTAAATAACTGAAGCCAATGACCTGCTCTGGGAAGTTACTGGATAGACACAATTAGACTTTACAGGACATCTGCTGATTCTGCTTTGTTTTTTTAAAGATTTTATTTATTTATTTATTTGAGAGAGAGAGCACAAGCAGTGGGGAGGGGTGGAGGGAGAGGGAGAAGCAGGCTCCCCACTGAGCAGGAAGCCTAACATGGGGCTCGATCCCAGGACCCTGAGATCATGGGCTGAGCCAAAGGCAGACACACAACTGACTGAGCCCCCCAGGTGCCCCTGACTCTGGTTTTAGAATGAGCTTTCGGACAATGGCCGAAAGAAGCGTCTATTAAGGCCACTCCTTGCTTATGACCAAGAGGGAGGGGAAGAAGGTGAATCGGCAGCCTGCAGAATATGCTCTTTACTTAAAAACGACAACAAACTGCAGAGCAAGGAGGCAGGCATCAAGATTACCCAAAAGGAGCTCCAAGTCTCTGAGCTCAGGGTAGAAAAGGAAGAGGGGCTAGAACACAGCTGCCTTACAGGTATCCGGCCTGGCTGGAGGCCACCCTGATTGCAGCACAAAGCATTGGCACCGAGTGTTTACAAGGAGCTCACATAGCTTCGCATCCACAGAGGGGACGCCAAGGAGGGACGGTGACAGGTGCGTTCCTGCGAGAAGTGCGTCAAGTGATCCATGAAGATGTAGAGACACCTGACACCCAATTGCTCCCCACATACAACACCGATCTGAGAAACACAGACCCCCTGATTAGGGAAGAGACACATGGAGTCTGATAGAGCACCATCTATTAATGCTGAGGTCCTCCCAGTTTGAAACGTGATTGGCCAAGCAGTGCTTTGGGAGGAAAACAGAACTTGGTCAATCACTCGTTTCAGGTACCAACACATGGCTGGTCACTCAGGTGGGCTGGCCCGGAATGTTTCCCGTTCCTCTAGGTGGTCTTCGCCATTCATGAGGAAGGAAAGCTCTGGGGAGCCCTGCTTCTGTCTCATGCCCACCACCTCTGCCTGCTCAGCTCCCACACGGGTAGAGCCGTGGAGAAACCCTGCCCAGTGGGCCTGGGAGGACGGGAGCCCAGGTGGCCCGCAACTGTCGTGGACGACACAACACACATCAGTGGTCCCAGCCCCACCAGCTGGTGCACACTGGATTAGTCCTGCTTCCCTGGGTCTGGTTTCTGGAAGTCCTCAGAGACGCCCCATGGGCAACTCTGCTGTCTTTCCTGCTTCCTCTGCACTGATGTGGTTTGTACAACCTGAATCCCTCCTCAGCCTCCCCGCCCCATAGTGAACAGAAGGGGCTGTCAGGAAACACTGCCTAGCCCTTCTCTACTGCCACCCCCTGGCCTTGAGTCCGTCCCCCCCCACAGCCCTGTCCTCCTATAGCAGACAAGTGGCTGCAGCCCAGCCAACCGTGAAGGGATGGATGGCCTGGAAGGGACTCAGGTGCCAATCTCCCTGCTAAGCTCATCAGACCCACTGGCATACAGATCAGCCAGCAGCCCCTCAGGGACTGGAGCCAGGCTACTTCCCACCACCTCCCATCCAGTCCCGGTCCAGGAATCCCAAAGTTACACAACCCGACTTGCTGGTCTGCCTTGGTACGGACACCGTCTGCTCCAGCCTCTGGCCATCAGACGCAGACGGGGAAGAGAGGTCTGGCTGAGGTCATGGGCTCTCCTCCCAAACCCAGAAATTACAGGTCAGACTCCCAGGCCGATACTCCCGCTTTGAGAGAAGAACCAGCAGTCAACAATTTCATGAAAGTTTCTCAACCGCAGGGGTAGGCTCAGGAATGCAAATGCAGGTAATAACGAGATACTATTCTATACCTATCAGACTGAAAGAGAAATTTAATTGTGCTGAGTACACTGCTGTCAGGAAGGAAGAATGGAACGCCACCCACTGCTGCTGAGAACGTGAATGCATACAGCCTTTAGAAAGCAGCCCCATAAAACGTATTGCTGACGCAAATCTGCACAGCCTGCACCCAGCGACCCGCCTCCCGGGGATCCGGCTCATTGAAATAAAGGCACCACCACGTAAGAGCAGATGTCCAAGTGAAACACGGGCTAAACACTGGAAATACAGTAAGTGCCCATCAGTAGGAGGAGGACGGAACGGGCCGTGGTGTGCGTGCAGCCCTGGGTCTGAGTCACCGCTGAGCCTAACCTGGAGGGGCTTCCTGGCTGCTACTTGGTGAGAAAAGCACACTGCAGAAAAATGCAAAAGCAAAACCAAGACACACCCTAAAAAAGTATTCGTGTTTGTAGATGAGCATGAAGGGAACCTACGAAGGACGAAGGCCAGGCTGTTACCACTGGTGCCCCAAGTATGCGGGGGATGCTGGCAAGCACTATGGCTGGAGAGAACAGTTATACAAAATAGCAACAAAAAACACAGTTTAAGTCGTGGTAAAAAACACAGAACATAAAATGTAATTCCATAGAATTCCATTTGTGTACAATTATGCACACATGTGTCCACGGAAAGAGACGTGAAAGTCACCACCAGAACACTGACAGGGGCTATCGCTAGGTGATTTCCTCACACCATTGTCGTGCTGTTTGCATTTTTGTAATAAGCATAAAATATTCATATAATCAGGAAAATAGCCCGCAAAGCTCTTTTACCAGGTTTTCTTATTCCCTGCTTTTCTAACTATTGTCACTCGAAACGCACTACTTCCCAACCAAATAAACCATATCTTAGCAGCAGCTGCTGACTGCACTGGGCTCACCGTTCATTAGCTTTGAGCTGTGTGCATGTGTGTGCATGTGTGTGCCTGTGTGCATGCCTGCCTACCTGTATGTGTGCATGTGTGTGTGCCTGCCTCTGCGTGCATGCATGTGTGTATGCATGCCTGTGTCTGTGTGCACTCATGTCTGCACATGTGTGTGCATGCCTATCTGTGTGTGTTCCCACCTCTGTGTGCATGCATGTCCGTGTGCATGTGTGTGGCTGCATGTGCATGTGCCCGTGTTCATGTCCACACATATGTATATGTGTGCATACATACCTGTGTGTGCATGCCTGCCTATGCATGTGCCTGTGTGCATTCTTGTCTGCACATGTGTGTGCATGCCTACCTGTGTGTGCATGCCTGCCTATGTATGTGCATGTGTACGTGCCTGGCATGTGTGCATGTGAGTGCCTGTCTCTGTGCATGCATATACATGTGTATGCATGCCTATGTGTGTGCATTGTGCATTCATGTCTGCCTGTATGTCTGCATGCATGTGCACACATATGTGTGCATGTATGTGCATGCCTACCCGTGTGCGCATGTGTGCACATGTGTAATATCTCCCTCTCGCTCGCTCGCTCACTCTCCAGCCCACCACCATCTGAACAAGAACATGGAAAGGACCTGGCACCAGAAGGGACGCGGCAAGCTGGTGTCTATACTGAACACACAGGCTCCACACCTACTGCCTTGCTTTGCCCGAAGAGCCCAGACCTGCAGCTGGGCTGGTGGGGAGCCATGCTGGGTCCAGTGGCACCAGGAGGGGCTGCACCAGAGCACCAAGGAGTCTTCTCCTCGACTATGATCTCAGGAGCTGGGTTCTGATAAATCTTTTCCTCATCTTTTATTTCCGGGACCACAGCGTATCCGTCCTCTGAAACCCCACGTGAACAGGAAACTGTTTATGAACAGCATGCTAATTTGCTAAAAGAATTTTGCTGTTGTGGCTGCTTAAACTAGAACAGTCCTCCTCCCACCACCACCCCCAACCCCCACCCTACTCTGCACCAACACAATAGAACAGGTCCTAGAGCCAAAAACAGCTCAACCCAAGGGCAGCAGGGTCAGGGGCTGCCTTCCCAAGTAAGGCAGCGGGGCTGGGCCCCTGGGCTATGGTGCTCATTTGCATATGGTTTTACATAAATGTATATGTGGGCCTCGAGAGGCCTCATTCCAAGTTTAGAGTCAAATTGGTTAGTCTGTGCAACTTCTCGGAAGCATGCATCCCGTGAGCCTCCCTGCTTGGTCAGGGTGTGGGGACACACACCTGCTGATGAGCGCAGCTCAGGCGGGGAGATCCCTGGCCCACGCCCCGGACACAGTATCCCGGGCAAGGTTCCCTGCGCAGCCCGCAAGGACGCCCCAGCCTTGGAAGCTGTTGTGGCGTGGCCAGTGTGGCCGCTGCCTGCTGTTAAAGAATTCTCTTTCAGGACACTTGGGTTGTGTGCAATGCAGAGGTTCAGCTGCTCCCCCCACACACACACACAGCACCTGGGGCCCGCAGAAGAGCACTTTCATAGACAATTACATGTCATACCTGTGGCTCATGTGAACACCTCGAGGGCAGGTGTTCCATACCTCACTTACTGGAAATTTCTGCCAATTCAACGGCCTCGAAGTTTCCGTTAAGCACAGGGTACACACTCAGTCCTCCTCCACTTGGATTCGCATTGCGGGAGAATAAAAGCAGTGCAGAGCAAGCCCCAGACAGGCAACGGACCAGTCGTCCCCGGCGGAAAGCCTCCCCAGCATAAACTGTGTCCAGTGCTCCGGACCGGGGAGAACTGATCATTTTGCAATGAACAGAGGGGCCCCTGGGGGTTTCCTTCCTTGGGCCAAGTTTCCCCTGAGTTTCTGTGTATCCAGATGAAGCCAAGTAGGGTTGGATGTATAAATGTGGGGTTCATTATTCATCCAATAAATGACATTGGGCACCTATTACATACCAAGATTTCAGGTACATACTGGAAAATAGGTTTATGTTGGTGCATTCATTTCCTAAAGCTACTGTATCAGATCGCCACAAATGTCACTGCTTAGGCTTACCGTGGAGGCAAGAGTTCTGAAATGGGTCGTACAGCGCTGAGATCAGGTATCAGCCAGGCTGCACTCCTCCTGGACACTCTGGGGGAGACCCTGTTTTCTCACCACATCACCAGGGCCCTCCTGCCTCCTTTGCCATCGGGCCCAGTAGGTAACCCCTCCCCATCTCGGAAACCTTAATTGAATCCCATGTGCAAAGTCCCTTTTGCTACATAAAGTAACAGTAGCAGGGGCCAGGGACCAGGCTGTGGGCATCACTGGGGACCGTTATCCTGCCTACCAGGACCATGACCATTACATTCAAGGGAAGCCCACCTACTTCCGGGCTGGCTGCAGGGGCCAGGGATTCAGAAAGAAAGAAACTCAAGGAACAAGGGACAGCGGATTATTCACACTCAGGATAAATCACAACCTCTGGGCCTGCCATTCCCCTCACAAACAGAGGGGCTGAGAAGCTCCTGGCTCCTCCCGCCCCAGGAAGGACGATCACGATCTGAACGCAGAAGCCGACCAGGCCTGCCTACTGGTTGCCGCGTGCCGAGAGCTCAGGGCGTCCTGCACGCCGCTCCTCTCTCCCGAGCTGAATGCCTGCCACCTTCCTCGGCTCCGGAATGCCGCGGGGGCATGCGGGCTAGCCGGTACTGAGCTCTGGATCTGCACTTAGAGGAGGCAGACACTCCCACTTGCAGGCTGACTAGGAGCCCCAGCTCCAGCAGCACAATGATGCCCGAGCTCTCTGCGCTAGAGGGTGAGTCATGACAACATGAATCCTCGTTTCCCATCCCCGATCCTTATATCTGCATCTCCTCCAGAAACATCCCAGGGGAGAGGGGAGGGGAAATGCAGATATTCCTGCTTTAAGATCCCCTTCATGAGCCCAAACCCTGCTCTTCGCTCCTCAACGGCTCTGAAGACTGAGGATTGTGCTTGGTACCAACAGACATTTGATGAATGAGCCAATGAAGGGAAAACACTCTCTACGACCTTTCCTTTGGTGAGCTCACCCCTTCCCCCTAGTTCCACCACCATCTCTAGACCAATACCTCCCGGTCGGACATCCACACTCCCTCCCCACCTTCCTCCAAACCTCAAGGTCAGCATGCCCAGAAAAGAACTCATCAACATTCCTCTCCAAAGGCCCTTGCCTGGCTCTGTAACCAGCACCCCTCAGAGGGGTTCAAAGACTTCAGTGATTTTTAACTCATTTCTTATCCACCTGCCACTGATGCCCTGAGCCAGCCCGACCCCCCCAGACCCTGCCCTTCCTCTCCCCACACCGGCTGGCTTCCCACCTGCTTTCTCTTTGACCGCTCTGTCACCCAGCCACAAATTCTTGGCTCTGGGCATCTCAGCTCCATCCAGCCTTTGTCTTCTCCAGGATTGGGGTTAGCACATATTCTCCCAAGTTGTTTTTTAACAGATTTATTTTTGTAGAGCAATTTTAGTGGTACAGAGCAAAACTGAGTGGAAGACACACAGATTTCCCATAGACTCCCCGTCCCCACCCATGTATGGCCTCCCCATTATCAATGTCCCCACCAGAGTGGGACATTTGTTCAACGGACGAACCTACATCAACACACCAGAGGCACCCCAAAGTGCACTGCTCACATGAGGGTTCACTCGGGGTGCTATGCATTCTGAGGGTCTGGACACAGGTCTAATGACAGGGGTCCCCCATCGCAGCGCCACTCCGAGTAGTTTCTCGGCCCTCGAAATCCCCCGTGCTCTGCCTGTTCACCCCTCCCTCCCCCGACACCGGGCCACCCCTGACCTTTTCTTGTCCCCACAGCTTTGCCTTTTCCAGAATCACAGAGGATGGAGCCCTTCCAGACTGTCCTCTTCCACTTAGTAACAAGCATTTAAGGTTCTTCCCTGTCTCTTCGTGGCTCGGTAGCTCATTTCTTTTAAGTTCTGGCAAGTGTCTGAGTTACACCTTCTCCTGGGGGCTCGGAGGCAGCTCACTGATGTGGTTCCTGTGGTGAGCTTCAGTCTTGGGTGGGAACTTCCTGCCACCGTGCTGGCCATGCCAAACCAAGTCCCCAGCAGCAATGTTTAGCCACCTTCTGTTTACCCGAGTACCCCGCGGGGTACTGGGGGTCGATCAGACATTCATGTTTCACCAGTCCCTACTCAGAGATCATACTCCACAGACAAGCCATGCCAGACTCCTGACGAGTTCTCCCGAATGCACCCTGACCGTCTGGACTAATCTCTCCGTCCTTCTCCTCCTGTCCATCTGTCAAGATGCTCCGGCCCACATAAAGGTCACCCCCAGTCAGATGGGACCTTCACCGGAACCTCCATCACAGACCTCAGATGAAACATCCCTGAGGACTGGGCCTTTGTCTTTCTCTGCACGGGTCCTGGGTGTCCCAGCAGTGACTGACCAATGCGTGCTTAATACATAGGAATAAACTTAAACACGACTGGTTTGCCCAAGAACAGCCCAGCACGGGGCTGAAAATCCCCCGTGCATGGCCAAGGGCAAGAGATCATCTGATTGATGAACTAAACATGCCCATGCTCTCTTCTGTGTCTCCCACTGCTTCCCACCGCTGGGCTGCTCCAGTTCTCACTGGCTGCTTCAGGGAAAGGGACATTCCTCCAGTTGGCAGGAGTGAACAGGAGTGGGTTTGGGGTGTGCCTGTCTTTAGGTGTTCAGCCTGAGACAGACGGAAACACAGGGTAGCCACAAGGGCTCCGAGCATGCCACCACCTGCCAGACCGGGCTGGCCGCACATCAGGACCTCCATCGGGCCTCCCTGCCCGCCGTACTTTGGAAACTGGCGCACTGGGAGCTCAGAGATGGTGTCACACAGTCCAGACTTCAGAGTGGGCTGGAAATGCTCTGGGGCTGGAGGGGCCGTGTTGCCCGAAGTCTCGTCCCTCTAGTGGCGGCGGGTGACACTGCAGCCTGGGAGGAAAGCACCTGGTCTCAAGCTGACCGCGAGGCTGTGGGCAAGGGTCAGGGGCCCGCGCCTGCAGCCAGGAGAAACTTAACTACAGCGAAGGAGAGCAAAGACAGATGGGCAGGGGTTCTTAGGATGCCCTTCTCCTCCCCAGAGTACTGGAGTTTGCTTCAATGCAACACATGCCTCCAGGCGGGTATCGGAGCTGAGAGGCCCTCGAACATCGTATGCCTCGCACCCTCTCCCAGCTTCTGGAGTTCAACTCCACAGCCGCCGTGTGGGAGCAAAACTCTCCAGGAGAGGTGGTCACAGTCTCCTCCACACACTCAGCGCCCGTGGGCAGGCCCGGGCCAGGCGCGCACTCGGGGCTGGCCTTTGTGAGACTTCAGTCGCAGAGGTCCCCTGGGTCACTGGGCTCTGACACAATCCAAACACTGCACTAGATTCACACGAATGCCAGCTTCAGAGACAATGAGGTCCCCTGCCTTGACTGGGCTCGCCCCCCATGTGCCCCAAGCATCTGACCACAGCGTGGAGACTGCTGGCCTTCACGAACGCAGGCTACCACTTCGTTCACCAAATCTGCCCCTCTTGGCCTGGCTTCCATGACTCACGGTCCTGCCTGGGTCACTCCAGTCGAGCTGACCCACAGGCGTCAAGCAGGACCAGGTTATGTGTACCATCTTCCTGCACGGTCTCTAGTTTCCTCGTGTGGATGAGTCTCCGTGTAGATGTGGCTGGAACCAGTGTCCAAAGATTCTGCAGCTAAGATGCTCTGTGGCTGCAGATGCCGCCCCCGCCACTGGGAGCACCTGCTCTGACCCGTGCATTCTCCCCAGCACACTGCCGGGCAGGCCTTGTCTTGCTCCTCGGTCCGTGTGTGACGGCTGTGGAACAGGGAAGTGCATTTGAGGACAGGAGCACAAGAGCTACAACCACAGTGTGCACTCTGCACGCACAGGCCTGCCGCCGCCAGCCAGAGCCCAGACGGCCTGCAGGTGCGTCCAGGGACCCGCCTCGGAAGAGGCCGCTTCCTGACTTGTGTGTTCGGCTGCACGGACAAGCATCCCTTCAGAGCCCTCTCGGACTTTACAGCCCAGAGCAGCACCCGTTCACAATGTCCCCCTTCTCCTCCTGCCTAACGCCCCAGAGGGCCAGGCTTTCTGTGCCAAGATGAAGGACGAACCACGTCTCATTTCCCTTCCATCGGAGCTACTCACACATGTGCAATTCCAGGACAAGAAATCAGAGACACTGATCATTCTCCTTAAAAACAAACAAATGGGGGCGCCTGAGGGCTCAGTCGGTTAAGTGATTTGGCTCAGGTCATGATCTCGGGGTCATGGGATCGAGCCCCATGTCCAGCTCCGCGCTCAGCAGAGAGTCTGCTTGTTGCCCTCCCTCTACTCACACGCTCTTTCTCTAAATAAATACATCTTTTAAAAATAAATAAATAATAAAAACAGACAAATCCCTACCTACAGAGCACAGAGAGCTAGAAATGGTTCCCGGAAAGCGTACCACAGCAGGGGGAGGAGCAGCACGTGGCCAGGGGCCATGCCGGGGGACAGGTGCCTGGGAGCAGTCCCGGCTTGGCCACGTACTCCCTGTGTGACCACAGGCAGCTGTGCCTCCATTTCCCAACTGAAAAACAGGTAACTCTAGGATCTGCAATGGCAGAGCGCTGAGGACACGGGGTCCCTGCCGGTAGAACAGGGCCCGTAGGGATCAGCACTCCACCAGCACCAGCAACTCCCACGGCAATGCCCACCCTCCACACAAGGGCACAGAACAGCCACGTAGATAAAACATCGCTGACACATTCCCATGTCCAAACAGCACGAGCGGCCCTCTCGCCCAAACCACAGTCCCCACAGGCAGGAATCATCGGAATTGGATGCCAGCTTCCCAGTGACTCGTGTGCACCCAGGAGTCTGAGACCCACTGATCTAGAATAACCCGAAGGAATACCCAGACACAGGAGACAAACACCTCCTCCAGCATCAACCGTGCACCATCCGCCGATGGACGGACAGACAGCGGCCCACAGGCCTCACCGTGGGTCGATCACAGGTGCTTAGCCTTCCTGACAGATCAAACAGCGCTACCCTGGATTCGCCCTGACAACCCGGTTGTTTTCCATTAACTGCTGCTGGGGAAGGAAAGTGGGAGCCCAGCGGCCTTGGGAATCCTAGAGGTGGTGTCCCCAGGCTGGTACCCTGTCCTGTGAGAGATGCCAGAAAGTGAAGAAGACAGCAGGAGTGCTGTGGGCAGCGGCCCGCAGCCTCTGACAACTGGCCCCTTCACTGGGGAAATGCACCAGCGCTCAAAATAGGCCCTGGGATCCCGCACAGGCCCCGCCTGGTGAGACAGCGTGGTCGGCACCGTGTCCCCCCACACATCACAATGTGGATGAGTGCCCGGCTTCCTCTGGGGCCTGAGAACTCAGTGTCCTGGGCTGTGCTGGTGGCTGCACAGGGAAACCAAGGCAGGCAGGTGCCCACAAGGCCATGAATCTCCACGGACAGAACTGGGGATGGAGAAGCAAGGAGGCGCTGTCCAGGGTGGCTGCAGGCCCAGTGCCCAGGGGCCTGGGATGAGGACAGCATCACTGAGTAAGAGTGCAGACCCCAGAGGGGCCAGTGGGAGAAGGGTGCTGAGGGGGTCCCAGGGCGCACAGGTGGTCGTATTTGGGCACTATTCGCAGGAAATGCCTGTTGGGCAAGGGGGATCCTTCTCATCCACTCCCCTCCCCTCGTAACGGTGCCCAGCCGGTCTTGCCCGGGACACAACCTCTCACCATGCAGCAGGTGTTACAGGTCAGGGCAGCGGCCGGGGGCACCCGAATCACCGGGAGGCTCAGCCCAGGCCCGGGACCTCCCCTCGGCACCTCGAGGACCCTAACCACAGCACCACACCCCAGCGACACTGAAGTGAGCCTCAGAGGCCCACGGGAACCACACCTGCCTGACTAAGGAGGCAAATACGGCACAAAGTAAAACAATTTGGTGTGACCTTGATTGAAAGTCAATGGTTTCACAGGAAACCTGCCACCTCCACCCGTCCTCACACTGGCCCTCCCTCCTCCACCATCGGATTTGCCGCCTGGGAAATGACAAGCAGGGGCCTCCAGCCCACCCCGAACTGTCTGTCCCATAAGGACTGCTCAGCCCTCCCTCAGGCGATGACACACACAAAGGACTTCTTGGTAGCTGGTGGCTGTCCCCTGGGCTCAGAGTCTCCCCCACACCCCTGGTTCACAACACAGTGGGCGGGGCCTGGAAAGGTTTTGGAATCACCAGCTGCTGAGGCCCCTGTCACCCTGGGCACAGACACCACCGAGCACAGGGCGGCTCGGAAAGGCAGTGGGGATGCTGAGGGGTAAATAATGACTCAGAGTCTCGCTGGACAGAGGGACAAAGGGCTCTGGGTCTGAACCAGCAGAGTGCACAGGGGGGTCCCCCAGACAACATGGACACCGACACCCTTTGCAAAGAAGCCACACCTGTCAAAGTGCCTCTGACACCTGTTACTCAGGCTGGGAGCCATGAGGTGTAAGGGGGGGGGGGGGACGGCGCCAGAGCCAAAAGGGGCCTCAGCTGTCTGTGCAGATGGAGAACCAAGGCCCAGAGATTGTGGTGAGGCAGTGGGTGTGAGCCAGCACAGACACACACACGTGACAAGGCCCAGGGACTCCAGCCACTCTCACACCAGCACGCAGTGTTCCCTCTAAGCCCCGCACTCCCACACAGATTCAGAGGGCTTGTGGGGGATGGGATGAGGGGACCCCACCCAGAAGTGACAGCCCCCCACACCCACACAGACCTGGAGGGTTTGGGGAGGCAGGACGAGGGGACCCCACCCAGAAGTGAATCACAAAATCATCAGATAGTAGGACGTCTTCTATCCACTTCGAGGGGAGAGCAAGGCAGCAGCCCTTCCCATTAAAGACAGAGGTCAGAGATCAACGTCGTCGTTCGCTGAGCCTTCTATTCGATCCCCAGGGTCCTCATGGGGAGGGGAGGAGAGTCTTAAGGGGCAAGGAAAACTCACAGACCAAACAGCCAAGAGAACACATTTCCCCAGCAAGACAGTGAGCTCTGTTGTGTGGTGAAAGAGGACACAGCCTAGAAGGAGCCGTAAGCTGGGGGGACACACGTGGGACCAAACCGTGGGTGATGAACGCAGGTCCTGGAGAAGAGTGGTGAGAGGTGGAATGTCCTCCGAACGCCGCCTGCGAGTCTGAGGCCTGGACCTGCCCCAAGGCCTTCTGGAGAGCAACACTGTTGGGGGGGGTGGCAGGCAGCCACAGGAGCTACTAATCTTGCCACCCCTCCTTTTTCAGAGCAGAAAACGGAGGCTGGTAAAATTAGGAAAGGCAAAGCAGAGGAGACAAGGGCGGGGGCAGGAGAGATGAACAAGGAGGGAAGAGAATCCACCTGGCTGTGGGCATGAGTGTCCTGGAATTGGGACCACTATGTGACCGCCTCTCAGATGCACATCTCTGCTCATGAGTAGGGACGCCCCCCTCATAGACAGACAGAGAACATACACGAAAAATGTAAAACCATCCTCCAGTGCCCGTCTCCCTCCAGCTCTGCGTTCTGTTGAATAGGGGTGGGCAGGATACTACGTGGGGGCCTCCATCCCACTGAGAGACCCCACTGAGCTGTGGAGGCAGCCCAGTACCCCGCCTGAGCAGTGGGAAGACCAGACAGACATGTTCGTAGTCCTCATCTTGGTCGCTCTGAAACACAATGGGGTGCCTTTTGCAAACTCCTGGCAGAGCGCCCGGTCCGGGGGTTTAGAGCCACAACTGGCCCGGTGACCTCGGCCATGTCCCATTGCCTCTCGGGGTTGACAGAGCCCCGTTCCCAAATGAGAAGACTGACCCATGACCTCAGGTCCCTCTTTGGTGTCAGGATTCTAGCGCTGGCTGAGTATGTGACTCCATCCTTTTCCGACAATTTATGTCAAATTAAAAGAAAACACATCAGCCAACAGGACACCAAACCATCCGTCTGCCCCGAATTCAGAAGAAACGCCATCAGCTAAGCGCACAATAGCCCATAAGCCCCCTAACAACACTGGCTGAGCCGTTGACCCCAAATGCTTTACGGACTTCAGTTTTGGTTTGTTGTATCGATTTTCTTTTTCTTGAACGACATGTTCCCCTTGGTGTTTGACATGAGAAAGGGGACACAGAGGGAGGGAGTCCACAGACTGAGAGCAGCTCCTAGCAGCCAGGGTCTTGCAGCGACGTGGCCAAGCACTCTTCTGCCCCTGTGTCCCATGTCCTGCCCTGCCCCCAGCGCTCGGTGGGGCTCCATGGCTGGGGTGGGGGCTGACTTCTGAAAACAACACACTCCACCAAGAGCCATGAGTCCCTGGGCTATAAGAATCCTGCCACACTTAACTTTATTTGGCTCCTTTACAATGATTCTAGAATGGTGGAGGAACTAATTTTAAAGGAGGAGCCAGCGCACAGCCTCGCTCTGAGCCAATAACATCACCTCTCCCTTCAGGAGACAATTGATGCTGCTTCCGGTTTACAGAGCAAAATAGCTTACTCTGTACAGTGGCGGAAGTTGCCAGCTTTGCTAATTATAAGACAGTGGCTCCTGGCAGGAATGCAGAGGGGGTATATTCAGTGGTAGAGACAGGGCTGGGGGGCAGGGGGGTCCGTGCTCGGCTCTGCAGGAAGCAGGGGATGGGTGCTCGGCACGGTCAGATGTGGGGCGCCGGGGGATTTCTCAGGAAGAGGTGGTAATTGGGGGTCAGGGGCTTTTCTTTTCCAAGATGAGAAGGAAGAGCTGGGTTTCACTTTGCCATTTATCCTCTAGAATTCAGGGCGAAGCAGGCTGGGAGACAGCAAACTGGCAAGACACATTTTTTTGATTCCTGATTCCTGACTCACACACCTGCTGCTCCCTCCTTCCAGGTGAGCACGTGCTCTGCTAAATTCCCGCAAAAACCTCCCCCAAGCAGACTCTGTGAAAGCCGTGGGCTCAGAGGGCAAACCGTGTGACACAGAGCCATGTCACGCGGCCCCCATGGAACGCTTTAACGAAGAGAAGGTGGAGACCCTCCTGAGGAGCAGTGGACAGTCATCACCCGGGAGGTCCAGCCTCTTGGCCAGAGCACAGCAGCCCCGCATCATGTGGCATGAGCTTCCGAAGCTCCCCTGGGCTAATACAGCGTGGCGTCCATGGCACCAGGAAGCTCACCTCTGCTTTAGAGACAAGCTTGCTATCTCTGAATACAGGGGAGGGGACAGTGACACTGGAGAGCTCAGAGAGGGAACACCATCATGTTCTGGTCACCCAACATCTATGCCCCCTTCCATACCAGTCTGATTTCGTCTGGGGAACTACCTGTCCCCTCTGAGTGCAGTCCCAGCGGGAGGGTGAACCCAGGTGCCTGGAGACCCCACGACACTTCTACTCATCGCTCAGTGCAGCCACCAAGGGCACGACCCAAGCTGAGCCTAGGAGACTCTCCGTCCTCAGAAGCAGTAAGTCAAGGACAGAAGGAGGAGGACCAGCAACGAAATCCAGGTGATTCTGTGTCAAGTCTTGTTTTCCAGACCTGCCGTGCATTGTATGAGCCCTCCACGCCCCCTTCCCAGAAATCCCTTTGCTGATTAAGGCGGCTGCAACCGATCTCTAGAACCTCAGCTGATACGTTCCCTACCCGGAAGGCCGTCAGGAAAGAAAAGCCACAAACAGAGAACAGGGAAAGAACGAGATGCCGACGGTAAGCAGCTGCAGAACTGGATAGGACCCCAGAGACCACTGTGTTCAGCGCCTTCCTATTACACGCTCACATGCACACACCCACGTGTGCACGCACCCACGCATACATGCACATGCTCACACATATGTGTACACATGTGCACACACGTGTGCATGCATGTACACGTGTGTGCACGCACCCATGCAAGCGGCCCAGGGAGGTGCAGGGACTTTACACCCACAGAGCAGTTTGCGGGGGAGCGCCACTCAGCAGCAGTGCCGGCCTCAGCAGCTGCCGACCCCCTTCCAGGGCAGGACTTTGGGTCTAAAACTGCCAGCCAGTGAGGGAAAAGTGTGTCGAGACCAAACACATTTCTCTCCAGTCATTTCTCTGCACTCAGCACATACGCTATGTTGGCCTCCACTCAATCCCTCCGCACCCTCCAGAACCTCCAAGAAAAATCATCCCAGGATAAGTCACGCTGCAGTCATGATGAAAGGGCTCGAGGTTCCGCCGCATCGGGTTTGATCCCCAGCTCCAGATAAGGGTTCTGCATGCTCTGGGAGACCGAGCCCCCCTGCCGCCACACCCCGCTCCCGCTCCGTGGCTGTCGCCAAGCCCTCCCTCCTCGCAAAGTGGCCAGTGTCAGCTCTTTGCCACCGTGGCTCAGCAGCCCTGTCGCCAGCAGGATCCCCACCCAGTAGCCTGCCCAGGACGGGCGACAATGAAGACAATCAAAGCTCTGTAAGGATTTCAGGCAGGCCCACGGGATTCGTGGGGCCTGCACCATTTCCCAGCGAACACACAGAAAGGAAGAAGGGGAGCAGGATCATCTGTCTACCCGCTCAGTGTAGAATTTAGAAACAGTTGGCACAAACGTGTTCTCTTTGGCCCTGGTCTGCCTACAGCTGCCACAAAGCCTCCCCAGCTGGCAGCACCTCGGGCCACGGGGCTCGGTCTCCACACACGCGCATGTCCGGGCCAGCCCCTCTGCCCGCAGCTCCCCCGAGGTGCTGGTGGCCCAGCGGGCACCCTGCAGCCGGCTCCCGCACACACAGGGTTCCCTGCACATCCGGCCTCACACCTCCAATTCCCGCTTCCTAATCTCTGCATTCTGCAGGGCTCGAATCACTGGGCTGTCTCCATGCCTGCAACCCCTGCAGTTGCTAATTCCTTTTCTCAATAAGCTCACAGAACACATTTAAATATTTTTTTTATCCATGAGACAAATGTCTCTATTATATAGGGGACCATCTGGGCTGCTATAGCTAGCTGGCTATGTTGCTATCAACTCTTTTTTTAGGGTTCATGAATCAGTTGCCAATAAGAAAAAAAAAAGGAAGTCAGCTCCAAGATTCTGCTTTCCTCCTCTGCATTTTTCCCAGCAGGAGAGCTGTATCCCATCGTCCAAATGGACCCCAGGAAAGCGCAAACAGCAGAGGTACCTAAGGCTGGTGCTCTGGAAATGTCAGCCTGAAATTCTCCTCGCCTTGGGGGAGGAAGGTGGTGTCAGCTAACTTCCCAGCCCTGGGGCCCTCCAGCTGGGCTAAGTAATATTGTGCAGCCTCTGGCAGATCTAGGATATATGCCAAGGAGAAGGAACAAAAGGAGGTCAAATGCAAGAGAGGAAGGACGGGAGGAGGGAGAGAGTGGTCAAGGCCCGGGAGCCCCCAGTGCCAGGGACTCGTTGCCCACCACACACTTCGGAGCGGCCAGCCGTGGGAGCACCTGTGGGCGGCAGTGGGGAGCCAGGCTCTGGATGCCACGCAGCCCAATCCCAAAAGGAATAGGAATGGAAAGCCAAGGAATGGAAGGAGGGGGACATATTAAACAGGGATTCGTGGTGTCCTGGCCGCGGTTCCTCCCGCAGTGGGAAGAAAGGACGTCAGGGTGTCATTCAGTCAGAAACCCGTCCCTAGCGCAACCCTGCAGCTTCTACAGACATGCCGAAGGACCAGTGACAGCTCCATTCTGGCCGAACGGCATCAACCCCACCCCCGACTGGGGCAGTTCCAGGCACTGGCCACATGCAGGCAGGCCTGGGCTGGGGCTCTGGGCCCTAAGCCCCTGGGTGCGGAGAGTCAGGGGGACATCTGTCTCAACTGACCCCACGAAGACATTCACCCCGAACCGCAAATGGGCACGCGGGCACTCCCTGCCTCCCACACCCACCACCAACCCTTCCCCCGGGGGACAAAGAAAAGCAAATCCATCCTCCCCGGAGGTCTGGCCAGGAAAGTGGGGTTTTCCCTGCTACGGAATATTTTTGGTTGTGGTGGTAACTGTGTGCATGTGTGAGAGACAGAGACACAGACAGAGGGCAATCACATTTTTACAAATCTGAGGTTTTTTTTTAAACCACTTTTGTGACTCAAGGCAGCTCAAAGGAGCTAGAAAATGAAGCCATCCTGTGAATGGGCCCATGAGCTGACAGCCTCCTTCCCAACCCCCCGGCCCTTCCTGGCTCCAGTGACCCACGTGTGTCCCCTTGACAGTCACCAAGGCCGTGCGAGCCTGTGTGCCACCCGTCCACGTGAGAACAGAAATGCAAACTAGGTTTTACTGAACAACAACAACACCACTTGCACCAGATCCCTTGGTTCCTCACTCAGGTGTGTTCTCCAGTTCTCAGGCAAATACTGCTGCCTCTTCCTGATAAAGCCGCCCAGCCCCCCCCCACCCCCCGCAAAGCCAAGGTGTTTACAACTTCTGACGAGGACTCAAAGCCACGACTTGAAAAGACACTCTATAACTGACTCGCCTAAAAGACTTGAGGACTCCAGATGACGTAGCAAAACGGAGCAGGTATTTCAGCCCACGAGTACACGGGGGCATTTGTGGCACTGCTGTCGCCACTGGTCCTGGAGGAAGGCAGACAGAGGCCACTGATGGGGACCAGAGGTCAAGACAGAGCCCAGAGCCAGCGCAGCCAAGGCTGAGGACCGAAGGAGCATCTGCTTGTGGAAGTAGGGGAGCCACAGAAAGTAAACAGAATCCCCACAGGATCCTGCACGCAGGAGGAGGGAAAATGGGGCATCGGAGACCCCGGTCACCTGTGTTCCCCACAGTTCTGCTCACAGAAACAGCCGCAGGTGGACCCAGCCAAGGAAGGGATGAGCAAACTACAACACATGCAACGGAACGCTCTCCAACCTTAAGAAGTAAGGAGACGGCGGGGCGCCTGGGTGGCACAGCGGTTAGGTGTCTGCCTTCGGCTCAGGGCGTGATCCTGGCGTTGTGGGATCGAGCCCCACATCAGGCTCTTCCGCTATGAGCCTGCTTCTTCCTCTCCCACTCCCCCTGCTTGTGTTCCCTCTCTCGCTGGCTGTCTCTATCTCTGTCGAATGAATAAATAAAATCTTAAAAAAAAAAAAAAAAAGAAGAAGTAAGGAGACGGCACCTGCCCCCAGGTGGAGGAGTCTCCGGGGCACTGTGCTCTGTGAAGCAAGCCAGCCAGCCAGACGGACAGGACTCGCTTGTATAAGGTGCTGAGAGCAGCCACATTCAGAGACAGGAAACAGGAATGTGGTGTCACGGGGGTGCCAGGGCTGGAGGAGGCTGCCGCGGGGCGGGGGGGGGGGGGG
>NW_024424452.1:70743409-70752962 GCF_017311325.1 Ursus maritimus
GGGGGTCATTGTTTCGTGAGGACAGGGTTTCAGTGTGGGAGGATGAGAAAGTTCTAGAAGTGGATGGTGGGGGTGGCAGCACAACATGAACTCACTTAATGCCGCTGAAGCACAGGCTTAAACATGGTTGGAGAGTCAATCCTATGTGACCTATATTTTACCACAATTAAAAAAAAATTAAAGTTAAAACATGAGGGGAGCCAGGCAGTACCCAAAGGAGAAACCTCTGGGCCAGGTGAGGCCCGTCTCCCGGTCAGATAGCCAGGCCGACACGGAGAAAGGCCAGCCACAGGCCAGAACCACAGACACCCAGGGGTCTCGACAAGGCAGGCTAAGTCTGGGCCAGACGGTTCCATGAGGGACGGAGACCGGTCTACCCCGCCTGGCTCTGCACCCGACTGGTGCCCGCGCCAGCTCCGGGAAGACGGAGGCAGAACAGGCAGCCCACCCTCTCCGTGCCCGTAGTCACTGAAGCCCACAGATCCTGCAGGGAGACAACTTCACAGCTCACTTGCGAGCACAGCCTGGGGGTCAGGCGGTGACAGGAGGCCCCATTCTCAGAGCCCCGTCCGAGGGGGGTGAAAGGGCCCGCGATGATGAGCTGTCCCCCCGACCATGGTGCGTGCCCTCTGGCTGCAGGGGATGCTTGGACCGTTCTGTGTCCGCCTGGCTCGGAGCAGGTGGAGAGAGGCCAGCACACGCTGCACCCACGCACTTCCCAGGGGCCGGCCACCACCGTCCCCAAAGCCACAGGCTCCCTCTTCTTCCAGGGGCTTCAAGATCCACCACCCAAACAAGGCGACAAAGAGGTGACTGTCAGAGCCACCAACCACAGCTGCGCTCCGCACCTGTTCATCACATCCTCCTACGTTCCGCGGATGTGAAACGGGGACGGCAGAGCCTGCCCTCCGTCCGCGCTGACCTCAATGACAGCGAAGCAGGGCCACCAGAGCTGTGCACTGACCCCGGGTCACGTGGGCACAGGGGCCAATGAGTCTCACGAGCTTTCCCGGCGTCGGTGCTGAGCCAGAGTGAGAGGCTTGACCGTGGTGAGACGGGAGCCACACAATGCAAGAACACATAGAACATAGATCCATGAGGGAGGAGGGGAAACACACAAATCTGGGCACCATGAGACCTACCCTCCCCATGGGGTGGGACATGAGATGGACGCTGAGCACCGAGGTGGGCACGCGATGCCCTGCTACACCCTCCAGCAGCCCACCCATGCGGCGCCACCTGCGAGCCGACCCTAGTCTTCCACCCTATGCCGTTGCCCCCCGCCCAGACTGGGACGTCCTAATGCCTAGGACCCCGCGCCCCCAGAAACGTCGGCAGCTTCGTTAGAGTCTACCAGCTTAATCTTGATTTCTGTATCTTTTTTGGTGCTTTTTGTTCGGGCAAGAATGTCCCATGCTTGCCGCTTCTATGTCAAATTAAAAATATTTGCCAGCCTCATTGTTAGGTTCCAGATTGGTATTCAGAGACCAATTCAGGATTTAATTGTGCACTTGGAGCTTTCAGTAACCTTTATGGGAATTAATCAGATTCCAAGAGCCATCAAAAGACGTTCTGGCAAATCTCAGTGCCCCGTGTTAGGACGCAGAGGTCCTGGCTGCAAACGATCCCAGACAGGAACCACCTCCAGCTCCGCAGATCTGGGTACGCACATCTTATGCACGACCTCAGTGCTGGACCAGGACGGACTCAGCTCTTCTCTAAACAAACACAGCCCCCTGTCCCTTTTTGAGAACCTGCCCCCACCAGAAGACGAGCAACTCACAAGGAATCCAAATGGCAAAGACATCAGGCTGGAACTTCAGATCTGCCTTATCTAAGCCACAAGGGGACTGTCTGCACCCAGTCATCACGGGAGGGGAGCCTGGTGCATCTCACAATCATCTCTGATCAAAAATGGGTGCTCCCAGAAACTGTGGGCTTCTGTCTCGAAGCATCAATCAGCCCACCCGACATCATCCTCTCACTGTCTGGCAGCCCATTCCAATGACAGCAGCTCCCCCTCACCTCTGCTGTTCAGAACCACAGTCCAGGGCGTCCCTCCTCACCTGCACCCAGACTCAGGTGCCCCGTCGGCGTCTCCCCCACCCCAGGGATGCCGGGCTGAGCTTGGATGTGCTCCTACCACCCGGGCAGTGCTCCATGGGCCTCTGGTGGAGCCCAGGAATGTGCATTTTTAACAAGCACCCAGATGACTGCTATAACCAGGTGAGTCCGGGAAACCATTCACTGAGCAAGAGTCTATGGGCCTCAGCTGATGCAATCAATCACCCAGATCCTGGATCTGTGTCTTCTGCCCTCACTGGGCTCTGACCATGGGGATACTTCTGTGCAAGGGGGCTCAGGCCACAAATGAAGGCGGCGGTTCCTGCCCGGGAAGGGTTAACAGTCCAGGCACAGAGACAAAAGCAATCCCCGGGGATGAGTGCAACATAGGGGCTCAGACCAGGGCACCAGCAAGGTGGGGTCACGGACCAAGACAGTCAGGCCTCACCGAGGACAGAGGCTAGGGCAGAGCAGAGCAGCTGAGCTCTGCTGCTACGGAACAGCCCGTGCAGGTAGCTACAAGAAGCCGAGAATGTCAGGAACACGGAAGACAAGGGATGCAGTTGAACTGTTACCTGGGCCCAGACCTGCAGGGCCCAGCAGCCAGAAAAAGTGTTTGGTATGAGGATGACACGGAGAGATCCTTCTAGAGCTAGAAAGGTCACTCCTGGAAGCTGGGGCGGGGGAGTCATTCAGGTGAGATTTAACCAAGGGTGCCGGTCCGGACGGGGCACGCACCCTGAGAAAGGGCAGGAGAGGGCCTGGGCCAGGTGTGCAGGCGGAGGCAGAGGCGGGTGGATACAAGGGAGTGCTAACGGGGGAAGACTGGAGCACTGCAGGGCAGGTCACCATGGTGGTGAGGTGGCGCAACCCAGGGTGTGGAGCAGGCGGCCCCATACAGTCTACGGGGTCAGGGGAACAAGCACTTTGGGATGGGGGGCAGGGGAGGAAGAGCTACAAGGAAGACATGGGCCAGCACCTTGAGGCCACAGACAGGCCTCTTCCACGGAGAAGCCCTGAATGGCCCTGGGAGACTGGCCACTGGAGCCCTTGCCGAGAGTGGGGCCAAGAAGAGGCAGGGCACGAGGCGGAGCCAACAAGGAAACACATTGCCTTAAATAAGGTGGTTAAGAAGCCAAAGTGGCAAAATGCGAACATTTGCTGATTCTAGATGACGGGAGCAGAAGGCTGTTTAGTCTGGGTGCTTTTCTGAACATTTGCTACAAGAATAAAAAGAGGGAATGGGGAGGCAAAGCCGGTCTGCGAAGGAAGAGGCCAGCGGCATTGGGAGGGCCCAGGACAAAGCAGCCAGCCCATGAGCTCAGGGACACCGTGGACAGACCAGTGGAGGGCAGTGGCCGAGGACACAGGAGCTGGGGGCCAGTGATGGGCGATATCCCCGGGGAGCCCACAGCGGAGGGGCTGGCCTCCGACAGGAGAGACAATTCTGAGTCAGAGAAGGAAAGAGAGCTGTGCAGCAGCTCAGGGATGGGCCAGGTGCCCAGCTGTCCCTGCCAGAGTAGGGGGCTTCGGGGGCCCTGGGAAAATGCCAAGGATCTGGAACAGCATCGTAGGGGCTTAAAGAACCAGCCAGGATCACGCTGGAGGGTCAAAGGCTGAGCCATGCATCACCGCTCCAGCCGCCCTGGGCACAGGCAGATGGCAGACAGGGGCCGAGTGGGTCCCTGAATGACCACGGGCACGAGGGACCAAGAGCAGTACTGAGAGCTGACTGGAGGTCGGTGAGGTCAGGGGGCACGGGGTGGAACACAGGAAATGGTCCCAGTCACATGGGGCCACGCCCAGGTAACAGTGTGTGAGAGCCCTGCCCCCTCCCCAGAAAGGTGGGAGATGCAGAGGGGGCCCATAACTGTGACAGATGCCAGGGCCTGGCAGGACCCCTGGGGGAGTGGCCGACAGAGGAATACGACAGCCCAGGGACATGTGGCAAGGGTGCTAGCCACCCAGCACATTGCTAGGAGAGCAGGGCACCAGGGGAACTGATTTGCAGATGTACTGGGAGGGGGAACAGCAGCAGAAATCGAGTACAGGGGAGACCCCGTGCAGAGCAGCAGGCAGGGGATACGGGTGGTGGACAGGCGTGAAGTGAGGTTACCGGGCCTCACACTGCAGGAGGGGACTCTGCCCGCTGGCTTCAAGGTGTTACCTGGCAAAGGCTTCATAACGGTCTCTGCCTTTACTGTCTGTTCGGTGACGCTCACGTCAAAGTCAAATGTCACAGGGGCCCCCCAACATCCCACCCCAACGGGGCCCCGAACCTCACCAAGCAGTGGGGTTGAGGGCCGGTGCTTCCCTGAATTCCGCACCCTCCTTCCTCTCTCCCGCCTGACTGTGGGGGGAAATACCGGAGTCTGGAGGCCGTCCCCTGCAGAGGTAGTCACGGAAGACTGCCCGCCAACCCCTCGGCACCAGCAACAGCCAGGTGACACAGACGGCACCCCTTACCAAAGTTGCGCTCCCTGCGCACAGCCAGCACTGTCCCCAGCTGTGCCCCTGCAGGACCAGCTCCGCCCTCAACACCAGCCCAGCACCCCTACTCATGGTCAGTCTTCCGTAAAAGCAACAGGTTCCAAGTTCCAAAATGCCGGGGTGCCGCAGAAAACACACGTACCCAAGCCGCCCAGGGAACTGTCCCGGAGAAGTAGCCAGAAGCCAATTCAGAAATGAGTCAGCGGGGCGCCTGGGTGGCACAGCGGTTAAGCGTCTGCCTTCGGCTCAGGGCGTGATCCCGGCGTTGTGGGATCGAGCCCCACATCAGGCTTCTCTGCTATGAGCCTGCTTCTTCCTCTCCCACTCCCCCTGCTTGTGTTCCCTCTCTCGCTGGCTGTCTCTATCTCTGTCGAATAAATAAATAAAATCTTTAAAAAAAAAAAAAAAAAGAAAAGAAATGAGTCAGCACATCAGCCAGAAGGGAACAAGAAATCATCCCCCAAGTATTTGCTGAGCCCCTTGCACAAGCCCAGCACCATCGTCGGCTCTGGCGAATGAGGGTGACCCAGAAAAGGTGGCTGTGCTCTCGTGGAGCTTCCTTCCACACCTGCTGTCGAGGTGCAGGAGGACGGGGTGGGGAGGCTGCAGGTGCAGACCCCACATCAGGCATGGGAACGCCAGAGGGGATGGGACATCCCAGATGGAAGGAACGGTGTGGACCAAGTAAGCACCGTCCGCTGAGCAGACCAAAGCGGGGTCTTCCAAAGCCAGGCAGTTTAACCCCAGGCAGCCCACCATGTCACATCAACAACTTCTTGTTTCCAGATGGAGAGTGGAGAAACGGAGAGGTCCACCAGGTCCCCAGGGCTGGATCTGTGCCAGGCTGGGACTGGCCGCGAGGCTCCACCAGGACGCCGTTCTGCCCAGCAAAACTGCCTCTCAGTAAATATGTGCTGTTATCATCTGTCGGGGCCCCTCCAAACCCTCCCACAGCAAACACTTCCATGCATCCAAAGAAATATTATCAGGAATTCATTTTATTTGTATGTTGTCAAAACTCGGAGGCCTTACAAGTGACTCTAACTATTTAAAAAAAAAAAAACAAAAAAAAAACCTCTGAGAGCTAAAAACCTGAAATGAGTCTTTGATCTTTTCCAAGAATGGTTTCATCTGTATTTATATAAATGCGACCGTCTGCAAAAGGCCCAACCAAGCCAGAGCTGAGCGTGCCCTTGCCAGGAAACGCTGTTCATTTTATATCGACTGGAAATAAAAATCACTTCACATCTCAAACCCTTCAGAACACCTTTCTTCCTTCTACACACCCATATGTAATTTTTTTAAATACACAGATACGTGATGTTTGGAAGAAGAAACCCCCAAATCTTTTCTGGAGAATATGATTAACAGTGATTTTGTTCCATATATGTCCCTGTATTTTCAAATTTTTCAGCAAGGAACCTGTATCATTTTATAAGCAGAAAAACTAATTTTTCAAAGACTGAATTAGAATCTCCTCTTTTTTAAAAGGATACATAATGTGTTAGGTGTCTCTGTTGTTACAACTCCAATCAGAAGTTCCAGCCCCAAATATTTCATTTCTACAGAGAAAGGTAATCCACTGCGTAAAAACATTATCTACTATTATCAAAGTTAAACAAGCCAAAGATAGTGACTTGAGTTAGAAAGACAACATGGGCACACCAGGCTCAGACTCAGCTCAAATCCCAGCTCCAGCACACACCAGCTGTGCAACCTCGGGCAAGTTTCATAACCTCTCTGATCCACAGTTCCCCGGGTCTACAAAATGTCAGCTGTGAGGAGTGCAGGACTGCCAGGGGCAGTAAGAGGCCATGTGCCTGCAGGCACACAAAGCTACATACACACAAAACAAACAAAACACAGACCCTCACTTTTATTCTGCATGTTCCAAATGTGACAAATAGTGGCTGATAGAAAAATAATTGGGAATTCAAATTATTTTCATTTGAAAACAGATGTAAATAAATTTTCAAAGTAAAACATAAGACTTGAAAGCAATGTGCATATGGCCACATTCACCCTTTCCCCTGGGCCTCCAGGGGGCAAAAAAACAACTCAAGGGACATCTGACAGCTCCTTGCTGAGTGCCTAGAACTGGCCAGCTGGACACAGTCATTAACTGGTAGCTACTATTATCACCTCTAAGAAGGCGTGTACCATTAAGTAAGAAAAAGGTGCCTTCTTCCTGTCTTACAGCCAAGACACGGCGATGGGGCAGGCTTTTTAACTGCGGTATATTGCTAAGTGTCCAGTGCATTCCCGGGGATGTTAACAGACACTAAGCAATCAATAGGGCTTATCAGATCAAGAAATATATAAGGAAGATAAGCCAGAAAGAAGGCAAACACACAGCCTAACATAGCACCAGCTCTCCTAAATTTTCGTGGAGGTAATTGCCACTGTATAGGCAACACCCACACACACAACATGTGCATTGATTTCCCCTTTCAATGCTCCCCAAGTCAACGTGGGGAGGCTCTGGGCTGTTTGATTCCAAGACAGGGGGAAGGAAAATATGCAGGAAAGAACAGAGGCTGGAGACCTGGCAACACTTGTTGTAATCTGAATTCAAAGAGCACAGGTTCTTTTTATTATCAGAAACTGGAATCTTGCCACTCCCACTGGGAAGCTGGTCAGGACCAGACAAGGGGGTGCACGCTGGGAAGCCTAGCGGAGGCCAACAGGGGATCACTGCATCGGCCAGCTTTGGCTCACACGGCTATTAGTCAACCAGCTGCACACACCATCCATTTAATTAACCTGCTCTTGAATTATTTATTATCTTCCCCTGAGTGAGAGGAAATTCTTCGTGCTGGTTACCTGCTTGCTCCAGGGGCTTATGCAGAGAACCCCCGTGCTGACAGTTTGCTGGAGCTCTCTGCTACCTGCCACCCTCTGGCCAAGACAGGAACATAAAGAAACAGCAAGTGAAGTATTTCCGAAAAGGGGGAGTCTTCATTAGCCTTCTGGAATGCAAATAACTCCCCAAATCTGGGGAAGCACAGAAAGCTCCTTTGAAACACGTGAGCAGGTAGATATATGCTGCAGTGTTTGGGCGTGATCTGTTCTGCACCCCTATTTATTCTAAATTAGGTTAAGTTTCCTTCTCCCTTAACAACGTCAACAACTCCACAACTCCTAAGCTCCTTTCTGCAGAGAGAATTAGACCCAGAATCCTGGGGCAGAGGAGGAGAGGCCACAAAATCCCATCACTTCTCACTGCCTGATTTTTGATCAGCCCTGAAATTCCTGTGTCTGAATTCCCTCTCCAACCACCCCCCCCCTTCCTAAACCGACTGATTCACAGACTTGCACCATCTAGGCGCAAGGGGAAGCCTGGGGACCACCCAAGTCAACTCCCACTTTGGGGATGTGGAAGGAAGCATCTAGCCTGCTGCTGGGTACCGTCTCCTCCCTCCCAGACAGCCCTGCAGCAGGACCTGCTCTAGCTTAGTTCTATCTTAAGATAAACCCTCTCACTCCAAAAACCGATCCTAGGAAACACCAGCATCCCACCCACCCTGCAACTCTTCTGGTCGGGCATCTGCCCCTGCAGACACGCTCTGTCAGGTTCGCCTGAGACGGAGGGAGCCTCCAGGAATCCATCCTAGGGTCCTTCCCCGCCCCCGGACTCGCTGGGCGGCGAGGCTGCCCCCGCAGCGGGCTCCGTCTGGAACTCCCCACCTCTGCCGTTCTTCCCACCAGCTCCCGACACTTGGAAGAAGGGGGCCCTGAGAGCGATCCGCTTGCCAAGTGTGGCACCGTCTCTGTGCTGCGGCCTCCCCCTCCCCCTGTGCAGAAGTGCTGCACGTCCTAGACCACCACTGCACCTGCAGAACCAGGGCCCACCTAGACTGCCCCCAGAGGACCGCGGGCCGCCTGGGGCGGGGAGTCTGCCACCTGCGGGGGGCCTTGCAGGGGCTGGGTGGCTGGGCCCCCAGGGGGCGGAGGAGAGGGAAACGTCGCCAGCCTTGGGCTTCTCCCCGCGGAACCGGCGACCCCAGCCTCTGGTCCCCTCCCCTCCCGGCCCAAATCGCCGCGCGCCCTCTCCAACGGCGCTCCCGTCGTGTTTCCGCTTTGTCTCCAAACATATCTAAACGCAGCCCACCACAGACGCTGACATTTTCCATGTTTAGTTGTTATAGTTACTTGACTAATTGCCGGGACGACAGCGGCGCCGCTCCTTCGCTCCCCGTGGCAGGGAGGAGCAGGGTAGGCGGGGATGCGGCCGCGCGCCCCGGGCCCAACACGGGGCCCTCGCCCGGGAACCAGCGCTCCCTTCGCCCCCCACCAGCAGCCGGGCACCAAGGGCGCGCGCGCCGCGGGCTCGGGATGCCTCTAACTGTTCCCTGACCCGGGACGGCGCCCGCCAAGGGCCCAGC
This sequence comes from Ursus maritimus, assembly GCF_017311325.1. Classification (NCBI taxonomy): domain Eukaryota; kingdom Metazoa; phylum Chordata; class Mammalia; order Carnivora; family Ursidae; genus Ursus; species Ursus maritimus. The sequence goes on from NW_024424452.1 coordinate 70,752,349, forward strand.
CCGCAGGTGTGAGGCGGCTGGCCACCCTGTCCGCCGCTCGCGCCACGTCAGGTGCACTTCAGAGAAACCGGGGATGGGGTGGCCGGGGCGAAAGAAAAGAGTTAGAAGCCGCTGCCGGTTACTCACGTGCCAGATAGCGAAGAAGATGAGCGCAGCGCACAGCACCAGGGACAGCATGTAGCAGAAAGCAGCGAAAGTGAAGGCCATGGCCAGCGGCGGGGCCGCGCGCACCCAAGTCCCGCAGCACACCAAGAAGGTCCTCAGAGGCCAGCGCCCCTCGAGGACCACACTCCCTCCTAAAGGGGCAGACGGGACTAGGTCCACACTCTCGCGTCGAGGCCGGAGGCTGGTAGGAGGCAGGCCCGCAGGGGAGCCTCGAGAGTCAGGGGCGGCGAGCAGGTCCGGGATGCCGAAGCTCCTTCGGCGGCCGGAACGCCAGCCCGCCCGCCCGCGGACACACGGCGAGGTGCTCCGGCGTCGCTGGCGGGAACAGTCCCCAAACCGAGGAAACCAGTCAGTAGAGAACTCGTGCAGACGAGCGCAGCCAGAGAGCCCCGAGGCAAACCCGGCGAGGGCCGCGCGACGAGCTCTGGCGCCCGGAATCCCGGGGAAGA
>NW_024424452.1:70752972-70756361 GCF_017311325.1 Ursus maritimus
CCCCCCCCCTTCCTAAACCGACTGATTCACAGACTTGCACCATCTAGGCGCAAGGGGAAGCCTGGGGACCACCCAAGTCAACTCCCACTTTGGGGATGTGGAAGGAAGCATCTAGCCTGCTGCTGGGTACCGTCTCCTCCCTCCCAGACAGCCCTGCAGCAGGACCTGCTCTAGCTTAGTTCTATCTTAAGATAAACCCTCTCACTCCAAAAACCGATCCTAGGAAACACCAGCATCCCACCCACCCTGCAACTCTTCTGGTCGGGCATCTGCCCCTGCAGACACGCTCTGTCAGGTTCGCCTGAGACGGAGGGAGCCTCCAGGAATCCATCCTAGGGTCCTTCCCCGCCCCCGGACTCGCTGGGCGGCGAGGCTGCCCCCGCAGCGGGCTCCGTCTGGAACTCCCCACCTCTGCCGTTCTTCCCACCAGCTCCCGACACTTGGAAGAAGGGGGCCCTGAGAGCGATCCGCTTGCCAAGTGTGGCACCGTCTCTGTGCTGCGGCCTCCCCCTCCCCCTGTGCAGAAGTGCTGCACGTCCTAGACCACCACTGCACCTGCAGAACCAGGGCCCACCTAGACTGCCCCCAGAGGACCGCGGGCCGCCTGGGGCGGGGAGTCTGCCACCTGCGGGGGGCCTTGCAGGGGCTGGGTGGCTGGGCCCCCAGGGGGCGGAGGAGAGGGAAACGTCGCCAGCCTTGGGCTTCTCCCCGCGGAACCGGCGACCCCAGCCTCTGGTCCCCTCCCCTCCCGGCCCAAATCGCCGCGCGCCCTCTCCAACGGCGCTCCCGTCGTGTTTCCGCTTTGTCTCCAAACATATCTAAACGCAGCCCACCACAGACGCTGACATTTTCCATGTTTAGTTGTTATAGTTACTTGACTAATTGCCGGGACGACAGCGGCGCCGCTCCTTCGCTCCCCGTGGCAGGGAGGAGCAGGGTAGGCGGGGATGCGGCCGCGCGCCCCGGGCCCAACACGGGGCCCTCGCCCGGGAACCAGCGCTCCCTTCGCCCCCCACCAGCAGCCGGGCACCAAGGGCGCGCGCGCCGCGGGCTCGGGATGCCTCTAACTGTTCCCTGACCCGGGACGGCGCCCGCCAAGGGCCCAGCCCGCAGGTGTGAGGCGGCTGGCCACCCTGTCCGCCGCTCGCGCCACGTCAGGTGCACTTCAGAGAAACCGGGGATGGGGTGGCCGGGGCGAAAGAAAAGAGTTAGAAGCCGCTGCCGGTTACTCACGTGCCAGATAGCGAAGAAGATGAGCGCAGCGCACAGCACCAGGGACAGCATGTAGCAGAAAGCAGCGAAAGTGAAGGCCATGGCCAGCGGCGGGGCCGCGCGCACCCAAGTCCCGCAGCACACCAAGAAGGTCCTCAGAGGCCAGCGCCCCTCGAGGACCACACTCCCTCCTAAAGGGGCAGACGGGACTAGGTCCACACTCTCGCGTCGAGGCCGGAGGCTGGTAGGAGGCAGGCCCGCAGGGGAGCCTCGAGAGTCAGGGGCGGCGAGCAGGTCCGGGATGCCGAAGCTCCTTCGGCGGCCGGAACGCCAGCCCGCCCGCCCGCGGACACACGGCGAGGTGCTCCGGCGTCGCTGGCGGGAACAGTCCCCAAACCGAGGAAACCAGTCAGTAGAGAACTCGTGCAGACGAGCGCAGCCAGAGAGCCCCGAGGCAAACCCGGCGAGGGCCGCGCGACGAGCTCTGGCGCCCGGAATCCCGGGGAAGAGCCGCCGCTTCCCGCGCCCGAGCGGGAGCCCGAGCCGGAGCCCGAGCCGGAGGGGAGGCGGGCGCGCCACCCGGGACCCTCCCGCGCCGCCCGGCGAGCTCCTCCCAGATCCCAGAGCCGCTGGCGCTCCCTCCCCGGAGCACAGGTCTTGCGGGGGTCGGAGGAGAGGGTGCCCCGCGCGGCGACCCGACCTCCCCCGAAACCAGGCTGGACCGGACGCGCACGGCTCCGGCCCCGCGGGCCTGCCGGCGCCCAGGCGGCCGCAGCGGCGGGTTTCAGGCCGGGAGCCGCGCCCGCCGCGGAGCTCGCTCCACCTGCTGCTGCCGCCGCCGCCTCTGCCTCGGCCCCGGCCCCGGGCTCCGGCTCCCGCGAGCGCGCCCTCCCCGCCCGCCGAGTTACGGCGGGGGCGCCGGCGCCGAGCGCGCCCGCCTCTCCCAGGACACCTGCGGCGGGCGGCGCGGGCGGGGACTCGGAACACGTGCGTCTGAGGAGGTGGAAGCTGCAGGAGGGGACGATGCGTACTCGCGCCCCGCCGCGGCCGCCGCCCGCCGGTGCTCGCAGTGTCGCCCGAGTGGGCCGGCCTTGTGTGGCTGGGGATGCTGGACGAGCCGTGGGCCCCAGCGCTACTCCTGTAGTGTCCTTCACGTGGGGCCGCGTTTGCCGCGCTGCCCCAGCCCCTGCAAAGTCCCCCAGGGGCAGCTTTCCCTCGGAACTCCCACCCTCCCGGCCATCTGACCTTGGGGTGGGGGTACCCAGACACTGTCTGGGCTGAAGAGGCCTCGATGGTTCTGTTATTGGCGCTGGTCCAGCGGACCTGTCAAGAGCATGTGCTTTTGGAGTTGGACCCCTTCGCGAAAGTTTCTTAACCTCTTTAAACCTCGGTTTCCTTATCTGAAAAAGTTGGGTAAGCCTACTACCAATCCATGTCAAGGGGTTAAATGGGAACATAAGTAAAGAACCTAGCGCAGGGCCTGGCCCTGACTACACGTATAGTAAACGGTAGGGTTATATTCTGCACACTTTGCCCCAGTGGCCCAGCATTTTGGCAACGTGCCATGCTTCATTTGGAAGGGATTTCTGATAGAGCAGGAACAGAGGTTCCAGTCATTTCAGACAGTTCTTGGGAGCCTGGAAGCACATCATGGGAGTGGATCTCAGAGCACCGGCTATCTTGCAGAGTGCACGCTAAATAAATAGTTGGTGATCAATTGTGACCCTGGTGTGCTAACTGCCATGTGCACTGTGTTGGAGTGGGAGGGAACGACTTACAGAGAACTAGTCCTAGACTTGCCAGGACAGAACTAGCATGAGATCTGCACACTCCTGGCCCAGGGGGCTTCCCTCCATACCTCAACGCTCTCGCAGCTGTTTGGGCACACCTCCAACTCGGAAACTAGATGCCTTTCAGTGGGAAGTACAAAACCAGAACACGCCCAGTAGCTGTTGACAGAGGGCCCACGGATCAGCATTTAGCTGCCTCTGGGTGAGCGCTGGCTATGCAGACCTGGTGAGGCCAAGTACAAAATGAAAACGTAGGGCTCCCTGTTCCAAATTATTAAGAATTTCAAGATAGAAGCAGCAGAGCATTCATCCAAGTATATGAGGCCCTTCTGACCCAGGACCTTGGGCACCTGGAGGTTTTGCACCCGTGAATCCAGCCCTGCTCTG
>NW_024424452.1:70756371-70819841 GCF_017311325.1 Ursus maritimus
CTCCGTCTGGAACTCCCCACCTCTGCCGTTCTTCCCACCAGCTCCCGACACTTGGAAGAAGGGGGCCCTGAGAGCGATCCGCTTGCCAAGTGTGGCACCGTCTCTGTGCTGCGGCCTCCCCCTCCCCCTGTGCAGAAGTGCTGCACGTCCTAGACCACCACTGCACCTGCAGAACCAGGGCCCACCTAGACTGCCCCCAGAGGACCGCGGGCCGCCTGGGGCGGGGAGTCTGCCACCTGCGGGGGGCCTTGCAGGGGCTGGGTGGCTGGGCCCCCAGGGGGCGGAGGAGAGGGAAACGTCGCCAGCCTTGGGCTTCTCCCCGCGGAACCGGCGACCCCAGCCTCTGGTCCCCTCCCCTCCCGGCCCAAATCGCCGCGCGCCCTCTCCAACGGCGCTCCCGTCGTGTTTCCGCTTTGTCTCCAAACATATCTAAACGCAGCCCACCACAGACGCTGACATTTTCCATGTTTAGTTGTTATAGTTACTTGACTAATTGCCGGGACGACAGCGGCGCCGCTCCTTCGCTCCCCGTGGCAGGGAGGAGCAGGGTAGGCGGGGATGCGGCCGCGCGCCCCGGGCCCAACACGGGGCCCTCGCCCGGGAACCAGCGCTCCCTTCGCCCCCCACCAGCAGCCGGGCACCAAGGGCGCGCGCGCCGCGGGCTCGGGATGCCTCTAACTGTTCCCTGACCCGGGACGGCGCCCGCCAAGGGCCCAGCCCGCAGGTGTGAGGCGGCTGGCCACCCTGTCCGCCGCTCGCGCCACGTCAGGTGCACTTCAGAGAAACCGGGGATGGGGTGGCCGGGGCGAAAGAAAAGAGTTAGAAGCCGCTGCCGGTTACTCACGTGCCAGATAGCGAAGAAGATGAGCGCAGCGCACAGCACCAGGGACAGCATGTAGCAGAAAGCAGCGAAAGTGAAGGCCATGGCCAGCGGCGGGGCCGCGCGCACCCAAGTCCCGCAGCACACCAAGAAGGTCCTCAGAGGCCAGCGCCCCTCGAGGACCACACTCCCTCCTAAAGGGGCAGACGGGACTAGGTCCACACTCTCGCGTCGAGGCCGGAGGCTGGTAGGAGGCAGGCCCGCAGGGGAGCCTCGAGAGTCAGGGGCGGCGAGCAGGTCCGGGATGCCGAAGCTCCTTCGGCGGCCGGAACGCCAGCCCGCCCGCCCGCGGACACACGGCGAGGTGCTCCGGCGTCGCTGGCGGGAACAGTCCCCAAACCGAGGAAACCAGTCAGTAGAGAACTCGTGCAGACGAGCGCAGCCAGAGAGCCCCGAGGCAAACCCGGCGAGGGCCGCGCGACGAGCTCTGGCGCCCGGAATCCCGGGGAAGAGCCGCCGCTTCCCGCGCCCGAGCGGGAGCCCGAGCCGGAGCCCGAGCCGGAGGGGAGGCGGGCGCGCCACCCGGGACCCTCCCGCGCCGCCCGGCGAGCTCCTCCCAGATCCCAGAGCCGCTGGCGCTCCCTCCCCGGAGCACAGGTCTTGCGGGGGTCGGAGGAGAGGGTGCCCCGCGCGGCGACCCGACCTCCCCCGAAACCAGGCTGGACCGGACGCGCACGGCTCCGGCCCCGCGGGCCTGCCGGCGCCCAGGCGGCCGCAGCGGCGGGTTTCAGGCCGGGAGCCGCGCCCGCCGCGGAGCTCGCTCCACCTGCTGCTGCCGCCGCCGCCTCTGCCTCGGCCCCGGCCCCGGGCTCCGGCTCCCGCGAGCGCGCCCTCCCCGCCCGCCGAGTTACGGCGGGGGCGCCGGCGCCGAGCGCGCCCGCCTCTCCCAGGACACCTGCGGCGGGCGGCGCGGGCGGGGACTCGGAACACGTGCGTCTGAGGAGGTGGAAGCTGCAGGAGGGGACGATGCGTACTCGCGCCCCGCCGCGGCCGCCGCCCGCCGGTGCTCGCAGTGTCGCCCGAGTGGGCCGGCCTTGTGTGGCTGGGGATGCTGGACGAGCCGTGGGCCCCAGCGCTACTCCTGTAGTGTCCTTCACGTGGGGCCGCGTTTGCCGCGCTGCCCCAGCCCCTGCAAAGTCCCCCAGGGGCAGCTTTCCCTCGGAACTCCCACCCTCCCGGCCATCTGACCTTGGGGTGGGGGTACCCAGACACTGTCTGGGCTGAAGAGGCCTCGATGGTTCTGTTATTGGCGCTGGTCCAGCGGACCTGTCAAGAGCATGTGCTTTTGGAGTTGGACCCCTTCGCGAAAGTTTCTTAACCTCTTTAAACCTCGGTTTCCTTATCTGAAAAAGTTGGGTAAGCCTACTACCAATCCATGTCAAGGGGTTAAATGGGAACATAAGTAAAGAACCTAGCGCAGGGCCTGGCCCTGACTACACGTATAGTAAACGGTAGGGTTATATTCTGCACACTTTGCCCCAGTGGCCCAGCATTTTGGCAACGTGCCATGCTTCATTTGGAAGGGATTTCTGATAGAGCAGGAACAGAGGTTCCAGTCATTTCAGACAGTTCTTGGGAGCCTGGAAGCACATCATGGGAGTGGATCTCAGAGCACCGGCTATCTTGCAGAGTGCACGCTAAATAAATAGTTGGTGATCAATTGTGACCCTGGTGTGCTAACTGCCATGTGCACTGTGTTGGAGTGGGAGGGAACGACTTACAGAGAACTAGTCCTAGACTTGCCAGGACAGAACTAGCATGAGATCTGCACACTCCTGGCCCAGGGGGCTTCCCTCCATACCTCAACGCTCTCGCAGCTGTTTGGGCACACCTCCAACTCGGAAACTAGATGCCTTTCAGTGGGAAGTACAAAACCAGAACACGCCCAGTAGCTGTTGACAGAGGGCCCACGGATCAGCATTTAGCTGCCTCTGGGTGAGCGCTGGCTATGCAGACCTGGTGAGGCCAAGTACAAAATGAAAACGTAGGGCTCCCTGTTCCAAATTATTAAGAATTTCAAGATAGAAGCAGCAGAGCATTCATCCAAGTATATGAGGCCCTTCTGACCCAGGACCTTGGGCACCTGGAGGTTTTGCACCCGTGAATCCAGCCCTGCTCTGGGTTACGCTCTTTCCCTTTTACTTGTATGTCTTCCAGTATAAATTCTCATTAAAGAAAATTTGGAAAATATGGAAATGAAAAAGAAAGAAACACACACCAGCGTTTGGCCGCTCTCAGACACCACCAACACCATAGGGCTCCGCTGCCTTCTAGCTCTGTTTGCTTTTCATTGCGTATCAACCATTTCTTTATATCAGCCATTAAGGTTGTAATTATACCGTACAAGTTTTGTGGCATCAAAACAATAAGAAAATATCACAAGAAGATATGATCATTCAAATCTTTTGAGTTCCTTCAGGTATGATCTATTGCCTTTTGCTTCTGCAGTTCGTGCTTACGGAGTCCTCACTCCTCTTATACCCACTAAGTTTTTATTGTGGGTCGAACTTTTTTTTTTAAGTTCTTTGCAGAAATTCGAGGACTAAGATGATGTCATCTTTCTCCAAGGAGGATTTTCTACACCTTTCTACACTCCAGGTGTCTGGGGGACAGGAGCGTTTTAGAATTGTCTTGCTCCAAATTCAGGGTTTGTGATTTTCTGGGGTAACCAGAAAACCGTGGTCTGTTTCAGGGCTGGTTTTTTCCATTCACCCTTATTCACAAGGAGTGGTCCTTTTAGATACCTGGCCAAAGCAGGTGGTTATCAAGTCCCAAGCCCTGGTGGTCCTTGGACCTTGGCTTTTGCCCCAAGCTCTACAAAGCACTAAAATCCCAACTCAGGCTCTTACCCTTCCTCCAGATTAGCAAATGCCCCGAAGGGCAGAACTGGCCCCCAGCGCTAAACTGCCTTGTCCCTGTCCAGTCTCCGAACTTGGCCCCAGTAATTCCTTACTCTCCAGGTAAGTCTTTGATGCTTTTAAGAAGATGTTTTTAGATTTTATTCAGCTTTTTAAATTGTATCTAGTGGGAGGATTGGTCTGAAAGATCTAGCCCAGCACTACCAGAATCAGGAGTATCTACATTAAAATAAAATGCCAAACAAACAAAAATTAAATCCATTATCCTACCACTCTGACTTTCAAGGCTCCATACATACCTTAGCCTCTAATTTTCTTACCCTTTCCCCAGCCCTGCTTTATCTTGTGTCATCAATTGCAGAATTATCTGGGGTAGTACAATCTCAGAAAATAAGTACTGCAGGCCATTACAGCTTATTCATTCAACAAATGTTATTGGTGGTGGGCACTGTCAGGGACTTAAAAGATTCCCAGCCTCGTTGGTGAGGTTATAAATAACTCCTTCACTAGGGAGTGTTGGAAGAGGGAGGAGGAGAAGAACTGCCCGTGACACAGCAGAGGAAGGCAAGAGAGAAAGTAATGAGGAATGGATGTTGAGAGACCAACCTACATTATTTCACCAACTGTAGACATTGAAAAGGCAATTGCTTTTTTTTTTTTTTTTTTCCTAGCCACCATGCAGCCACAAGTGGCCATTTGACACTGTTTGAGCTCAGGAGATCTATACTTCTTTTTGCCTGGAATGCAGACGGGATACAGGGAGGTACAGCAGCCATCTTGTGACAATGAGGAAGTAATCAACACATTAAGAATGGAAGTTAAAAAGATAGAGGAAGTACCACTGACAACATAATAGAGCCACAAAACCAGCCCTGAACTTCCTATTCTCTGACTTCTTACAATGTGAGACAATGAAACTTCTGACTTTCTTAAGCCACAAAAGTAAGGAACTCTGTTGCTTACAGGTAAACACAATTCTTCACTGATATCAGGGTTTAATGTTGGGGGGGCGGGTGTTTTCCCGATATGAGAGGAAATCAGATAATCAGTGCAGGGCCTGTGTAGCAGCTCCTTGACACCATTACTGTTCCCAATTCCTTTTACCTTCCTGACTTTCTATCCTTAGCACATGGAATTGTTTCTCACGGTCACAGAAGGCTGCTGCACCTCCATCCATGTTGTGGACAGGACAAAAGAAAAGAGCCAAAAGGTTTCAGCCCATGAAGGCATGTTTTTTGGGAGAGTAAAGGAAACCCTCCCTCGGGATCTCCTACATTTTATTGGCCAGAACTCTGACACTCAGCTGCCATCCCTACTTGCAAGTGAGTCTGAGAAAATGAGTCTTTTCCCATTCTGCCCTTTATCAAATAGCAATGCAAAGAAAAAAGGGTTTTGAGTGGTCTTTTGGATATCCACATTTCTTCCATACCCATTAGTGGGGTTTTCTCTCATAAAACTTTCAAATGTAGGGGCACCTGGGTGGCTCAGTCAGTCCGACTTTTAATTTTGGCTCAGGTCATGATCTCAGGGTCCTGGGATCAAGCCCCGTGTTGGGCTCCACACTCAGCAGGGAGTCAGCTTGAGATTCTCTCTCTCCCTCTCCTTCTGCCCCTCCCCCACTCACGTGCACTCTAAATAAATAAATAAAATCTTTAAAAAAATTTTTCAAATGTATAGAGAAGTAGAAAAAGGGGTATAGTGAACTTTCATCTCCATATCACCCACATTCCACAACCGTCAACATTTTGCCACATGTGCTTCCTGGTTGTCCCAAATTGTATTTTATAGCTGGTTTGTTCCAACCAGAATGTAAAGATTTTCCTTCCACCCCTCACCCTCAGGACTTTTTAACCATTTCCCTGCATGCAGTCTATCCAACAATAATTCTTTCTAAGCTCAATGTCTGCCATTGACAGCTCCATGCTGAGCACAGTGACTGTATTTGGGAAGGCCACGTCTATTGCTATGCATGCCTCCATATCCCTCAGTTGGCTTGTCTGACTCTGGACTACGTCCACTTAATCTGCATGGAGGAGCTAGCTATGAATTACACACTTGAGAGTACTGGATCAATCCCCTCTTCACTTTCTTTAAAATAACTGAAATCCAACTTTGAGTCCCCTTCCTGCCTGACAAGCAAGGAATTCAGTATCAGTGTTTGCTGGGGCTCCCCATGAGATCCGGGGGGCTTTCATCCACCAAACACTGGGCAGCTCCTCTCTCTGCCATTGGTCATCTGCCCATGCTGCTTCCTGCTGCCATCCCAGCTGGCCTGGTCCTGGGTCCTCTGCTCCCTCCTAGCTGGAGTGCCCGGAGCCCCTATGCCCAGCTGCACCCACCCCAGGCACCACACAGCCATGTCTGTGAGGTCTTGCCTCCTTCATGAGTTCTGGGCATCAAACAGCCTATAGAGATCCCCTCTCCTCCAGAACTCCAACTTCAGCCTCTCTCCCGTCTGCAGGACATTGCTCCCCACCTCCACCTGGCTGTTGGCAGAGCCATCCTCCCCTGTCATCTCGCCCCAGAGGGACATCTCCCAGAATCTCTCCACAACCAGAAAGGATCTTTGACTTCTGAGATCTTCAGCTTTCCACCTGGCAGTTTATTCAGCCAATATTCATTAGTATAACTGCAGTGATGATTGTCATATTGAAAGTTTTCTGTTCTGATTGGTAAATAGCATAAGGCTGTGGCAGCGAACAGTAAAATCAATAAATAATGAAGTTCTAAATGAAACTAATTCATTCAGGCTACTTGTCATAGGCTGTGACAAGGGCCATTGATGAACGCGTTTCTGCAAGCTCGTGCGTCACGGAGCGCACCAGGCTCCCTACCTCCGGGTCTCTCACTGTCCCGGAATCACCTGCCACCGACTCGGACAAGTTGCTACATTTGTGCAAGTGATACATGCAGTGTTTCAGTACTCACAAACTTAAGAATTTATATATAAAATATTAAAAACGAACTCATGAAAGAAAACTAAGTGTGGATCCATTTATTACTGTTCACTTAAGTATTTGGTCCACCTCAATCTTCCGAGTCTGCAGAGAACAAGCAGTGATATTAATAATGAATCACAGCCTGGAGCCCCTTCTGTTGCTGCGCGCGAGGCCAGACGACCTGAACACCTTTCACACTCGCGAGAATTACTACAAAATAACACAGTACTCCATACTTCGTGATAACTTGAGCGTTTTAACAAAAATATGAGTGTCTCATCGATGCCAGGGAGGCAAGTGTGGAAGCAAACAGTGCTCACCGTTTGACTGCAGATCACATTCTGCCAAAGCTCACGGTTTCATAAAATAATTGTAATTATCAATAAGAAAAACCATCCAAAGATCAGTTTCACACAACAATGTGCTTGAAAGAACAAAACCGTCTAAATTTAAATGTTCAACATGTTGATAAAATGATTAAAAATATTAAGAAAATACCCGGAAAATATGAACACTAGCCAGCATTTGCTTAAATATGATAGAGCATTTCCAAACATGAAATATTCAACAGCCACTTAAAAAAGAATAATATCTATATAAACATGCACTGGATTCTATATTTATGGTTCCACTAGTTGGAATACAGATCTACTAAAATGAGAAAACAACTTATTTGAAAAGTTATAAATCAAGAGAGTAAAATATTCATTTTCTATGAAACTCCAATGTTCCGCATAAAAGCGTAGTTATAATTTATTTTTAAATGAGAAATTTAAATTGAATCTTGGTGGTCTCGTGAAGTTGTGAGGAATCATTTCTGAAATAATGACCGAACTTTATTGTCAGTGCTTGAGAAAAATGAGAAATACTTCCGTGGAAATCTTTTGTTCAGACAGGGCTAGTGCCTCTGTGTTAGGGAGAAAGTCTGACATTTCAGACAGCATTATAGAAACATATCTAAAGTTTTAGAGTTAAATTTTAAAAATTGACTAAGTCACTGTATTCAATTATCCCCGGGTGATGCAATCAAGCATGCAAATTCAATAAATCACTTCTAATTTTTTCTCTATAAGCTTTATATTTATTACTGTATTAGTCTGCGCCAGCTGCCGTAGCAAAATGTCACAGACTGGGCGGCTCAAACAAGAGAAATTTATCTCCTTACGGTTCTGGATGCTGGGTGTCCAAGGTCAAGGTGCCGGGAATATAGTTTCTGGTGAGAGCCCCTCCCCTGGGCTTGCCAAGGGCCCTCTGCCCGCTGTGCCCCCACATGCCTTTCTTCTGTGCACGCACCCAGAGAGGAGAAGGGATCTGGGGTCTCTTCCCCTTCTTACAAGGACACCAGTGCTATTGGATTAAGTCCCCTGTTGTGACCCTACTTAACCGTTATCACCTCCGTATAGTCCCCACCCCCAAATATACCCACACTGGGGGTTCGAGCTTCAACATATGCATTTGGGAGGGACACAGTTGTGGCCACACAACTACCATACATCAAATACACAGAATTCAATGACATGGTAATCTGGGGATTAAGATTAAGAATTGAAAGAATATTTAAACTTTGATGGACAAAAATGCAAAAAGAATTGAGAGATTTTACTTTTTTTAAAGATTTTATTTATTTATTTGAGAGAGAGAGAGAGAGAGAGAGAGAGATTTTATATTCACTTTACCATAACCTGTAAAACAAGAGTGAACATTTTGAAAACAAAAAAAGAATTTAGAGGGGCGCCTGGGTGGTGCAGTCGTTAAGCGTCTGCCTTCGGCTCAGGGCATGATCCCAGCGTTCTGGGATCGAGCCCCACATCAGGCTCCTCTGCTAGGAGCCTGCTTCTTCCTCTCCCACTCCCCCTGCTTGTGTTCCCTCTCTCGCTGGCTATCTCTCTCTCTGTCAAATAAATAAATACAATCTTTAAAAAAATTTTTTTTTCTAAAAAAGAAAGAATTTAGAGAATAAGCCTTATTCTAATAAGTGATATTTCTAATATTCTAATAGTGATATTTCTGCTCTCTGCCACTTTACAAGAAATAAGTGTTTCTGTTAAATCAATGTAATTCAACACTTAATGAAAGTAATTAAGCTAAGGGTAAGTCAAAGAAACTACAGAGAAATATGATATATCACTTGAAACAAAGCAAATTATAAATTCTAAGAAAGCTATTCAAACACCTTAGTAAATTACTTAAAGGGATGACACGAGTAAGAAGCACAATGAATTTTCTGTTGATTAAATACTGTGACTTTGCCAAACTACGTTTGCAAAGCTCCATGGGTTGAAGGCGATCAAAAATTAATAAAACTCAATCCGACTCATGAAATATGTTCCTCGAAAGCAGAGAGGCCCCACTGGCCCCAGTCTCTGCACAGCTGAGGCGCCTCAGTGGGGCAGGATTTCTTGGCTTTTCCAGCCCCAAACACTTGGTAAGTGTGGCCAGCACCACATGGAGCAGAGACCACGCCCAGTGGAGCCCAGCCCAGAGCTGAGTCATGAACAGATACAGACTAGCTGCTGTTTCAAGCCACTAAGGTTGTGGATTGTTGGTTGTGCAGTGACAGATAATTGCAGAAGTCTTTTATTCACCAAGCGACCTTTTTAATGTGCAGCCCACTGTGGACAGAACTCACAGCTTCCGGAAAGGGAAAGTGTCCAGTAAAGCAAACTCTCCTATAGCTTAGATAAGGTCCTCCAGATCCCATAATTCCCATTTGCTCTAATTTCCGCAACCCCCCAAACTCCCTTCCAGACAAGCAGGGCACAAATTCTCTGGGGTCTGGGGCAGGGTGACCTGTCCAGGCCACATGGACCAGGCATGGGCTTCAGGGGTCACATGTCCTTGAGCTGCAGAGTATTTATCACCTTGTTTGTTTGGGGGTGGGGTCTAGGAAGTATACATAACATATAATTTACCATTTCAACCATTTTTAAGTATTCAGTTCTTTGACATTAAGTACATTCACAGTGTTATGCAACCATCACCACCACCCATCTCCAGAAATTTTTCATATTCCCCCAACAGAAACTGTCCCCATGAAACAATAACTGTCCATTCTCCCCTCCCCCAGCTCCTGGATCCCACTGTTTTATCTTCTATCTCTATGTATTTGACTATTCTAGATACCTCGAATCAGTGGAACACCATCCTGTCCTACAATTCAACTCTTTACATGCCGAATTCCTATCTCTCTCTATAAACTGGCAGGTACTTACTATCAGAGACTCTTTCTTATTCATCTTTGAATCACCATAACCCTCCCAGGATCTGACATATAATAGATATACAGCAAACATCCAACAAATAGATGGATGAGTGGATGGATGGATGGATGGATGGATGGAGGATGGATAGGAGGGTGGATGGATGGATGGGTAGGTGGATGGATGGATGGATGGATGGATGGGTGGGTAGATGGATAGATGGATGGGGGTTGGATGGATGGGTAGGTGGATGGATGGATGGAAGACTGGATGGGTGGGTGGGTGGATGGATGGATGGATGGGTAGATAGATGGAGGAGGATAGGTGGGTGAATGGACGGACGGTTGGGGGATGGATGGATGGGGGATGGTTGGGTGTGGGCAGATGGATGATGAATGGATGGGAGAATGGGTGAGTGGATGGATGGATGGATGGATGGGGAATGGGGGGATGGATGGATGGGGGATGGGTGGGTGGATGGATGGATGGATGGATGAGGGGATGGACGGATGGGGGAATGGAGGGATGGGTGGATGGGGATAGATGGATGGATGGGGGATGGATGGATGGGGAATGGGGGGATGAATAGATGGGGATGAGTGGGGGATGGATGGATGGGTGGATGGCAGATGGATGGATGGATGAGGGGATGGATGGATGGGTGGGGAATGGGGGGGATGGATGGATGGGGGATTGATGGGGGATGGAGGGATGGTGTGGGAGGATGGATGGATGGATGGTTGGATATATGGATGGGTGGTTGGATGGATGGATGGGGGATGATTGGGTGGGTGGATGAATGGGTGGATGGAATCAGGGTGGATGGATGAATGGATGGGTGGGTGGGTGGATAGATAGAGGGGGATAGGTGGTTGAATGGATGGATGGGTTGGGGGATGGATGGATGGATGGGGGATGGTTGGGTGTGGGTGGATGGATGGATGAATGGATGGGTAGATGGGTGAGTGGATGGATGGAATGCGGATGGGAAGATGGGTGGGTGTATGGATGGATAGGGGACGGATGGATGGATGGGGGGATGGATAGATGATGAGGGGATGGATGGATGGATGGATGGATGGATGGAGGAATAGATGGATGGGGGAATGGGGAGATGGATGGATCGATGGATGGATGGGTGGGTGGGAGATGGATGGATGGGGAATGGGGGGATGGATGGATGGGGGAATGGGGGGATGGACTGATCAATGGATGGTTGGATGGATGGGGGGTGGATGGATGGGGGATGGATAAGGATGGACAGATGGATGGAGGGAGGGAGGGGGAATGGATGGATGGATGGGTTTATCCCAGTCTGACTGGTAACCTTTAAGCAAGTCTGCCCGCTAGATGATGAACAGCATGCAGACAGGGGCCACATCTGCCTTTCATGTATCTACCCAAGAGCACTTACCACCCTGCAGGCACAATCAACAGGGCACGCACCGTCCATGCCTCTAAGGAGCTCACAATCTAACAGAGATGCACAGAGCCATGTAGGACTTTGATAAGAAGCACAACAGGAGTCCGCACACATGTCTGCACGCGGACCTGGCATAAGGCTTCAGACACAGAATATGTTCCATAAACGTATTTTTCATTGAATTGAAAAGATGACAGCTTAGTTGTGGAGCTTTGAGCCTAATTTCCCACTTCCTAGCTGTGTGACTGTGGGAAGGTGTCTCCTCCCTCCGCGCCCTGCCGACATGCATCAGCTGTGACACGAAAACCAGACATTTATCAGCTTGGCCTGTGTGGACCGGGCGAAGCAAATGCAGAAGCCATGTTTCAGGGGCGCCTGGGTGGCACAGCGGTTAAGCGTCTGCCTTCGGCTCAGGGCGTGATCCCGGCGTTACGGGATCGAGCCCCACGTCAGGCTCCTCCACTATGAGCCTGCTTCTTCCTCTCCCACTCCCCCTGCTTGTGTTCCCTCTCTCGCTGGCTGTCTCTACCTCTGTCAAATAAATAAATAAAAAATCTTTAAAAAAAAAAAAAAAGAAGCCATGTTTCACCAAAGAAGTAGCAGGGAGGGGGCAGGCAGAGCTTCTAGCCCAGAACTGAGCATTCTGGAGAGTTCTTGGGTCTGGAGCTGAGTAAGGGGAGGTAGCTTCCTGCTTGTGTCCCCAACTCAACTAAATGCCATCTTCCCATGGGTGCTCCCTTCTACAGAAATTAGTACCGTTAAACAGGCGCCGTAAACAGACTGCAGACAATTAGCAACACCCCACTTAGCTCCGGGCCCTGGCTCCTTCCCCACCCAGCCATGTGCCATCTACCTCAATGACACTGCTTGGGGGCAGCTGCCCTGTCAGGGGAGACTGTCTGTTGAACTCAAAGAATGCAGAGCTTGGGGGGCCTAACAGAGCTTGCTGGAGACCTGAAGTGCCCGCACCTGCCCACAGGGGTCTAAAACCAGCTCCCCGATGGGCCCTTTGTCCTAAAGCATCCGAAGTGGATGCCTCCATAGACAGGCTGGCATTATTATTGACATTTCCCCCTCTGCACTGCCATTACTTTTGTTCCATTTGCAAATTCGGATAGGAAACCTGAGGACTCGGGCTTTTGGGTCAGATGTGACAAATTTCCCTGTGCCTCCCCACGCTGGGACCGCTGTGCCATTCTGAGGGATGGTCTCAGGCGTCCTGCAGAGAATCTAGGCTACTAAGTTTAACCCCACAGCGAATGAGTCTGTAATTCACAAGATTAATGTTGGGCCTAATTTTACAGTCTGAGTATCGATGTCATGATTTCCCTTCCTCCTGCCCTCCCTCCGTGAGACCCCCCCTCCCACATGCCCTGAGAGACCTGTCTTCTCCCCGAGGTCTGATGCCTTGTCTGTGCCCCTCTGTGCTCCACCAGCACTTGGGCTTATAAAGCTGTGAGTCGCTTTGTTATTCCATATTCTCAGCTCGCGTGAAGGATGTCTGAAACCGTTGCAAAGATCAGCATGTCTGCACACACACACACACACACACACACACACGCATGTGCATGCACGCACAACACCCACACCCGTGCACACTCGGGATGGAGGAAGTCCCCGTAGCTGCATCTGAATGAGCACCACCTGTCACGATGGCCCCAGCAGAGAACGACAGCAACCGTTAAGTGTTCTGGGAGAGCGGTTTGCAAACCATTGTTACTTCTTAAGTAGGCTCCACACTGGATATGAACTCACCACCCCTGAGATCAAGACCTGCGATGAGATCAAGTGTTAGACACTTAACCGACTGAGCCCCCCAGGCGCCCCTACATTGTGGTTATTAATAATCAGTGCCAACTGCTTCCGGGCGCCAGACCCACAGCAAGCGCTTGCCGGGCATCATCTCCCTTAATCCTCACACTCTGCCAGGTGTGTATCAGCATCTCCATTTTCCAGGCAGAGACTTAGAGAGGACAGGTGCTTGCCTCAGGTCACACAGGAAACTGGGGTCAGCTAGGATTCATGTCCAAATCTGTCCGACTTGGAAGCCTGACCTCTAAGACATGGAGGCCTAGGGATGCTGGCTTCCTGGATAGAGAGCAAAGACACTTAGCAGCTAAGCCTGTGACAGCACAAATGGGCTGGTTTTTTTAAGATTTTATTTATTTATTTGAGAGTGAGATAGAGCATGAGCGGGGGAGAGGGACAAAAGGAGAGGGAGAAGCAGACTCCCTGCTGAGCAGGGAGCCTGATGCAGGAACTCGATCCCAGGACCCTGGGATCATGATCTGAGCTGAAGGCAGACGCTTAACCGACTGAGTCACCCAGGTGCCCCACAAATGGGCTGTTTTATAGTTTGGGACCAAAAAACGGAAGTTCTCCAGTTGGAACCATGCCAACTTTTGTGTCCCAATGCACAGGGCAGGGAGCAGGTGCCAAGATGGGTGGGCCCGATTCATCTGTGGTCTCTCCTGATTCTTTGAAATGGGCCTCCGAGAAACCCATCTCCACAGTGACACCAAGCCCCACCCATATGCCATTTGTAAGGCCCAATGGTACAGAGAAGTTGGGTAACCTTGTCAGGGACACGCAGCTAGTAGACGGAGGGGCCAGGATTCAAACCCAGGCAATGTGCCCACAGAGCTGGTTCCAAAACCCTGCACCTCACAGAGGCCTGGACTAATCCTGCGGATTATACATGACTTGGGCTAGAGGAGTAACTTTATGAAGGAGTTGACCCTTCAACCACAGCTGGTAACACAGGCAGGTTTTAGGGAAGTAAAGGGGTGTGGGGCGCCAACATGTGTGTTCTTTCGCAGATCATGGAACAGACCTGTTTGGCTAACAGAGTGAGATGGGAAGCATAACTACGGCTTGAATGCCAACCTGGACCAAACAAAAACAGCTTTGGGTGAAGTCAGAGTTCTGCCTTTTCCGACTGCCCCCCCACATCATGTCTCTGTAGGTTTAACTTTAGTGAAGGAGCTGTTTCTGCAGCAAGACCCTATAAATCTTCCATGGAAACCCACTGCGAGTAAATAGAGACCTGAAGCCCCAGCAGGCCACAGACACAGCGGCCACGAGCCCCAGCGGACCCGTCCCCCGGGAGCAGATGTGGCCAGGAATGGCCAAGGGCAGGGCCAGGGAGACGGGGGCACACGCAGTGCCACGCTCATGGTTAAGATGCAGAGCGGTCACAGGGCGAGGGCAGGGAGTTACAGAAGCAAAACAGCCCAAAGAAACCAATAATCCAAACACACTCATAAGGTGAGACGGCAAATTTCGCTTCCCATCATTTCTCCATTTACTCAACATTTATTCACGGTCTGTATATGCAACACACATACTGTTATACTGGTGATCCTCAAACCTCCACACCACACCATAAGGTCCCACTGGCAAGCCCCTGCCCTAGCCCCCGCCCAGGCCCCCCTTGTGCCCTCCCAGCCCCATGCCGGAGGCACAGGTGCAAAGACTCAGGGAGCACCGGCTCGGTCCTGGGAGCTCCTCCCCGGGGCGTGGCAGTTGTGTGTATGTGTGTATTCTGGGTTAAAAATTCTTTTCCTCCCCAAAACTCAAGTTTGGAGGAAAAGCTGACTTTAAGCGACGGAGCAGTCATCAGAGAGAAAAGTGAGCAAACATCAGAGGTCCCTGGGTGGTGCAGTCGGTTAAGTGAACGACTCTTCCAGCTCAGCGCCTGATCTCAGGGTCCTGAGATCGAGCCCTGTGTCAGGCTCCGTACTCAGTGTGGAGTCTGCGTGAGACTCTCTCTCCCTCTACTCCTCCCCATCTTGCTCTATTTCTCTCTCTAAAATAAATAAACAGTTTTTTAAAAAGTGTCCAAATGTCAAGGAACAATTCTTGCAAAAAGCAGACCTGACCAAACCTTCCAAGGGTTGGCTTTGAGAAGAGGCTGCAGTGTGCAGCTCACCCAGGACGAAATCAGTCTTGCCTGCACATAGGAAGTTATAGGACTTCTTTTTCATTGAACTGGGACACTCAGGCTCACCTGAGGAGACTAAACTGTTATTCTCATGCAAACGTAGACTCACAATAATGATGAGGTGTCGTCCCTTCTGAGTGCCTCCAACAGGGAGCGAGCACGGAGTTGCTGGGAACTCCAGCGTGCGCAGCAGTACACGGAGCTCGTGCCCGGGAACGTTCAACTACCCGTCTGCCCAATCGTCTGGCCAAGGCAAGGCAACCGCAGACCCCAACAGGTTTCCTGAGCAGCAATGGTTACGTTCCAGCCTTCCGTCTCAGAGCTCAGGCCCTCAAACAGATCCCAAGGGGGATCTGGGAGGCGGACAGACATCGTACAGCCCTTGTGATGGCCCCAAACAAAGGCGGGCCGGGGAGAAGAAGGTGGCGTGGCCCAAGGCTTGATGCTAACTGAGCTTCAGAGCTGACAACGGAAGCCCCTCGGGCCAGGAGGTTCCACAGCCCGAGAAGCCAGTCACCAAAACCCCAAGTCTTTTTTTAACTCCCAGAATCAGCACCATCAAATCAGAGCTAAGAAATAAGTAAGTTTTGCCTGGTGCTGCCAGCAAAATTTAAAAAAAAGTGCAAAAATGTAGTTAATTACTCAGGACATGTTGGCAGACACCTCTGCTTGTCAAATTCCTGGTTGTCTGAATGGTTATTTACATCTGAATTAATTTACACTATGGGAGTTTTAAATACTTTTTTTTTTTTTTTTTTTTTTTGCTAAAGTAGCAACAAAGATCCTACTAGAAACTATGCTGTTTCTGAAAAATCCCTCTCCATCTCTGCTGTACTCACAGGCGCAGGAGACCCCGGGGCCATTGTCTTGCGCTAGCAGAGGTCCCACGCGGGAACTCACGCAGACATCCTACCGAGAGCCGCCGCCCTCCCGGCTCCTGCTGGACGCTGAGCCTGCACCTGGCCCTCACGGTCTTGCCGAGTGTGGGTCCAAGGCAAAGGCCCTGAGAAAGTCTGGACGCTGTTTAAAACTCGAAATGAAAAGAGTGACCAGGTCAAAAGGTACAAACCTCCAGTTTGAAGATAAGGAAGTCCCGGGGGTGCAGCACACAGCTTAGGGAGGACAGTTAATGCCACTCGGTTGTATATTTGGAAGTTGCTACGACAATAGATCTTAAAAGTTCTCAGCACAAGAAGAAAAGCTGTAACTCTGAGGCTAACTGTAACTATGGCTGGTGTGAACCAATCTCCCTATAATGACCATTTCGGAGTATTGTACTTACATCACATCTTACGTTGTACACGTTGGACTCGCAGAGTGTGATGCGTCAGTTATACCCTCAATAACACCGGAAAAAAATTACAAAATAAAACTTGAAAGAAAGATGGTAAGGAAAAATGAAAGGGAATGCTACTTATACATTTTTTTAAAGATTTTATTTTTAAGTAGTCTTCACCCTCCACATGGGGCTCAAACTCACAACCCCAAGATCAAGAGTCACGCGCTCCACCAACTGAGCCAGCCGGTGACATTTTGAATATTGTCATTCATTCAACAGACACTTGGCGAAGCCAGACTATGTGTCAGGACTGTCCCGTTAGGTCTTGGGGACACAGATATCACAAGAGGCAGAACATCATTTCTACCCACAGAGAGTTCACGGTCTAGTGGAGGAAGAAAACGTGGGAGGGAAAAAAACACAGAATGTGGTAAATATTTAGGGGTGGAGTGGAATTTATAAACTAAAACTCAAATAGGCAAAAACTATAAATAAATTTTCAATAACCAGTCTTTTCTTGTGCTCAGTCCCTAATGACAGCACACACACACTCCCGGATTTTTCCAGGAGCCTGAGCCTCAGGCTCTTACTGGCTGGAAATGTTGCTTTCAGGTACATGTTCACTGACTTTCCAAGTTCAAATTCCCTGTCAGGTCTGCCTCCTGTTTCTAGAGGCGCTCTGGCCACACACCTGCTTCCTTCTCACATGGCGCCGGGAACAGGGGACATGTCCTGTCTTGACAGCATCCCGCATGGGCCTGTGGTCCACACGCTGTCCCCTGACCTCTTCTGGACACAGATGTCCTACCGCATGTCCCCGGCTGTGGCTGGTCCCTCCCGGTATCCTGGGCTGCTGTGCCCCTAGGGCTGAGGTCCCGGGAGGCTGGCCTTCCTCCGTGGCCTCCCTGGTCCCGACCTCTGGCTCCTTCCGCAGGCCTGCACCCCCACCCGGCCCGCGGAGATTCCAGGACCCACAGTAGTGCGCGGGGCACGGGCAACCAGAAACATGACCCAAAGGACCAGTCCTACACAGCTCTCCACACACTATTCATCTCCTGGGGCTGCCTCACCAAGTCCCGCAAACTGGGGGACCTTAGAACTACAGAAATGAATTTTCTCACAGCTCTGGGGTGGGAAGTCTGAATCCCAGGAGTCAGCAGGGTCACGCCCCCTCACAGTCTCTACAGGAGGACCCTCCCTCACCCCTTCAGCTTCCAGTAGCTCTCAGCCCTCCTTGGCCTGTGCTCGCATCATCCTACCTCTGCCTCCATCTTCCCTGTGTCTCCCCACGTGTCAAAAGCCAGACTTTTTCTCAGAGGCCGGCAGCATCCCAGGGAAGCAGAGAACTTGCCCTCAAGTGCCCAGAGTCCCCAGATCATCGGGTGTCATGAGAGCCCCTTGGAGGTTCCAGGAGCTTATCCCACAGGGAGAAGCAGATCACTCACAAGTCAACTTCCCTTTGCTTTTATAGAATGGGCCTCGTCCATACGCCCAGGGCGGTGCTATAGGACAACCAGGAATGGGGGCTTGCATCCATGACAGGTCTGTGCTGTGATTTCATCCCACCTCTACTCGCTGGCTAAGGAAGCGCATACAGGACCCCCTGAAGGGACTGTGTCTTGCCCATCTTCATCCTCATCAGCACCACACCTGGCATATGGAGGATGCTCATTCCATGTGTGTTGAGAGACTGTGGGGGTCGAGACGGCTTCATGATAGAGGTGACATTGAGTCAGGCCTTGGGGAAAAAAGGAGTAGGATTTTGATCGAGGGACATGTGCAGGAAAGGCATTATAAGCAAAGGGCAAAAGACCGAAGTCGTGGAGGCATGAAAGAGAGGACATCCCCTGGCGTGGGAGGACCTCCGCAAGGCCAGCAGGGGCGGGAGATGAGGCTGGAGAGGTAAGCCTCCGGGGGTGAGCCGCAGAGTTGGGATTTAATGGGAAGGAAACAGAGCGAGGTGATACAGGCTAAAGACAAAGTGTGCTTCTAGGGTCGCTCAGATGGAGTAATGCCTTACTGGCCTGTGACAGATTACTGGGGAAGCCAGTGAGGGGTTCAGAGAAAGTCTCCCCAAAATGTGCCACTCTGGCATGTGGCCTCTCTGGGGCGAGGGCAACCAGGATGCAGCAAACTCAGGAGAAATTTCAGCCCCTCCCCTGACGACCTAGAAGGATGTAAATTGTGGGTCCTTCCCAGAATCAGAATTATTACCAGAAGTCGATTTTATCCGAGTGACCCGTCTGTGTGGCAGAGCAGACCTCTCATTACCAAACATGCCCTGTGGATTGCCGTCCTCCCTTAGAGGCCCCAGGCCCCTATCCATTCCTTAGCTCAAGATGGCACACCTGTGCCTCAGTTTACCTTCCTGTCTTTGAACCTCTCTGTATGTGGGGTTCCAGTAGGCACGAAATTAAATTTGATTTGTTGCTGTTAATCTGTCTCATGTCAACGTGATTCTTAGACCCGCCAGAAGAAACTGCAGGGTAGAGTAAAACTGTCCCTCCCACCACCAGCTTTTCAGGGGGTTCCTTCCTGCCCTTTGAGACTGATGCCAGCGGTGGCTGTGTCCTTCCCATTCCTACACGTGCCCCTCGCTCAGGCCTAACCTCATTGACATCACACTGGCCAACCCAGACTGACATTTCTGAGACTCCCATGTTCTTATCTTCCAGGAAGGCTGACAGCTCCTCACAGTCAACACCTGTCCGCCCAGTAGGAATGTTCCCAAGAAACACATTCCAGGACCAAGAACGGCCTCATTTTTTCAAAATGGTCACTGCAAATCAAAATGCTGAATCACGTAGCCAAAATACTGTGACAAATCATAAATACGTTCGTTCATCAGACTCAAGTTCCTCCATCCTGATGACTGCAGAGTGAATATTTTTACCAGCCTTTCTTTGTTCCATGACAAAAGGATCAGCTTCCCAAAAAGGAGGAGCATACATCAGCACTTTTTCTCTGCCTTTTAATGAAACATTGTCTGCTCTGGCATTGAGGGTTTGTGATAGAACCGGTTAATTTCCTTCTGGTGCCCAAACAAGACTTAAATCTAGTTTGTTGGATATCAAGCCCTACCTTGCTGTCTTAGATAACACCAGGGTTCACACTGTCTGTGAGTCTCCCATTATTCTGAGGCTATTCAAGGACAAATTAGATGTGCAGTCTTTACAGAGATTATGTGCCCCTCTGCAACAGAAACTTGAGAATTTTTTCCTAATGCCTTTGCTCTGCATAGTACAACTCTTTTTCAAAAGAGAGAATTAGACAAAACTGAAGTTTAGAAATTGTAATAAAATAGCTTTTAAAAACATAATGATGATGGTAATGTCAGCAATAATAGTGTGCAAAAATATCCTTTTGAAAAACTGTCCACAAAGAGCTCAAATAACTATGTATCCTGTGGAATTATCTCCCCAGAAAAGGCCATTAGTGAGGCTCATGCAGTCACCGGGGAGTGGGGGAGCCCAGCAATCGCTGATCTGGGAGGGACGTGGAGAGCGGGGCGCGGCTCAGCATAGCCCACAAAGCGGAGGGGGAGTGGTCTGTCCAAATAGGCCCCAGATGGAGCCATGCACGCTAACACAGCCAGCAAAGCAGTTTCCAGAATCCCAGCCCCAGGAAGCTTGAAGCAGTCACCGAGGAGTGGCCCAGTGGGCCAGTCCACCCAGGAGACCTCCTCCATCCCCCTCAGGAAGCGGCCCTCGCCTGAAACAATGTGTTCTGTGCTCACAGTCCCCACCTGTGAAAATTTCTCCTTTGCTAAAGCTCGGCAGAGCTCCTTTCTACCTGCTGGATGGGAGGGGTTCCATTCAGGAACCGCTGAACAAAGCCATGTGATGGCAGTTTGGGGTTCTGACAGGTCTGATGTCACCTCATGCCCTCCTTGCTCCTTTACGGAGCCTTTCAAACAGACCCCCTCTTCCGTCCCATTGCTGCCGCCCTGAATCCTGAATCCTGAATCCTGAATCCAGGTTCTACTACGTTACAAGTGGGCTCTTGCCATCACCTCCCATTGTGGCGTTTTAAAACCAGGGAGTGAACAAAAATCCTTGAAGAACGTTTTCCAAACATAGATTTCTTGGGTTCCACAGCAGATCTCCTGAGTCAGAAACTCCAGTGGCGGGGTCCCGGCAGGGCTCAAAGTTCTGCCCTGGTGATTCGGAGGCATCTGTGATTAGGGACCGCTGACCAAACGCCCTGGTCTCTCATCAGGGATGCCTAACCACAAAAAAAACAGTAGTTGACGACGGTTGGCTCCCACCCAGTGGTCCCCACGTGCAATTCAGATCTCCTCCTTCCTACTGTCCCACAGCTCAGCCACACTGGTCCCCTCTCTGGTTGGCATTTCCAGCCTTGAGCTGGGAGTCACGCCACCCCCTCACGGGGCAGGTCCCCGCCCACCCAACACGGACCCACCAATCTCTCCCTAACAAAAACTCTCGGTCCTTGGAGACTCACCTCCGGTGCTGCCTCCCTAAAGGCCCCCATCGTCACTCAGTGACCGTCCACGGCCAAAAATGCTCCTTCTGTCCCCTGAATTCTTGCAGCACTTTGTGTGTGCCTGGGGAAGGTAAGTACATAGCATCCCGCTCCCAGAGGGGGAGTGTCCAGGACCACAGACTCACGTGACTCACAGCAATGTCTTTAAAGGTTAATGTTTTTAACAGCATATGTGAGTTTGGAATTCTCCACGGTCTATTTATGGAGACCACCAATGCCCCAGGAAATGTGCCATGTTTGCCCCGGGGACGCAAGGTGGACCCCAGCAACACATGAGCTGAGTCGCATGGCTGAGAAGTAAATTAGAATCAGATTCTCGTTCCCTCCATCCTTAAGAGCAATGCGGGGACATGGCAGTTCCCAGCCTGCAACCTTGTAGACCCGACGACCTCAGTCTTCAGAAAAGCAAAATCTGCTGGTTAATGGGACTCACCCTCCTTAGGAAGCATTCTGAACACCTTCTGATTTTGAGCATGTCACTTGGGGTCCCCCTCTCTGACCTTCTCAAAACATTTCTCCCGAAAGCATACTCCCTCTCTCCAGGAGGAATTGAGGCGAATAAAATTCCTTCCATTTCATTACCTATGTACATAAGGAGGAAATTCTATGGGATCCAGGTGCGTTGCACAAGGATATTTCAATATCCATCACTATTTTAGATGAAAAACTAGTCAGTAGCTAATTCGGAGAGAAAAGTGACATGTTTGTTCTTTTCTATCTTCATGGAACATGCTGGTCACAGCAAACCTGCTGAAGAAAAGCCCAGCCACATCCGCCTCTCCCAGAGTCAGAAAATATTTGCCTCTAGAATTTTATGCTAATCCACTAACACACCCTGAGGGCTGGCCATCTATGCTGTGTGTCAACTATAAACAGCAGTTAAAATAAATAAATCAACCCAGAGGCAGCTGGGGGAGCACAAAGGGAGGGTAAAGGAAACCCCAGCCGTCAGCTTATCAGAGCCCAAAAGCCAAACAGTATGCTAATTTTATGAATGGAAATGCGAAGACCATCCAGAGAAGATTCAGCCTCCCCAGTCTGTCCACATCCCCTCTGCCTGATTTTTGTGGTCAATCTTCATCCCTACTGTGTGCACACTGGCTCCATCATCTGTACGGACAATGTTTGATCTTTCAACCTCGCACACCCAGTCTGATTCCAGAGGTGGGAAAAGGCATCAGGACAGTCCCCTCCAGCTTCCGAGAGTCCTTATCCCAGCGTAATTTGGATATTACAATGTATGTCTGACTGTCTTCCAGGCTTATGAGTGACTCAAATGTTATCCCTAAAGACCCTTAGTAAAGCAGATGAGCTAAATATGACCTTAACAGATCATTGCCCAAGAAAAGAAAAAGAAGCCCAACACCTCTAAAAAGCCAACCAGTCAATAATGAAATAATGGGCTTGGGAGAATGACAGTTTCTTTTCCCCCATGATGAGAACCACACAGCCCTGTTTTTAAGAGTAGTACCATTACTTGTCTTACATCCTCATGTTAAGAGATACTCAACATGATTTGGGCTCTTCGTATTACCATCTCAAGAGCAATGAGTAACATGTTGTGTGTCTGATTATTTTTTACACTAGTCAAAATATGTGGTCAGATTAACCAGCAGAGCAGAGAGTGTGGAAGTGGGCCCCAGAGCGAAGGCTTGTCAATGAGGGACAGAGAGGGTAGAGGGGTGGGGGCAAGGATTTCCAGTGCCTTCTCCATGACGAGGCCTTTTTTATTTCCAGAAATCTTAGGGTTCTGGTTCAGACGGCAGGCTAACCACACTCACTAGCTGCTGTTCCCTCAAAACCCACAAAAACAGGAAGGAGACCTGGGGTGAGGCTAAGCCCTGGAACAATAGCCAAGTAATTTTCAGCAAGGTGCCAAGAGCATTCCATAGAGAAAAGACAGCCTTTTCAACAGATAGTTCTGGAAACACTGGTTACCCACATGCAAAAGAGTAAATCTGGACCCTTACCTTACATCATACACAAAAATTAACACAAAAAGGCTGGGGCACCTGGGTGGCACAGTCCATTAAACATCCAAATCTTGGTTTCAGCTCAGGTCGCGATCTCAGGGTTGTGAGATCGAGCTCCACATCTGGCTCTGCACTCAGCCGGGAGTCTGCTTGAGATTCTCTCTCTCCCTCTCCCTCTGCATCTCCCCCCGGCAGGCACACATGCCCTCTCTCTCTCCCTCTCTCAAATAAATAAATCTTTTTAAAAAACTAACGCAAAAAGGTTCAAAGAGCTAAACTTAAGTGCTAAAACTGCTGAACTCGGAAGAAAACGTAGAGGAAAGTCTCCATGACTTTGGACTTGGCAGTGATTTCTTGGATATCACACCAAAGGCAAAGGTAACAAAAGAAAAAACAGATAAATAGGACTTCATCAAAATTAAAGACTATTGTGCATCAGTGGACACTACAGGAGAGTGAATCAAAACCCACGGAATGGGAGAACGTATTTGCAAATCCTATGTCTGATCAGGGACTAATATCCAGAATATATAAAGAACTCATACACTCAACGACAAAAAAATAAACAGCCCATTTCAAAAATGGACAAAGGACATGAGGCTCAGGGGCCGTGGCGAGTGAAATCTATAAGAAGAAAACATATATCCCAATAGAAAAGGGCTAGCAAAGGACTTGAGCTAGCTCTCTGCGTAAAAAGAAATACGAACAGCTACCTTCATATGATACATGCTCAACCCCACGCATGAGCAGTGAAAGCAAAATTAGGCCACAGCGAGACACCATTTCATACCCAGCAGACTGGCGAGAGTGAACAGGTCTGACAAAAGCAAGTGTTGGCGGTGATGCAGAAAACCCGGAGCGCTTGCATGGTGCTGGCGGGAGTGGAAACTGGGACGAGCACTTGGAGAACCACCTGGAATTACCAACAGGCGTGGAGATGTACGTGCCTGTGGCCCAGTGTCCAGGGTAATGCCCTGGTCCTCCTGTCCCTCTGCACTAGGCGGCCACATGGGACGACCAAGGCGGTGAGGACTGTCCAGACGTTCATGCACATTAGAGCAAATAAATGCATTCTTGTGTGTTTGATGCCGCCCAACGGAGGAAAGGAGCCCATTACAGCGACGCTGACAACATCAATGGACCTCGCAATCAGACATTTCAGTGAAAAAGGGAAAGTTGCAGAAAATACGTACAGTATGATTCCCTTGGTACACAGTCCAAAAACGTGCAAAATGACACGATACATTGTTTCGGGATGGAAGGAAAAGTGAAAAGGTATTTTAAGAAGAAAATGAATGATTTAGGTATTTTAAGAAGAAAATGAATGCATTTAGGAGAACGACTGTACCTGAGAAGGGAAGAAACACACTGGGATTTCAATGGGAGGCTGTATACAGGTGGGCACTCTAGGACAATCCTTTACACACCACACACATCTCATGATTGTCCTCTGGAAGCTACTCAATATTTAATCAAAACAGTTCAATGAGATGATGAGTAAGTCACACAGAGCCCAGGGGTTGGCATGTGCTAGGCGTCTGTTTCTCTAATTCCTCTTTCGCTGTAGGTATCTTAGCACAAACTCGAGTGACACTGAACCATGGCCTCCTTGCGCCCCCCAGCACCGGCTGGTAGAACGAAGGATACATAGGGTCTGCTCAAAGTCAAGGACCCACGTGGTTTCCCCGCCCCCGGCCCCCCCATTCTTGTAACAGCCCGCCCTGATCATTTATGCCAATTTAACTAAAGATAAACATCTAAAGGTGTTTCATCCTTCCTCCCCCACACCTGGATTTCTACCTCCAAAATATCCCTTTCAGGAGAGCATGATGAGAGAGGCCACAGCCGTCGGGGCGGCAAGGACGCTGCACTTGGCAGCAGAACAGGAGCGAGGAGAGACACCTGTTCCATGCCGGCTCTTCCATCATCTTCTGGCCCAGAGGTTATAAATCCCCAAGGCAATCTGAAAATATCTGTTCACACACGAGGCCCCAAGCCAGGGAGAGCTGCGGGCAGTGCTGATGATTTAGCCGTAAGGGCTCTGACATTGGTCTTCCCCCGACAGCTGCGATTTTCTCCTTTCGTGACCATGACGCAGCTTGGAAAACATCCGAGCAAATAAAACAAACAAAGTTTTATTATTTCACCCAAACAGACTTCAGGGAAGTGGCATCTGGGTATAAAACAGAAACAGACAATAGCATTTCTGAGTTCGTTCAGACAAGAAGGAGGGCTGTCTGGAAGAGGGAGTGAGGGAGAGCAAAAAAGGAAGACAAGCACACAGGGCCTCCAGTGACCATACGGTGCATCCCCTCACTGCATCACTGAACACCAACTGTGTGCCAGGCTCTGTGTGGGAAAAGTAAATAGAGAGCAAACGGCATAGAAGCCCAGGGGGATAAACGATGTCCTGTGTCCCTGGGACACGGGGGCTGCCACAGGAGCACACAGCACCAGGCCTGGAGGCTCAGAGAAGTCTTCCCAGGGGAGCAACATCCAACCTCAGACTCCAAAGACGGATCGTCACTGGCCTGACACAGCAGGATGGGGCAGAGGCAGGAAGCAAGGGGAGAAGGCCCCAAGCTGGCCAAGGGCAGGGAGCGAATTCAGGGCACAGAAGGACGGCGACGTAGACCAGGGGGCCTGGAGCATACAGCAGTGCTGGGTCCAGGCTCTCCGGGGCTCCAGGCCCCCTGGACAAGCCCAGGAAATGTACGGCCTTATCCCTTAAGAGCAGCATCATGACTCATGCACCTTGCCTTGCCTGGATTTCCCACCATACCTTGCACTTTTGCAACAAGAACGCACGTGCCAGCCCGTATGGCGGGGGCTGAGAGGTGTGGCTAAGCCACGGCACTGACGCCACATGTGCAGCCGACCACAAAAACTTAAACCACCATTACAAGACTTGTTTAACATTTTTGCAAGAAGAAAACATTTGCAGTGAGCACCCCCACCCCGCCTCCGCCACACACACACACACACACACACACACACACACACACACACACACACGCATTTTTAGGTCCATCACTCATAGAAATATCCCCTCCCCCGACCCAGTATGTGTGGAGAGGAGCCTCCAAGCATTGCAAAATCTATTTGGGGAAATGTTACCAGTTTCATAGCCTGCTTGTTGTTATTGAGTAACTCTGAGGAGTCGAATCTGCTGGACTAGTCATGTCCAAATCGGCTCGCACTCAGCCCTGGGGGCATCTGTGATAAGAGATGGAAGAGGGTAGGTGTGTGTGGTGGGTCTGCCCACCACCAGGCATTTTTTTTTTTAAGATTTATTTATTTATTTACGGAGAGAGAGAGAGCATGTCTGTGATTGGGGGGTGGGGAGAGGGAANNNNTGCGCTCAGGACGGAGCCTGACACGGGGCTTGATCTCATGACCCTGAGACCATGACCTGAGCCAAAACCAAGAGTTGGCCACTTGACCAACTATGCCACCCAGGCGCCCTGTGCCCACCACCAGAGTCTCCAACTGCCCCACGTCCCCCGTGGGATGATGCAGCTGCCGCAGCTCCCCTCACCTGACACCTGTCAGGGGCCACCTGAGCTACGTCCACGCGGGTATCGCCACACATTTATTTCAACTGTAACTGCTTCTCTTGGCTGACAGAGGCCTCCTGGTACAAGGCAGAGCGTGGGTGAGGGTGCCGGCGGAGGGCGGAGGGCGGCTCTGCCATCTGGTGCTGACGAGGGGAGCCCGAGGTCCCAGATTTCCCAGAGCTAGCCAAGTGGTAATGCCACCCTCTGATTCCATTCGGTCACTCCGGTCACGTGGGCCCGGTTTGCAACTGACTCTCTTCCAATTAGCCCTCCACATTCCTTTTGACCTGATCTCACTGGGATACAAATGCTGGCTTGTCGGGGGCAGGGGCTGAGGGCTCAAGGGGAGAAAGCTCAGAGTCTGGTCTGTCTTAAGGTCTCCACAAGCCTGGGTCATGGTCTCCATGCAGAGACAGTCCTGGTGGACATAATAACGGATTATTCTCTTACCAATAATGAACGCCGTGGTTAAAGCTAGCTCATTCTCTGTTTTTGTCTGGTTTAGAAAACCAGTTGTGTTCCAAAGCAGTAGTGACTACTGCTTCTACCTCTTTGGGCCACCAGTGCCCTGCACAGAACAGACATTCACACGTGTCCCTTGATGCTAGAAGATGGAAAGGCAGCACCAGAGCCTGCTTGTTCAGAAGAGGAAGTTTCGAGAAACCAAGATCTAGACGCATAGGCAGGAACTACCCCATCCAGGGCACAGCTCAACGTGCGGCTACCCGAGGGCGCCATCCCATCCCATCAAACATAATATGACCCACAGCCCATGGACGCTTTCAATGTGGGGACCCATTCCTCTCCAGAATCCCACCTGGGGATCCCCTATTGGAAAAGCATAGATTCACCTAATAGATTTGGTTGAGATTCTGTCCTCTCTGTGGGAAGATATGTGGAGACGTCAGTCAGCAGGGGAGACCAGGAGGGCCAGATGGCTGGGAGATGAGAGGCTATTCTCAATCCAGGGCCAACGGGAAAGCTGGAAGCCAGAGCCCAAATTTAGTTTGAAACCTGGTACCCAACGGTATAAAGTTAGAAACTCCCTTGAACCATCTGTCCATCCCTAACACGGAAAGGAACCTTGGAGTCGAGCTCCCCTCCCGGACATGGCATCCACACCATCACCGTCCACAGAGCCTCAAGGCCCCAGGACCAGCAAACCGAGCCAATAGCGGCCGAATGGAAGGGTCTTAAAGTTCTTTGGAAGCTTTGTGATTCCAACACCTCTGCCACTCTTCTCTTCCCACTACCCCGCCTGAGGCCACGGCACATGCATGCGCTCACCCATACCCCCACATAAAGGTCCCAATGAATTCTCGTCCTAATGCCAATCCAGCCATGATGGTCCTTTCTTCTCACAGACATGCACCTCCCGCCTCATGCCATGGTGTCTCCCCTTCTGCGACACTGGTATAATTGATCTGTCACCCCCGAACTCAAGGACAGGGAGGGACAGAGGAAAGAGGCAGCTGCTCCACACGGTGGGCAGCAGGTGCAATAAGCCAGGGAGCGAGCGCACGGGGCACGCAGGCCACGTGGCTCCCGCACATCCCCACGCCGCTTTTTACAAGTCTGTATAGAGGCCTTAACCGGGTCCAGCCACGTAAATCCCCCAGATGGTCCCAGCACCACCTCGCTCTGCCGCCACCCCACCGTGGGAATAGTGAGCAGAATGTGCCTATGAGGACAGGGGCAGGGCTGAGAAGCCTGCCACTGGTCAGGGCCAACTCGCCAGTTGACCAGCCGTGGAGTCCTCTCCATGACCTGCCCCAAGTCACCCTCCACAGGTGTGGCCGACGGCGCACATGCCAGGCCCTCCCCGCCTGCACCTCGCCCCCATTTCAGTCTCAGCCGCCACCACCTAACCAGATGCGGCCTAACCGATCAGTTCTTCCGCTGACTCTTCAGGCCTTGGAAAGACGGCCTGGAGTGGGGCCTGGCACAAAGACCGCAGGAGAAGGGACACAGGGATTCCCTCAACTGCTTCGCTTCCTCCCTGAGGAAGGCCTGCTGGAGAGGAAATGGGTCCCTTGCAAATGCGCCCAGCAAACGGTGGGCACCCAGGTAAATGTAACTTATCAGGTTACTTTTCCCACAAAAACCCCTGAATTAGCATAGAACTAAAGCCATCTCCAGCAGCAACCCAGACCCCACTCCGTTGCACAGTGACTGAGTCCAACCCAAACTCCCTCAGTTCCGCCTCCTCCCTGCTCTGCACACCGCCAAGCAGCGGCCGCCCACTCTTCCTTCACAAAGTTTGGCCCCTCCACCCCGAACTTAGCCCAGCCTTTGTCACCCCGGCTCTCATCCAGGTTCCCCCCGCCCCAGGTCCACTGGGGCCTCCAGGAAGCAGATGCCAGGTTGGGCTAGACACACACCAGCATCGGCGGGGCAGGTGCCCATGGAGGACAGAGTGTGAGGGACAGGAGGAGGCAGGGAGCCCTCAGACTGAGGTGCAGGCCTGAGAAAGCCTCAGTTGACTGATGGCTGACTTCAAGCAAAGGTCCTGCCAAAGTCCTCCTCCAACTAGAGGGACAGAGATGGTCTGGCTCCAGTACCCTCGCTGTGCTCAGTCGCTAACCGGGGACACCCTGGGGGCAGCATGGCCTCATCGTAAATACCAGAGTAATGGGGGGAAAATAGTTTTTCAATAAAGGCACTGGGCCAGTGGGACATACATGAGGGAAAAAACTAAAACTTAACCCCCCCACATCATTCACAAAAATTGGGTCTACCTGGGGGCACTTGGGGGGCTCAGTCAGTTAAGCTTCTGACTCTTGATCTGACTCAGGTCATGATCTCCGGGTCATGGGATTGAGCCCTGCCCCGCATGGGGCTCCTCACTGAGCACGGTGTCTGCTTTTCTCCCTCTTCCTCTGCCCCCAGCCCCCCGCTCACACACTCTCTCTCTAAAATAAATAAGTAAATCTCTTTAAAAAATCAGGTCCATGTGTACTATAAACCGAACTATGAAAGAAAAAAAAAGACCAAATATGTATATATGTGAAAGATTAAAAAAAAAGTTTAAGCTTTTAAGAAAGAATACAGGAGCATGTATATATGACCAAGAAAGGAAACCTATAAATTATAAGGAAAAGAAAAATTCATTGGAATATATTCAAATTAAGAACTCTAGTTTATCAAAATTCCGAACTTCTGCTCTGATAAGCAGAGGCAAGTGAAAAGCCAAGCCCAGGTGAGAGAAGGGACAAACAGAACTGAGAAGGGACTCACAACCAGACCACATATAAAACCACTAGAAATCAATGAAAAAAAAATTCAACCAAAGAACCCAGTAGAGAAAAGGCCAAAACACTGGAACAGGTGTCCCACAAGAGGACATTCAAACTCACGAAAAGTACTGAGTTATCATTCATCAGGAGGGAAATGCACATGGAAACCCCAGTGAGACGTCACTATACACCCACCTGGATGGTGAGTGTCAGGAAGACAGACGACCCCCGTGTTGGAAAGAATGTGGTGCGACAAGAGCCCCCAGTGTCACTGGAGGGCATGCAAAATGGTGCGGTCGCGTCGGAAGCTGTTTGCTGTATTGCTAAGTTCCCCCTGTGACCCCAAGATTCCAGTCCTGAGTAGGGAAGTACCTGGAAGTCATTACATAATCCATGACATGTACACTGTCATGTACGGGAGCCACGTACGGGAGCCACATATGGGAGCGCTCATGGCAGGATCACTGAAGTGAGGCAAGTGTCCACCAGAAGTCAAGTGGCTAAATAAGGTGTGGTGTGGGCATCAGAATTATGTCAGACTTGTCTACACAGACCTGGAATGAGAGAAAGGGTTGGGGGGGCATTTTTAAAGCTCTTTCAGAGAAAAACATGCAGCCAAGGATCCTTTATCCAGCAAGGCTGTCATTCAGAATTGATGGAGAAATAAAGACATTGCAGAATCGCCAGTCATTAACTAATTTCGTAACCACAAAACCAGCCCTACAGGAGATATTAACGGGGGTTCTATAAAGGTAAAAAGGCCCCAAGAGTGATACAGAACAGAAAGTCACAACCGATACAAACAAAGACTTTACTGGCAACGTGGCATCATTAAAATTCTATCTCTCAGTTCTTAGTGTCAATGTAAATGGTTTAAACGCTCCCATAAAACGTCACCGGGTTGCAGATTGGATAAAAAGAAATGACCCATCCATTTGCTGTCTACAAGAGACTCATTTCGAACCCAAAGATGCATTCAGACTGAGAGTAAGGGGATGGAGTACCATCCTTCACGTAAATGGACCTCAAAAGAAAGCTGGGGTAGCAATTCTCATATCAGATAAATTGGATTTTAAACTACAGACTATAGTTAGAGACGCAGAAGGGCACTATATTATTCTTAAAGGAAGTATTCAACAAGTGGATATGACAATTATAAATATATATGCCCCCAACAGGGAAGCAGCAAGATCTGAAATTGGAACTCAACCACAAGGAAAAATTTGGAAGAAACTCAAACACTTGGAGACTAAGAACCATCCTGCTCAGGAATGACTCGATAAACCAGGAAATCAAAAATCAAATTAAACAATTTATGGAGACCAATGAGAATGAAAATACAACAGTCCAAAACCTATGGGATACTGCAAAGGCAGTCCTAAGGGGGAAATACATAGCCATCCAAGCCTCACTCAAAAGAATAGAAAAATCTAAAATGCAGTTTTTATATTCTCACCTCAAGAAGCTGGAACAGCAACAGAGGGACAGGCCTAATCCACGCACGAGGAAGCAGTTGACCAAAATTAGAGCTGAAATCAATCAAGCAGAAACCAGAAGTACAGTAGAGCAGATCAACAGGACTAGAAGCTGGTTCTTTGAGAGAATCAATAAAATTGACAGACCACTGGCAAGACTTATCCAAAAGAAAAGAGAAAGGACCCAGATTATTAAAATTATGAATGAAAAAGGAGAGGTCACGACGAACACCATTGAAATTGGAAGGATTATTAGAAATTTTTATCAACAGCTATATGCCAATAAACTAAGCAATCTGGAAGAGATGGAATCCTTCCTGGAAACCTATAAACTACCAAGATTGAAACCGGAAGAAATTGATTCCTTAAACAGGCCAATTAATTATGAAGAAATTGAGTCAGTGATAAACAACCTTCCAAATAACAAAACTCCAGGCCCGGACGGTTTTCCTGGGGAATTCTACCAAACATTCAAAGAAGAAATAATACCTATTCTCCTAAAGCTATTTCAAAAAATAGAAACAGAAGGAAAGCTACCAAACTCATTCTATGAGGCCAATATTACCTTGATCCCCAAACCAGGCAAAGACCCCCTCAAAAAGGAGAATTACAGACCGATTTCCCTAATGAATATGGACGCCAAAATCCTCAACAAGATACTTGCTAATAGAATCCAACAGTACATTAAAAGGATTATCCATCACGATCAAGTGGGATTCATACCTGGGATGCAAGCGTGGTTCAATATTCGCAAATCAATCAGCGTGATACATCATATCAACAAGAAAAGACTCAGGAACCATATGATCCTCTCAATCGATGCCGAAAAAGCATTTGACAAAATACAGCATCCTTTCCTGATTAAAACCCTTCAGAGTGTAGGAATAGAAGGTACATTTCTCAATCTCATAAAAGCCATCTATGAAAAGCCTACTGCAAATATTATTCTCAATGGGGAAAAGCTGGAAGCCTTTCCCTTAAGATCAGGAACTCGACAAGGATGCCCACTCTCGCCACTATTATTCAACATAGTACTAGAAGTCCTTGCAACAGCAATCAGACGACAAAAAGGGATCAAAGGTATTCAAATTGGCAAAGAAGAAGTCAAAATGTCTCTCTTTGCAGATGACATGATACTCTATATGGAAAACCCAAAAGAAGCCACTCCCAAACTATTAGAAGTTATAGAGCAATTCAGTAACGTGGCGGGATACAAAATCAATGCTCAGAAATCAGTTGCATTTCTATACACGAATAACGAGACCGAAGAAAGAGAAATTAGGGAATCCATCCCATTTACAATAGCACCAAAAACCATACGTTACCTTGGAATTAACTTAACCAGAGACGTAAAGGACCTATATTCTAGAAACTATAAATCACTCTTGAAAGACATTGAGGAAGACATAAAAAGATGGAAAGATATTCCATGCTCATGGATTGGAAGAATTAACATAGTTAAAATGTCCATGCTACCCAGAGCAATCTACACTTTCAATGCTATCCCGATCAAAATACCGAGGACATTTTTCAAAGAACTGGAACAAATAGTCCTTAAATTTGTATGGAAACAGAAAAGGCCCCGAATCTCCAAGGAACTGTTGAAAAGGAAAAACAAAGCTGGGGGCATCACAATGCCGGATTTCGAGCTGTACTACAAAGCTGTGATCACAAAGACAGCATGGTACTGGCACAAAAACAGACACATAGACCAATGGAACAGAATAGAGAGCCCAGAAATGGACCCTCGGCTCTTTGGGCAACTAATATTTGATAAAGCAGGAAAAAACATCCGGTGGGAAAAAGACAGTCTCTTCAATAAATGGTGCTGGGAAAATTGGACAGCTACATGCAAAAGAATGAAACTTGACCACTCTCTCACACCATACACAAAAATAAACTCCAAATGGATGAAAGACCTCGATGTGAGACAGGAATCCATCAAAATTCTAGAGGAGAACATAGGCAGCAACCTCTACGACATCGGCCAAAGCAACCTTTTTCATGACACATCCCCAAAGGCAAGAGAAACAAAAGATAAAATGAATTTATGGGACTTCATCAAGATTAAAAGCTTCTGCACAGCCAAGGAAACAGTCAGAAAAACTAAGAGGCAGCCCACGGAATGGGAGAATATATTTGCAAATGACACTACAGATAAAGGACTGGTATCCAAGATCTACAAAGAACTTCTCAAACTCAATACACGAGAAACAAATAAACAAATCATAAAATGGGCAGAAGATATGAACAGACACTTTTCCAATGAAGACATACAAATGGCTAACAGACACATGAAAAAATGTTCAAAATCATTAGCCATCAAGGAAATTCAAATCAAAACCACACTGAGATACCACCTTACGCCAGTTAGAATGGCAAAAATAGACAAGGCAAGAAACAACAATTGTTGGAGAGGATGTGGAGAAAGGGGATCCCTCCTACATTGTTGGTGGGAATGCAAGTTGGTACAGCCACTCTGGAAAACAGTGTGGAGGTCCCTTAAAAAGTTAAAAATTGAGCTACCCTATGATCCAGCCATTGCACTACTGGGTGTTTACCCCAAAGATACAGATGTAGTGAAGAGAAGGGCCATATGCACCCCAATGTTCATAGCAGCAATGTCCACAATAGCTAAATCGTGGAAGGAGCTGAGATGCCCTTCAACAGATGACTGGATTAAGAAGTTGTGGTCCATATATACAATGGAATATTACTCAGCTATCAGAAAGAACGAATTCTCAACATTTGCTACAACATGGACGGCACTGGAGGAGATAATGCTAAGTGAAATAAGTCAAGCAGAGAAAGACAACTATCATATGATTTCTCTCATCTATGGAACATAAGAACTAGGAAGATCGGTAGGGGAAGAAAGGGATAAAGAAAGCGGGGGGATAATCAGAAGGGGGAATGAAACATGAAAGACTATGGACTATGAGAAACAAACTGAGGGCCTCAGAGGCGAGGGGGGTGGGGGAATGGGATAGACCGGTGATGGGTAGTAAGGAGGGCACGTATTGCATGGTGCACTGGGTGTTATACGCAACTAATGAATCATCGAGCCTTACATCGGAAACTGGGGATGTACTGTATGGTGACTAACATGATATAATAAAAAATCATTAATTAAATAAAAAAAAATAAGGTGTGGTGTGTTCATGGCACGGCATGCCACGGTGGACATTAATCAGAGCTACACCTGAACATATGGATGAATTTCACAAATACGGTGCAGGGAGAAACGTGCTCTCTGATTACATAAAGTTCAAAATCCGGTAACACTTTAATACAGTGTTTAGGATTCATCCTCAGGTGGTAAAAATACTAAAAAAACAAAAACAAAACAAAAAAAGCAAAGACATGATAACCATGAAAGTCAGGATAGTGGCTACTTCTAGAGAGAGGCAAAGGATGTAATCAGGAGGGGGCACACAGGGGTTTCTGGGGTGCTGCCAATATTTTCTTTTTGACCTGAGTATTTGCTTCATAATAA
Organism: Ursus maritimus; assembly: GCF_017311325.1. Classification (NCBI taxonomy): domain Eukaryota; kingdom Metazoa; phylum Chordata; class Mammalia; order Carnivora; family Ursidae; genus Ursus; species Ursus maritimus. The sequence goes on from NW_024424452.1 coordinate 70,791,137, forward strand.
TTTGAAAAACTTACTGTTATCTTTTATATATTTTTTACTTTTTTTAAGATTTATTTATTTTAGAGAGACAGCATGAGAGAGAGCTAACGGGGGGGGGAGGGCAGAGGGAGAGAATCTCCAAGCAGACTCCCCGCTGAGCACGGAGCCGGACATGGGGCTCGAGCTCAGCACTCTGAGATCATGACCTGAGCCGAAACCAGGAGTCAGATGCTCAACCAACTGAGCCCCCCAGGTGCCCCTTATGTATTTTTCTTAATTGTGTTATATTTCACAACTTTATATTTTTATTTTTTTTAAGATTTTATTTATTTATTCATGAGAGACAGAGAGAGAGAGAGGCAGAGGCAGAGGGAGAAGCAGGCTCCCTGCAGAGTAGGGAGTCTGATGCGGGGCTCAATCCCAGGACCCAGAGATCATGACCTGAGCCAAAGGCAGACGTTTCACCGACTGAGCCACCCAAGTGCCCTTTCACAACTTCAAATATATGTATATATATTTCTTTAAAATTAAAAAAAAAGAGAGAGGAGACATATAGACAGACCTAGCTCATGCATCTGAGAGCTTACGCCCATTGTCTGATGGGTAAGATGCGAAGATCCTGCCAAAATGTGGGACATAAGGAACAGTCACAGGTTAATTTCGTGATATGATGCAGCATTTTCATCTCTCTCTTTCTAACAAAAGTAGTATTATAAGCGGATACACCCTCTGCAGCAGAAGTGGCCCAGCACCCTGGCTGGACAGAGAGTCAGGAGGACGTACCTGAGCTCGCCACCCAAGCCCATCTCTTCTCCTGGTGGCAGATGACTGGGGGCTGACCGTACCCAGGTCCCCTCCATGCCACTGAGCACGGGGCGCTTTCAGTGCTCTGATCGTGACCGGGTATGTTGGGAGGCCCGTATTCACACAAAGACATTTATTTCTTAATGAAAATGACAAGCAAATGCTAACATTTATTATGATTTTACTAGCTCAGGGCAGTATACTGAATGGGCTTTTACGAGCTGAATAGGATATGGCCACCTATATGGAGAAGTTGTGCCATAGGGTAGAAATGAGACCGAAGAAGAACAAGCTGTCCTCGGCTCCCGCCCAGCCTGATCGCACAGTCTCTCTCCACCCCTCACCCTGTCACTGCTGGCAACATGGGCCGCAGTAACCCCTCTCAGCCCTGGGCACACGCCCCTTGGGCAGTGACTTTGTCACTAGGGGCTACTCAGGGGGAGGCACAGGGGCAGCGTTTTGTTCAGCGAGAGGAGCACTTGCTCGCGGTATTTAAGCTTGCAGCGCATGGTCCCAGTAAAAAGCAGGGATCCTTTGCATCTACGTGGGCTTCGTCATGCGCTTTGACCAATAAATGTGGCAAAAATGATATTAGGGGTTTCCGTGCCCAGACCTCAAGAGGCTTTGCAGATTTTGTTCCAGCAAATCCGAGGCCTCCCTGCAGGGAGTGAGCAGGTGGATCAGGGCCGGGAACACGTATGTTCATCAGCCCTGCAGCGACAGCGCGGGCCTACAAGTCCATTCGGGGGCAAGGGAAGGTTTAAGACTGAATAAAGGAAAAGTACTGGCTTAAAACTATGAATGCAAAACCACAATCCATAAATGATTCATGGGACACCTGGGTGGCTCCCTTGGTTAAGCATCTGCCTTCAGCTCAGGTCATGATCTCAGGGTCCTGGGATCGAGTCCCGGATCGGGCTCTCAGCTCAGCGGGGAGTCTGCTTTTCCCTCTCCCTCAGCCCCTCCCACCTGCTTGTGCTCTCTCGCTCTCAAATAAATAAGTAAAATCTTTTTAAAAAATGATTCATTATATGTCTACAAAATGTAATACTATGTCAACCTCATTTGCTAAATTAATATTCATAACAATGTCATTACATCTAGAAACAATGACAAGAATTCAAAATGTGAATGAGAAATCACAGCCAATCATGAATTAAGCAAATTGTTCACAGCCAGATTACTTCAAAAGCAAATTATTTTTAAAACATCTTTGAAGGGTGGGGGAATGGGATAGGCCGGTGATGGGTAGTAAGGAGGGCACGTATTGCATGGTGCACTGGGTGTTATACGCAACTAATGAATCATCGAGCCTTACATCGGAAACCAGGGATGTACTGTATGGTGACTAACATAATATAATAAAAAATCATTAAAAAAATCTTTGAAGTATTCATAGCAAAAATTTACATTTAATGCAACATTTTTTTTTCTTTAATGTTATAGGATAAGGCCTCAGAAAGAAAGAGTTCCTTGAGTCTCTAAACAGGACTGGCCAATGTCATCCTGAATCCATAAAGAAGGGCCCCTGAAGCCATCAGTAAATCCAGCTCTTTGCACAATGACCGAAATGGTGTTGCTCTTCCTTAAATCGTAATCACATTTGGGGGCCAAACTTCTGTGGTTATGAGTGTAGGATCCAGAGTCAGACTGCCCTGGTTCAAACCTTCGCTCCATCATTTACTGTGTGTCTTGAGGCCAGTCAACCTCTCTGGGCCTCATTTCCCTCATCTATAAAATAAGGAGGCTAATAAAACCCACTTCAAAAGGTTGTGAGAATCGGCTAAGTTAATACACATACAGCATTGGTAACTGGGCCTGGCATCCAGTGAGTGTTGAATAAATGTGTTATTCATGGAAATCTGGATCTGATGTGGGATCCCCATCCCACAGCCTTACTGTTTAAGCATTTTTTTAAAAAGATTTTATTTATTTATTTATTCGACAGAGATAGAGACAGCCAGCGAGAGAGGGAACACAAGCAGGGGGAGTGGGAGAGGAAGAAGCAGGCTCATAGCAGAGGAGCCTGATGTGGGACTTGATCCCATAACGCCGGGATTACGCCCTGAGCTGAAGGCAGACGCTTAACCGCTGTGCCACCCAGGCACCCTGTTTAAGCATTTTTATGTCTTTCCAAAGTGAGTGTGTGCCAGGGGGACAAAGACGCTTCTTCGACCATGTTTCTCAGGATACGGCGAGGGCACGTGGGGCAGGCAGAACCTGGAGGGCGTTCAGGGCAGGGCGCGGGGCAGGGCGGCGCAGGGTGGGGAGTTGAGCAGAGAGCTAGAAATCTGGGGCACAGACCCGACTCTCCCAGTGGAGTGCCTCACTCTGCTGGCTCTCCAGTAGTTTCCAGCCCCCTGTGGTGGATGATTTATGCCTGTAGAGAGAAAAAGGAGAATTTTTGCGGAACTACATGATTAATTAATCAACAACTGAGTGGTTGATCTGCAGCAAATGGATGTTTCCTACAGAGGAATCAATTATTTGAATGCCAATTTGGTGTTTTATAGGCCCTTAAAAGATCAAGATATTCTTTATAAACATCCATTTTGTTAGAGGGGAGACGAAGGGAGGCAGGGAGAAAGGGAAGAAGGAAGGAAAACCTAAAACCAAAGAATTTGTGGCATGAGCTCCATGTGAAGGACAGAAACCAGACTCCACTTCTGTGCATGTTATGTGTATAAATATGTAGAAAAAAAGGCTGAAAGAGCACACAAGACGTTTTTCACAGCACCACCTCTCCTGGGGGGAGCAGACTGTCCTGTAGGGGCTGTGGTGGAAGGCCCCAGGGGAGTAGGGGCCCCAGGGGCCCGCAGAGAATGCCCCCCATGGAAAGAGAGCAAACTTCGGTGAATCAGCGGGGTCCCCGGAACTTCCAGCTGAATTCAAACATCCACACCCCACTGGAGGTCCCACAACCCAGAGGTGGGTGTGGAAGTGAACAGCACAGGATTCTTGCCAGGAGAGAAGAAACCCAAGCCGAGGCCTTACAAGCTGAGGAGCGTCACCAGGCAAAGAAGGCAGGAAAGAGGCCAACGGGCTGGAGGCCCACTTGGCCATGACAGTCCCTACAAAGCAAGCCCATCTTCACACCTGTGTTCAGCGGAGCATCCAAGTAGATAGAACTCTCACGGTGACCTGCAGTCTGGTCACCTGTGTCTATCGTTCCAGATGTGTGACATCTGCGGGCCGCAGCAGGCCTCAGCAGCCCTGTCATCTGCGGTGTGTCTGTCCTATAGAGCCTGGTGAGCCAGGATCGCCAGTAGCCCGCCCCTCCACTAACCCTACTGCTCTTCCTGCAGACATGCCTCGAACATTCACTCACGAGCACCGTGCACTCAGCACTACACTCAGAGATGAATAAGAGACAAACAACTGAATGGATGGCGACCTTTCACCAGGTTTGGGGTCTACGATGGCAGGAAGAGCAGGGTAGTGTGGGAATGCACGGTGAGCACCCCTGATCCCGCCTGCAGTGGAAGGAGCAGTCAGGAGGTGATTACCCCGGGCAAAGCTTGGGAAAAGGTGAACCAGGAAAAGGGCCAGAGCTGATGTGGATGAATGGGGTGAATGTCCGCACACCTGCGTCCCCTACTACCAACACGCCTGATGCCAAACCTTGCTGGCGGCTGGCTGGACTACGGTCTCTGCCGCACACCACACGGGGCATCACCTCACTGTTCTCTGGCACCAGCATTGTTTGAGCTCCGTCTGATCACATATGTGACTATGGGCAAACATCACTAGTTCCTAATAGAAGCCTGTGACCCCAGCCCCCCAAGAAGTTGTAGCTTCTGCTGTCAGGGAGGCTTCGCTAAGAATGGGCCATAATCAAGTAAAGCTGCTCATACACTCTAAGCAGTCGTCCTATGTAGTCCGCTCCATTGCTACGAACTCTAGAAATACACTTGTCTCAGCATTTTAATATGTATTTTCCTTTCCTCCCCTTCCCACTCACTCGTGTCTACCTTCCTTGTGGTGTGGGTCATGCCTTGTGATACCAAGTAGACTCAAATAGGTTCCCAAATTTCTTTTTTTTTTTTTTTTGATTTTAGTTATTTGAGAGAGAGAGAGAGAGAGCATGCACACGAGGGGGAGGGGCAGAGGGAAAAGCAGACTCCCCACTGAGCAGGGAGCCCGACACAGGACTCGATCCCAGGACCTTGGGATCATGACCTGAGCCAAAGGCAGATGCTTCACCGACTGAGCCACCCAGGCATCCCAATCTCTTTTTTAAAGAACGATGGAACGTGAGGCTAGATCTGGGCATTCAGACGCCAAAAAACAGAAGGAGGTCAGGGAATCTCTTTATTCCCCCTGACAAGTACCCATTGAACATCTGCTCCGTATAAGATGCTGTGCTACATACTAAGTAGAAAGCAAATACAATCAGGGTATCTCTAAGACATGGACAGTCAGAAACAGTAAGGCCATTGCTACAAAAGGAAACAAGCAGAAGGAGGCAGAAACGAGTGACAAATGACAGGTAGGCATTTGGACAAAGAAAAGGTCATTGTCAGAGAGACAACTGCCGAGTTCCCCCAAGGCTGAAAGAGCAAACTAGAACTCAGCTCTTAATGGACAAGATTCAACACATACAAAAATTATCCTACAGATGAAGTATTCCCAGGGCCTAACGCTGGGTAAAAAAGCCAGTCCTTGCTGCATCGTTACAGAGCCAAACTCAAAGCAGATAAAATGACACAGGATTCATAGGGATCGGATTAGCAAATACCCAGACCCCACGGCCGTCAGCGGCGAATGCTGCTGGAGTGCCCACTCAAGATACCAGCGAACAGAGATGCCTGTGCCCACAGATCGTGAGTGCGCACTGTAGGGGTATCTCCACATCACAGGCGGGTGCTCTGAACCGGAGGTCTTTGAGTCTTTGAAATGTACTATAACAGGTGTTGGCAAGGACGTGGATGAGAAAAAGGAACCCTCGTGCACTGTTGGTGGGAATCCGGTGTAGCTGCTGTGGACGACAGTATGAAAGTGCCTCAGAAAGTTAAAAATAGAGCTACCCCATGATCCAGTCATTCCAATACTGGGTATTTACCCAAAGAATATGAAAACACTAATTTAAAAAGATACACATACCCTTAGGCAGTAAACTGCAGTATTATTTACAACAGCCCAATTATGGAAGCAGCCTGTGTCTATCAGTAGATGAGTGGATAAAGAAGATGTGGTGTATGTACATGAGAGAATATGACTCAGCCATGAAAAAGAATGAAATCTTGCCATTTGCAGTAACATGGACGGATCCAGAGGATATAATGCTAAGTGACACAGTCAAAGACAAATACCATATGATCTCCCTCATACATGGAATTAAGAAACAAAACAAAGAGAAAAATAGAAGAAGAAAAAAAAAATAAACCCAGACTCTTAAATGCAGAGAACTGATGGTGAGCAGAGAGGAGGTGGGAGGGGGGATGGGTGAAATAGGAGCTGGGGATTAAAACTACACCTATGATGAGCACTGGGTAATGTACAGAATTACTGAATCACTGTATTGTACACCTGAAACTAACATAACACTGCATGTTCGTTGTACTTGAATTTTTAAAAATGGTAAAAAAAAAAAAAAAGTACAAATCACCCCCACAACCACCTTGCTATGATTGCATAGAAGCTTCCCATTAAAATTTGACCTGTTGGGGTGCCTGGGTGGCTCAGTCAGTTAAGCATCTGACTCTTGGTTTCAGCTCAGGTCATGATCTCAGGGTCGTGAGATTGAGCCCCACATTGGGCTCCACACTCAGCAGGTAGCCTGCTTGAAACTCTCTCTCCCTCTCCCTTTGCCCCTCCCCCACCACTCGTGCTCTCTCTCTCTTTCTCTCTCAAATACATAAATAAAATCTTTAAAATTTGACCTGTTGTGTAAGTTTCCTATTGAGACACAACACACTGACCAGAGAACATCAGTGTCTTGGTCTTGAAGGGAACTAAATTTTTCATTATAAATGCATAAAATTGTGTCCTAGCCTCCTTATGAATCTCTTGTGAAATTGGGCAGTATGAATCCACCCTGGACAGCCTGATCCATTGTGGGTGTGCTGAGTCTAGAGAGCTAAGGTTACAAGTCAATGCAAATTCACCAAGGTAAATGGCATGAGCACTCTGCCTGCAGCAGAGCACTCTGCAATGAAAAGAAGAATCAAAATAATGAATTTATGCATAGAGAAGCCAAGGTATTAAAAAAAAAAACTAGTGGTGATCTGAACTCAGTTAAACATAGAAATAAATCCTGGCAACTACAGTTACAATACATGATAAAATCACTATAAATCTTGGAAGAAGAGTTACACAATTTTAAAATAATAATTTGATGATAATATATTAGTGAAAAATTTCACAACATGCCAAAACCACCGAGATGGAAAAGGGAGATGCTGTCGGAGTATAATTTTTTCACATTTCACAATGAAAGTCAAGACACTGATTCGTTTATGAAGATTGATGGGTTAGGAAATGTAAGTTTAATATAGACTGACTTCCGGCTAAGATGGAGAAACATAGACTAGACTTAGCTCCTGCATGAACCAACTAAGAAAACAGACAAACTCTCTAAAACTATGGTTTTCAAGACACCGGAAGGCAGGCAATGAAGGCTAGTGATCTCCGAGAGGCAGAACACAAACAAACACTAGTCCTACATTGGCCCACCTTCCTGTCATCAGAGAGTTTCCAGGCTATGGCTCAGGGAGGGAGGAGGAGAACCCAGGCAGATGCCCATGGTCTCCCTGAGTCAAGGACATAGATGTGGGAGTATAGGAGGGCCAAGACAGCTAGTGTTCCAGGACAAAGTACCAAAGATGAAAGAGTTGTACGCAGAAAGAGCTCAAGAGAGCTACAGAAAGTCCTCCAGTCGTCAGCTGAGTACTGAGCAGCTCCTATGTGTGAAGAAACTAAGGCTGGGGAAAGAATCTCAAGAAAAGCTTAGAAAGAACAATCCCTGGAGGGCTGACAATGACAGAAAGAGCTCATGTTCTTACCAGCCAGAGTGAGAATTCTCACAACTCACAGCACCCCAGTAGAGCAGGCAGAAGGTCTGTGTCAGTATTGGGGGAAATGCTGCTCTGTCCCATCTAACAAATGTTAAAAGAAGACTGGAAAGTATCAAACTGGTAACTTAACCACACCCCAAAGCAAAGTTCAATAATATTTAGAGGAAATACAAAAGTATCCAGGACCCAAGAAGGTAAAATTGTCTGGCATCCATCAAAAATTACGAAGTATGCAAAAAAGCAGGAAAATATAATCTGTAACAAGGAGAAAGATCTATGAACTGAAACTGATCCAGAAATCACAAACATGATAGAATTAGTGCACATGGCTATAAAAACACTTGTTATAACTGTATTTCATAGGATCAAAAAGAATCCTTTCCCATATATGCTGATCTAGAACCCTCAGAATCCTTTCCTGCATACGCTGATCCAGAACCCTCAGAACCCTTTCCTACATATGCTGATCTAGAACCTCAAAATCCTTTCGGGCATGCACTGATCTGGAATCGCAGAATCCTTTTATACATGCACTGATCTAGAACCCTCAGAATCCTTTCCCACATATGCTGATCTAGACCTTCAGAATCCTTTCCCACATACACTCTCCCAGCTCATGCCAGGGAATGGTGTGGAGGTCTTGTATCTTCTTCAGAGTACGGTCCCTTTCCTCCCTTAGCAGGCCCATCTCTTCTCCAGCCAGGCTATGGTAGGACTCAACCCTGTTTACTGGCCTGGTGACATCGTCTTGAAGTAAGAGGTATTGCTAGCCTTTAACAGAGAGGAACAAGTTACTTCTGTGGGCCCAGAAGGTTCAGGGACCTAGAGATTCAAGATTTTACCAACCCAGATATCCCCACTGCATGTCTCAGGATTCCACTCTGCCCCACTCAGGGCCCTGACCTTGGTGTACTGGACTTGACAGAACTGAGAATTCGGCCCTCTGAGGGACACCTGCTACTCTTCCAATTAAGTTCTGGGCCATTTGGCCCAACCTTCATACTTGGCCTTAATTGGTGATTGATCACCTTTAGCCTCGTTGTCTTTCTTCAATGCACTGATTGCCATTGTCTTCGACCCTCCAGTTCTAGCTTCCCTTTCTAGATTACTACTTCCTCCTTAATTGACAAATGCTGCCATATTACCCTGGACAGTACATTCGTTCCAGTTGACCCCAGTTAAAGTTTTGATGTCTGCATCACTATAGCCCACCAGGGGCAATCCATGCCCGTTGGTGACGGGCATCTCGTTGCCAGTCAGATGGAGAGTGATCAATATAGACGTCCAGTACAGGTTTGGTGAACGGATGGTGCATAAGGTGTATGGCTGTTTGGATGGATGGAGTTCTATTGAACCCCACCTGGTTAGCCTGAGAAATAGATGAAAAACACTGGCATTTCCTAACCAAAAATTTTCCCTTAATAAGAGCACTAGGCAACAACAGAGATAGAAAAAGCAATTTTTCCCCCAAAATATTTATTTATTTATTTATTTATTTATTTATTTATTTATTTAAGAGAGCGAGACATGAGCAGAGGGAGGGGCAGAGGGAGAAGGAAAGAGAGAATCCCAAGCAGACTTCCCACTGAGCACAGAGCCTGATGCTGGGCTCGATCCCACAACCTTGAGATCACAACCTGAGCTGAAACCAAGAGTTGGACACTTAACCGACTAAGCCATCCAGGTGCTCCAAAAAAGCAATTCTTTGGGGGACTTCTGATTCTCAGTAATTAACAATAAATCAGTAAAGTCACAATTAAAATGGACAATCGTTAACCAAATATATTATGACCATGAAACACTAATCTAAGTTCTAATAAACTTCAGTCAGCATCAATGTTGATTCAGAGGAGCCTGAGGAGACGCTGTTTCCTCCAGGCCCAGGCACCCAGCAGGTCACAGGTGTCTACTCTCAGCAAGGCCTCCTTTAGGAGATTTATGGCGCAAGGACCAGGCAAAGCCCAGGAAAGAAAAGGGAAAGGACAGAATTTCTTAACATTGAAGGCTCTAGCATTGTTTCCAGCCCAATTCAGAGTTACAGGGCCCTCTCTGTTCTTTCCTACTCATTTGTCAAATTGCCAGAGAAGTTAAAACATCTCCAATTGTTAGGAAACATCGCTGTTCTAAATTTCAACAACCTTTTGTTCATTCAGCCTCCGCATAGAGACGGCCTTGCAGGTGTGAACAGAGGTAGCCCGAGGTACTCACCCATTCTGGGGCCATCAATGACTCCTCCAATGATTTGATTACGGGGTTGAATGTCTTAGTTTTGGCTGACAATTTTCACGGGCTTTGTTGCTAAAAATTTGTGCTCCGTCTAGAGCTACACCGTGCCCCTCGTCAAACCTGCCCCACCTCCATCTCTTTGGGAAAGATGCTCCATGGGGACCACCAGTGGACAATGAGACAGTGTCACAGATTCAAACACACTTATTTGTCAGAGCTGAGGCTTCTGCTGACCTTAGTCCCATGGGAACTGGAGGACATATCTGACTCAAGACCAGAGGAGAGACCGTGTGAAGTAAGCAGCATTTGCAGCTCTGCAAGCGTCCACAAATGTTTGTGAGCATCCACAGTGCGTAGGAGCAGCCGACACTGGAGAGCAAAACCTACACAGGCCCTGCCTTCTAGAAGCTTCTAGCAGGGAAAACAAAAACTGATATAAATATATGTGTAGTACATACATATACATACATGTGTGTACATATAATACACGATAAACTGCAGGAAGATCTATGAGGGTTTGGGTCCAGAAAGTTCTGAGCGGGAGCACAGTGTGATCTGCTGTGGTCTGGGAGGACAAGGAAGGTTTGCCTGGGGGACCCAGGGTCTGCGCCATGCAGAACCCACGGTCTCACAGTGAACACTCGCCTGCTGCACCTCCTCCCCACCCCAAGGCAGAAGCCTGAACACTGAGTTTTCCAGACTCCCCTGCCAGCTGGTTCTGCACTGGGAGGCCCTGGAAGGAGATGGGAAAGTTGGAGGCAGGGAGAGCTGGTCCTTGTGGTGACGCTGGGGATGTGGCAGCAGCGTAGCAGGGTGGCCGTGGGCTCAGGGCAACACCATGCTCTTGTCTGCTCATCCAGCCCCAGAGGTGGACGGGCTTCCTGAAACAGCCAGTGTTTGAATTATTCCTCCTTCTCCTTTCTGCTTTCCCACTGTGACAGGACCTTTGTTACCAACTTCCTGGGTTGAATTCTCTCCATTTAAAAACCTAGAGTAGTTTTTGCTCCCCAACTAAACTAACACTCAGCTCCTAACACAGCCCACCAAAAGAACCCAAAGATAGGAATCGGGATTGGTTATCGGAGGTGCCTTGGCTCAAGTGCAGCGACCTCCCCAATGCCAGTGGGAGACATGATACTGGTGCCCATGCTACGCGGTGGCAAACGGTCACCTCAATTCTCACCACGGGCTGCTTGGGATGAAGTCCTGCGGAAGGCAAGGGTTGAGGAGAACCAGTGTGGCCGTAATTGAGCATTTGGGTGGGAATGATGAATGTAAAAGCTCTGGATGGACTAGCTCCTTCTGAACACCGAGTTCCCAGAGAAAAACCACAAGCTCCAAGCTTTAATATCTCAGCTGATGTCAAAGCTAGAGACCCATAAAGCCTTTCTAACTGTGAAAGAGAACCTCCTGTCTCTCACAGCTTCGGAGCCAATCTACTAAAAAGTCGGACCTCAATCTGATCTTGTAGGTTGCAGAATTATAATTAACAGGCTCCCTGGGGCTCTTTTGTGACCTGTGATCTAGAACCAATCAACCAACCAAGTTGCTGTTCTAGGTCTTGGGTATTGAGGCGCACAAGACCAGCACCTCTCCCACCCACAGAGAAGTTCATGTGCGGATCTGAGGAAGGGCATTCCCAACAGAGAGAACAGCAAGTGTGAGGCCTTGGAAGGAAGCCAGCATGGCGAGTATGAGGGACAGGGTCAGGCCGGAGGGCAGCAAACAAGGAGGAGCACAGACGGGCAGGGTGCCAGAGAGGCCACAGTGAGGACTTCCTTCATTCTGGGGCATTCTGGTTTATTAGAAGCCAGTTGAAGGTGCAAAGCAGGTGGTATACCACAGATCTGACACTAACCACCCAGAGTCAGCACAGACCCCCGGGTTCCACGGCACAGCCTCCAGGAAGGCTGTCATTACTTCAACACCAGTGTGGGTTCAGGGTCTTGAGGCCACCCACACTTCTGACCAACTGGCTAAAAATTCAGGGGTTTCTATGGCCCCCTCAGCTCTCAGGAAAGCTCTACACCTCTGATTACAGTTGCACATAAAGGATACAAATCAGCCACACGAAGAGCCGCATACAGCCAGGTCTGAGCATCCATATGCTCTCCCGAGGGACTCAGGGTATGTCACCAAGCAGGGCAGCTCACCCGAGCCTCCATGTCCAGAGTGTCGGCTGGGGCTTCATCACCACAGACATGGCTGATTGAATCGTGGACCACATGAATGAACTATGTCTTCAACACCCCTCTCCTCCCCCAAAGGCAGGCTGACCTCACCTGGCTCACAGCCCGACCCTCTGATCATATAACTGGTGTTTCTGATGTGGCCTGTCACCATCCTGGCTCACCTTGTTAGCATAAACTATCAAGACCCACCATGAAAAACAATGTCACTCCCATCACTTGGGAAATCCTAAGGGTTTTAGAAGCTCCGTGCTAGGAACCTGGGACAAAGACCAAAGGAATTCTTTATGATATAACAGCAGGAGAGTATCGTATTCCGAGTGACATTTCAGAAAGATCCTTGCAGCTGCTCCGTGGAGGTGTGGACTATAGGCATGACAGTGGAGCCTACGGTGGCCTTCCCACCACACGGTGCCTGGGCAGTCACCATTTTCCAAACCTGGTCCTCTGGCCTTCCCATTGATTCTGGGAGCTACACATACCCTGGTAACAAGTCATTTCTGCTCAAGTTCACCAGGATTGGTTTCTGCAGTTCTCCACCAAGAACCCTGAGCGTTGCGGGCCTTTCTACCATTAGGCTCCCACAGTTTCTCTTCCACAGAACAGAATGCAGATGACCCTCCATTCCTCAGTCGACATGTTCTACTTCCAGACGCTCAGGCTGGGTATCAGTCCCATGTCCAAATTTCTGGGACAGAGACTCTGATTACTTCACTTGGGGTCACATGTACTCTCTTTGCCCAGTCAAGGGTCACTCGGAAGGCAGGACCACGTAGCACAAACATCATTGCTAGGATCTCCTGTGCCTAAATTATTACAGGTAGAGCAGACATCCCAAACTTTGTCTCCTACAAGTACGGGGAATGCAGACAACCAGGGAAGAGAATGCATGAATTTCAAGAAGGAAACGGAGCTGATCCTGGAAGGGTTGTGGCATTTGCCGAGAACAAGGAAGGATTCAGGCCAAGTCACAGTGGAGCGATCTGATAGGAGGTGGGGGGCAAGGGCCTGGCTGGGAACGGAGAGGCCTTGTGATAGAGGCTGGAACACTCGGCAGAAAGGTTTAACTTGTCAAGAAAACAGGAAACCACCAAAGCATTGGCTGGAGAAGGGTATGATGAAAGTACTGTCTCAACAGTGGTAGCAAGGTTGATTGGAGGTGATGGTGATGGAGAGAGAGAGAGAGAGAGAGAAACATTTTAAAAATAGGATACAGTAGTTTATCCTGTGTGGAAAATGGAAGAGAAATGAATCATGATTATACTTATAAAATTCAAAGTTGTTCCTGAGAGAGAGCAGTAAACCCCAAAGTTACAAGCAACCAACTCATGAATGTTCCATGAAAAAGAACCATTGATTTCATGCTGTGTCCTTCCTGCTCATTGCTGAGGTATGAGAGGCCATGGCCCAGCCAGTAACAGCAGGCATGTTCAAATCTAACCAACGGCTTTTCTCCTTGAAGGGAAATCATGCGTTTTTGCTGACTCAGCCCCATTTTCCCAATACGGCAAATTTATTTTTCCCAACGCACACGCATGCTTTTCAAGAGCCTCTTCTCCCTCTTTCCTCTCGTGCAACTTGTGCTCAGTTCCTGCAGGAAAATGTCCTTCTCTTTGCCTTCCTTTATTTCCATGTGTGAGCCAAGGAAATGGGAGTCCAGTCACGGTCAGCATACAGGAAGACCAGCGGCACATCCATCCGAGGAGGAAGGAAGGCCCAGCATTTGGAAGTGAGATTTAATGCGCTGAAGAACCCGCAGCATCAGATTTGAAGCCTGAGAAAGGACCCACGTTCCCTGCGGACTCTCCACCCGGCGCCGATCTAGAAGCTCATCCTCCCTTAATTAATCCTATTTTCCCACAGGCATCGTCATTCGGTAAAAATGAAAACCTTCCTTAATCAATTTCAGGCATGAGAGATTAAATTACTTACATCGGTGCTACCGTTGCAAGGGAAATGAGTTTTGTTTTGTTTTTTTACAAATTTTTCTTGCAAATCTACAATATGGCATCAATATTATGATGTTTAAGTGGCTTTAGTGGGCCAGCCTGGGGACCCAGTTGCGTTTATAATGGCATTTTTATGAGAAAGTGCATTAGATCCTCAAGAAAACAGACTTTCAGGCTGATTTGTGGAAATGTGGTGTTTGAAAGTCGAACACCGTTTAACTCCTAATAAAATATCCTAATGAGAAATATGAAGTTACATAATTATTTTAAGTATAGTAACGGAGAATTCCAACACGCATGTTTAACGCATGAGACTTCCTTTTCTCACCGCTTAATTGGTTCTGGTAAGCAGCCAGTTCTTTCTCTGTTGTTCTAAAGCTGTCGTTATGAATTCTGCTAGCTCACAGGGTGGAAAAAAGACAAGCTGGAGGTATGAGTTCTGCTGCATGAATCTTCTAAATATATTTATTAATGCTCCTTAAATTATCCTCCAGGCTGGGTGTCTCTCTCAATTTAGAGCACTTCTCACTTGGTTTTAGCACCACAGTCTTACTTTTATTGTTCACACAGCCAGATGCAACTGCATTTACTTACATTTTTTTAATGAATGAAACTCTTAGCTTGTTGACATGTTGGAGAGTCTAAAAGTGCCCCATCTGCAGCCATCCTCGCCACAACACCAGCAAGGAGGGGGTGGGGACGAGGGCGGAATTAGCCCCACTTTGCAGCAGAGCTGATTTTCAAGAGAAAGGCTTGAGTGGAAATGAAGGGTTTAGAAAGCCTTAATTCTGGAGTGACACAGAAGAAACTATTTTGGTTGCATTTCAAGTTTCCAACTGAAATTCCAAGTTGAGGCCATGAGACAAAACCACAGGAGCAAAAGAGAATGGAAATACAGCTGCATTTCCATTTTAGACTCCCGCAGGCTACGTCCCCCACCCTCCAGTAACCGGATTCTCCTCTTTCGAACTTCCGCTCACAATGAAGGAAGCAGAAATCCTGAAGCCATGATACGCACGTGGAGGCCAGCCTCCCAACTGCTTCCATTGTATGATCTCAAGAGTCTTCGAGCACTCACTGGCGTGTCCTGAGAGCCCACTGCGTGTGAAGCCTGGTGTGATGGGAGCCACAGGGGCTCAGAGGTGAATGAAATTCAGTGGCGCTCCTCGAGTGGCTTACAATCTGGAGTGAAAGCAAGCAGTTATAATACACAGCATATGCTACTATAGTAGGAGAGGCAAAGGGGACTGATTAATTCCAAGTGGGTGGCTTAGGGAAAGCTACCTGGAGAGGTGGGTCTGAATGGAAGTGAAGAGGATCCATGGTCGGCAAAGCAAAAACACGGAGGCACGACTGGCAGGAGGTGTTGTGTGGCGAGTGTTGAGGACACAGACACAGGGGACAAGGAAGCTGGAAAGGCGGGTTGGTGCTGCATCAATGGTCTTGAGACCACGACCAGGAGTTGAACCAGATACTCTGGACAAGGAGAGCCACTGAAGATTTTGAGGGAGTAAAACTATCTGACACGTGTCACAGAAAACCATCCATGTGACAATGAAGAAAATGGGCTAGAAATCTGATACATCAAGAAGCTATTAAGATATCCAGAGTAGAGTTATTAAGGACATAAGTTAGATGAGAACCTTGGCCTTGGATTGGTGAGCTCAGAGGAAGAGAGCACAAGGGTTGCAATTGACTATTTGGATATCAAGTCTAGAGAGAGTGGAGTCTAGAGAGAGAGGAGAACAAGTGGGGGAAGCCAACTGAGCTCCCAGCCCCAGTGACAACAAGGGTGGAAGTCCCAGGAGCCACGAGAAGTAAACACGGCCAACAGAGCAACGTGGCGGAAAGCGGGGTAGGGGGGTGGTTTAACTTGAAAGTGGTGAGTTTTAGTTACTGATGAGAGATGCACATGAAGATACCCAGGAACCATGGGAAATCTGTGTCTGACATAGGAAGTTTAGCAGTGGTTACGGGTGAGACCCTGGACAAGAGGAGAAAAGATGGGAAGATGGAAGTTTGAGCCAAGTAAGCAGAGAGGGAACCAGGACGAGTCACAGAGAAGACATCGTCCAAGACGCAGCAAGAGCCAGTTATATTTCTGGGATCTAATGAAGGGGCATGGGTTTTAAAAATCCCCCCAAACCAAAGCTCTTTGAGATGCCTACCTGCTGTTGCTCTGGCCACACCAGAACAGAAGCTTAGGGATGGATCACGGCCCCTAGCTCCTCTCCACACACCTGCTCATAAACGATTCAGGACATACACCTCCTCTCGGCCACTCAGTCATGGGGCAGACAACTACCATGTCCGTGAGACCCTCACGGGATGAATTAAGCACAGAACAAATTCAGGAGTTTGGCAAAGCTGAGGTTGCGGACTTCCCCCTCAATTAACGTGCCTGATTTCTGTCCTTAGGTCTGCCCGTCTCCCTGCCCCAGGCCCCCTGTTGTCGGTGGAGAGACCAAGTCCCTTACAACAATTACGGGGGTGCTGGTGATGGGCAGTCGTTCACAGCCCATCGGGTCAGCTGAAATTGTTCGGGCATCTCCCTGAACCCCCAAATAGATGGCTGTGATTGTTGCTCTAACTGCTGTTGCATACACCATGCGTTTATATGGTTTAGCTAAGGAGCACTTTTCCAGGCGCAGACTCATTTGTATCTCCCCACAACCCTGTGAGGAAGACACTATTTTGCTCCCCCTGATTCTCACACTCAGAAACCCCTTGCACCTTTCTCTCAGGACTGAGTCCAGCTCATCTTTCCAGATCTTTCTCTAGCTCATTCTCTCTGCTGCATGGAGTCTAGCTCACCTGTTTCCCCTGGCACATGACTCCTGCCTCGAACCATGCCCCTGGTCAGGATTTTCCTCTGGCAATCCTTGCCTCCATGCCAACAAGGCCACGACGACCTGCCCCATTTTGTAAAGTTGCTCTCCCTCCATCTCTGCCCCCATCACCCTTGAGCGTTCGAAGAGTCTACATTACTGAGTCCACCATATGCGCCACGTTCTAGCAGCTTACACCAACACAACTGTGTTCTCTTCCAGTCCAACAGCAGGAGTGTGAAATGAGGCGTTGGCAGGGCTGTGCTCCCTCTGAAGGAAGGGAGAGCCCTCCTTGCCTCTTTTGGCCACTGGCACTCACTGGCTTGAACTGTAGCACTCGGGTGTCTACGCCTGTTGTCACGTGGCCTTCTCTGTGCATATCCCTGCTTTCACGTGGCACGTGGAATTACCTCTTCTTATAAGGACACCAGCCATGCTGAATTAGGGCCCACCCTGGTGGCCTCGTCTTAACTTGACCACATCTACAAAGACTCTGTTTCCAGATAAGGTCTCATTCTTTGGTCCTAGGGGTTAAGATTTCAACATATCTTTTGGGGAGGGGGGGAGGACACAGTCTGACCCATAGCAGATGGGTTCCAAAGCACAGGCTGGTAGGCGTCTCTGATTGCCTCATTTCTGAGAGGGCCGAATCCCCAAAGCACGTTGCCTACGGCTGGTGAAGACCTACCAACACAGCACCCGAGCCTGCCACCGGGGTATCTGCGTGGGGATCGCAGGAGAAACCAGCCTCCCGGACCTCTCCATTGTACATTCTGTCCTGCCTGACAGACAAAATCCCAGCCCTTCTATTTTTTTTTTTAAGATTTTATTTATTCATTTGACAGAGAAACAGCCAGCGAGAGAGGGAACACAAGCAGGGGGAGTGGGAGAGGAAGAAGCAGGCTCCCAGCAGAAGAGTCTGATGCGGGGCTCGATCCCAAAACTCTGGGATCACGCCCCGAGCTGAAGGCAGACGCTCAACGACTGAGCCACCCAGGCGCCCCCCAGCCCTCCTAATGAAGCTGTGAGGAGGTGAGAAATGGGACGGGTCACGTCAGCGTGAGGCATCGGGAGGCTCAAGAGGAGCACACCGTCTACGGTGAGGACGTGTAATCACGGAGGCTGTATTTAGTCTCTCATTATGGAAGATGACACCACATTCCCGCTGGTCTTACTGCTGGCCTTTTCCAGGTTTGCTCTCCTGAGTCCATCACTGCTACTAAAGACTTCAATGCAGGAAAATTCATCTCTGCTCTGAGACCGCAGACTTGCTACTTGGGTATTCCAAGCTGGCAATTGGTATTTTTAACAGTCATTTTTTTTATAGAATCAAGGGACAAAATCTGGTGACATCTCTAGACAGATTGAAGATCTAAAATTCTTCAATCTCCAGCTCTAAACTATAACTCTCTACTGTGTGGCCCTAGCAAATCAACTCAGCATTTCAATTAACAATCTCTACCACCCTAGAGAAAGCACCGTCCCAACTCTTCCACCAGCACATGAGATCCTCGGTCACCCGGCTTAACTGTGTACACACCTTATATCCAATGCCATGTCATTCATCCTCTTTATTCATTCAACAAGTAGTAACTAACCACCTACTATTTGCTTAGCAGGTGTTACAGGTTGAACTGCATCCCCCCAGAAAGATATGTATCTGTAAGACACCGTACCCAATACCTGCGAATGGCACCTTGTTAGGAAATGGGATCCTCGCAGGTGTAATAAAGTTGAGATGAGGTCATACTGAATTAGGGCACCCATCTGACTGGTGCCCTTATAGGAAGAGAAGAGTCAGACACAGACATGGCGGGAGGAACACACGTGATGACCACAAGGCAGGACCGCAGCAAGGTGCCTGCAGGCAAGGAACATGCCAGGGGTGCCAGCAACAGCAGTGCTAAGAGGAAGGCGTGAGGCAGATTCTCCCCTGGAGCGTGTGTGGTGATCCTGCCAACACCTTGACTTTGGACTTGTACCACCAGAACCATGAGAGAATTTTACGGGGTTAAGCCACCCAGCTTGGGTATCTGTTAGGGCAGCCACAGGAAGCAAAACAGCAGGTGAACCCCTCGGTGTAGCCAGATCAGGGCCCCTTTCTCCCCTAATATTTGAATCTCTATCCCAACTCCATGACTTTGCAGAAGCGTCTCCCATCATTTGGAATGTCCTCTTCTCTACCCTCCTCTCTGGAAATCGGTGAGATCCAACCTTTGCTCAGAGGCTAATTCAGGTCCCTCTGTTCCTTGAAGTTCCCTGAACGATTCCAGCCCATGGAAAGCTAGGCTCGTATTCACTATACGAACAATACCATGTAGTCCTTCATTATTCACTGTCTTGTGTTGCCTTTACCACCACTTACTATCTACATATCTTCCTGATCCTCAACTTCCACCTCTGTAAATGAGAGTAATGGCACTCAATACCCAAGCTGTTTGCAATGAATAAATTAGATGTCCGACTGAGTCCTATAAAACCGCAGAACAGTGCATCTAATACATAAAATCTTCAGTAGAGCATTCGGCATATAATAGGTATAATTTGGTGGTGGTATTCCTGCTCCTACTATTATTGGCTCAAGTATTTTAGTTTTACCTCCAAAACCAGATCATTTGGAAGGTTTTGAAAACACAAATACTTCTATTACCTGCTGCTGTGACCAGGATAGGTGGATTCTACTCCATTTAATTTAGCAAACCCTAACTCGATAAACACCTGCTGGTTGACCCTGGGTTCCAGGCTAGACCTCAGGCCCATTGTCCACGTGCTTCCCCCACCTCCACTGCCATCACCCAGTGTGAGCCTCCGTCACCTCTCTCCCAGATGACTACAAGATCCTCCACTGGTCAGTGTTTCCACCTCGCCCCTGCCCGCCCACTCCCAGCACAGTAGGTAGGGGGACCCTTTTAACTTGTCATGCCACGTCACCCCTCCTCTTCGGATCTTCCATCAGTGCCCATTTCCGAGGAAGATCCGAAGCCCTTACAGCGCCCACAGACCCTCTGTGCTCAGATCTCTTATGGTCTGTCTGAACCGCCCTCCGGCTCTAGCCACGAGCCTCTGTTTCCACTGTTCCCCACTCATGAGGTACTCTCCCAGGGCCCTGGCCGCTCCTCCTACAGGAGGTGCTGTTCGGGTCCACGCCAGCCTGAGGTCTCGACGCCTGTACCCTCCTCCACTTGGTCTTTCTGCAACATAGTTTAAAAGCACGCATTTTCATTTTGTATCTACTATTCATTATGTGACTCCCCCCGCCCAACCCCTCTACTTTCCCTTATAGGAATATAGGCCCCAAGAGCGGGGATCTTCATCTTTTTCATTCTGCGGCCCAAGTACCTAGAACATTTGTGGAAGGAATGAACTCCTTCTCCCCATGTGGGCTCTAACCACTCTCTTGGTTTTATTTACACCAAACTCTCTCCCTGCTGTCCCCAGTCATCTGGACGTCTCACCGTCCAGACCTCATACATGTATTCTCCACAGTGCAGCTTGGAGATTTTCTTGGAAAATGCCTGGAAATTTTCAATGTGATCAATGTCACACTCCTGCTAAAAATTCTCTGTTTCTCATTACTTCCAGGTTAAAAACCAAAGTTCTCACTTGGCCTTTACAACCCGGTGCTAACCCACCTTCACTGGTCTACATTCCTCTCTTTATGCACTCAGCTGGACTGACCTTTCAATTCTTCAAAAGTACCACATTCCCCACGGCCTGGAGCTTGGCTAATTTCCACTCTCTCCAGGAAGACTTAACAGATTCCCTGAGGTTGGGTCTTCCTGTTTTAGACCCCATGCTGCCTAACAGTGCATGGAGCATCTCTTCCTAACATTCAGTAGAGCAGACAGTGACTTATTTAATACTTGTCTTCCCTGGGAGGCCCCAGGCTGCACGAGGGCGGGATCCACACCCACCTATTCCCCACTGTACCCCCGTGCCTAGATCAGCGCTTGGCGTAGACATTTAGTAAGTGCTTATTAAATTAATGGGATAACCGGTGTGTTTGCAAGGGGGATACACTCTGCTCTCCATCTCCACACCTGCAACCCTCAGTCTTCCCCCTTGCTCTCTGAAAATCCTTATAGGAAGAGGGAAACGGAAGCCAGAGAGCTGCCCCCTCCAGCTATGCAGGGGAGAGCGCATTTGGCCGGAGGGAGAGCAGCAGGGGAAGGGCACACCAGACCCAAGCCTGGTTGCCAGGAGGTCAAAATTCCAGCTGAATATCTGTGTGGTTTAGTGTGTCTCACCCTCCAGGTCCCACTCCGCTCGTCTGTAACACGTGGATAATAACCCCTGAACAGGCATTAAATGAGATGCTGAATGTGAAAATGACTCATAAGCTCTGACGCCTATAGCACGTGCTCGTTAACACTGGTCGAGTGACTGCGTGAATCCTTACATCCAACTGCTCGGGAACAGAGGTGCAGGTAGAAACCTCAGCAACAAAGTAAAACAATATGTAAATAATCATTTATATAACCAGATTGTGCTCAGCATGCCCGCCCGCCCTCCCACTTTCCTCCCTGAACGACCTCGCTCCAGGCTCTGGAGGACTGCCGAGGCTGCGCTTGGCAGAAGCTGTGGCCGAGCTCCAGACCGAGCCGAGAGACTGCTTTCTGGGGCCACAGAGGTGCCCTGCAATGCCAGGCTGGCTCCCCTCCGTGGGTCTGCAGGCAGCTCTGGCTGAAACAGTCTCGGTCCCCATGCCCGCATCGGCATGCAGACATTCAGGACTCCACCTCTAACCCCTCATAAAGCCCAGAGGGGGCAGAGGTAGAGTCTTTATCAGAAAAAAAGTCTTACTTTGCGCAGATTAGGCATAACTACAGAGTTAAAGGGATCCTTTCTTTTCACCACGGAGTCTCCCCTTGGTGCACACAGAGCACTCCTTGGAAGGGCATTGGGAAGTCATCTTGCCTCTCTGCTCCCTACCTCTTGGGCCCTGGAGTCCCCTCTGCCCTCTTTCAGCAAGTGTCCTTCGTTGTGTCCAAACTTCACCTCGCAGGGCAGCATAAGTTCACGGAGGACCTGTGTGAATCTGGAGGAGGCCCGAGGCCCTTCTAATCACTCAGGGTGGCCCCTCTCTGAAACAACCGTTTCTTCTTGCAAATATTGGCCATGTTGACAGCACTCTGGCCTCACTTCAAGTCCCTGGCCTGATACAACAGAATAATGATTCCACACCCCTCTTCTGCTCATACTAAATCAGTTTCCTCTGCCATACTTTCTTCTGCATTCTTACTTTCTTGAAAATATGCTGATATATACACGAGCAAGTTGACACAGAATGATACGTCAAAGTGGAAACACTGGCTTTCTCTGTGCCAGCAAGCGATGATAATCGGTGATCATTGGATCCCAGCATTAACACAAGCAAAGTAAGAACAAAACTTTGAAATAAAACATGCTGGTGACCAATGTTCATGAGGATGGGATGCACCAGACTCACCCCCCTCTCCCGTGTGGGTGGGAGCAGGATGGCTGCTTGGGAGATGTTTCCCTGGACCACTGCCCTGCGGTTTCCACCTCCCACCTGCACTGGGCCTGCAGGTCACGGAACGAGTGACAGCAGCAGTCTGTCTCCCTGGGACCCGAGGACAAGGGCTCTCAGGAGGCAGCAAAGAACCTCAAAATTCTCCAAACCTCATCTTCAAGCCACCCCCTGGCTTCTTGGATGGCCATGAACTATTTGGGTAGTCTCTAAGATGCAGGGTATTTGGAACATGACCTACATGTGACAATATCAAATACATTACTACCATTTATAGGTTTCAGTCCGTTCTTTTTTAAAAACAATTTTTGTCTTGGGGCGCCTGGGTGGCACAGCGGTTAAGCGTCTGCCTTCGGCTCAGGGCGTGATCCCGGCATTATGGGATCGAGCCCCACATCAGGCTCCTCTGCTATGAGCCTGCTTCTTCCTCTCCCATTCCCCCTGCTTGTGTTCCCTCTCTCGCTGGCTGTCTCTATCTCTGTCAAATAAATAAATGAAATCTTTAAAAAAAAAACAATTTTTGTCTTTATATTCTGATCATAAAATATATAATCAAGTAGAAATATAATATGTAATCATTATGGAACATTTGGAAATACAAAAGAACAAAATCCAAATCACCTATAATTTCATGACCTAAAGGAAACCACTATTTACGCTGGGCATTTTCCTGTTAGTCATGTGTGTATGTGTGTGTGCATGTGTGTGCATGTGTGATATGTGCGCATGCATGTGCGCACATGTGGTATGTGCATGTGTTGTGTGCATGTGCACGCATGCATGTGCAAATGTGGTGTGTGCATGTGTAAGTGCATGTGTACGTGCATGTGTGCATGGTTCGTGCACATGCATGTGTGAATGAACGTGTGGTGCATGCATGCATGCGTATGTGTGCTGTGCGCACATGTGTGTGTGCATATGCGTGTGTGCATGTGCGGGCATGTGTGGTGTGTGTTCGTGTGTGTGTGCGTGCATGTTACACATGTAGCTATAGATAAATGTATACACATGTGCATACATACATCCATACATATAGTTTTTTATAAACTCTACATGTTATAACCTGTTTTTATTACTTAACATTATATCAAGGTCAATTGTCTATGACTTTAAAAGTCTTCTTAGAAATCACTTGGCATGAAGTTCCCGCTAACATTTCATCACAGGCCTGTGGGAAAAGCATGCTGTGCTCCAGCATAAGTCACTACTAGAAAGGTGCCCATCAGGCTCTCCCACCATCCGCTCCTGTCTCAGCAGAACCCGCCCCTCTCCCGGGCCTTGCTGCCTCAGTGACAACCATCAGAGTCCACAGGTGTACCCGACAGCCATTCGGCTGGTGCTCTTGTGAAGTGAGGACAGCCAAGTCTCCTCCTGGAAGAAACCGTACTTTCTTTCTGTCAGGAGTAAGGAGTCGTCTTAGGGGCTCACATGATGCCTTGAACAGACAGCAGTGAATAAATGCCACTGCGGTCACAGGACAGACAGCAGGGTCGAGCCCCTCCCGGCCACTGCCACCATGGGCGCAGACCCCAGAGCAGGTCTGCACTGACTCGGGTCACCTCCCTCCAGGCACCTGCCCTGCAGGCAGTGTGGGCGTGCACTCAGTGAGCTTGCGAGCTCATCGGGCCTTTTGAGTATCCACTTTTGGTCTACACTGTGCCCAGCGCTGATTTGGTGGGAAGATAAAACATAAGCCTTCATGATAGAACAGAACAGGAGAGGTAACCATGGCAATGGGAAGTGCTGTGCCCCCAGCCCGTCTCTGATGACCTGGGGCACCGTGTCCTCAGGCACCTGACTGTACCTCAGTGGCAGTGTGGAGCTCAGGCACAAACCCACTCCCGGGATAAGGCAGGGCTGCCCGGCGTCCCGTCTCCGGTGCCGTGCCAGCTCCTGGTGCTTTCTGCTCCTATTCCGGTACCTCTTTGACTCACCTCCTAGCATCTTCCACCTATACTCCTAAGAACCATCCTTCCTTAATCCCACATTTTACCCCCCTGTTCCTCGGCCTGGATCTGAGGCTCCAAGAGCCCTGGCCCCTGAGCACCACTGGTCTTCTGGTCTTACAGTATACCATGTCAGTCTAGGTCTAATGCTGATGGCGAGCAAAGCCTCTGCCTTCACCCCTCTTGCACAGCTGGAACATGCTGCTGTCACGTGCATGTGCAGATCAGAACATGCCACCATTGCTGTGACGTGCATGCATCATGCACTAACTCAGCTGCAGGTTCATGAGCACACACTGACCGTCGAGGGCGGGGGGTGTCCCTCCTCGGGGGGCGCACAGTACCAGGCAACATGCTGTGATGTGCGGTAGGACAAGTCCTCTTGAGCTTTGGAGGCCAAACCAAAAAAAAAAGCACATATTCAATGAGGCTTCCCTTTACTATGGTAATTCCTGACAGGTGTTTCAGGAAAAGCTGCTGTCCTCTCCTTTACGGAAGGAGAGCTGCCGGGCGTCAAACATGCCCAAAGCACATGGACATGATTATGCATTTCTCGTAGCCGATTGTGAGGACAGGATTCTCAGCTGCAAGTTTCAGAAACCCGACTCACATAGCCTCAAGCAAAATGGGAAGGATTTTTATTTGTTCTTTAGAGAGAAAGCAAGAGCCAGGGGAGGGGGGTGGAGGGCTGCAGGTGGAGAGAGAGAGAATCCTAAGCATACTCCACACCCAGCACAGAGCCTGATGTGGAGCTTGATCTCACGACCTTGAGATCATGACCTGAGCTGAAACCAAGAGTCAGATGCTTAACTGAGCCACCCAGGTGCCCCAAAATATGAGGACTTTTTGGCTCATGCCACTAAGAGGTACAGGAGTGTAATTGTCCTCAGAGCTTGGATGAGGACATCAAACCTGGTCTCTCCGTCTCCTGCCCTGTTTTCAACTTTACTGGATACATTTGGACAGACACCACCCACGCAGCCACTCCAGGTTTATGTCCCGCCACCCCAACCACTCTCTCCCCGCTGGGGTATTCTCGAAAGCTCAGAAATGGAATCTCATGGCTGGGGACCTGGTCTGCATCTCGTGCCTACTCTTGAATCCACCACTCTGCACAGGGAAGGGGATAAAGCACGTAGTCTGAGATTCAATAGAAGCCTGTTCTCCAAAAGAAAATCAGAGTGTGATCACCATGAGAACAGGAAATTGGCATCTGAAGGCAACGATCAAAGGCACGCCACAATCCGCCCCGTGGCCTTTCGGGATCTCCTTACACCTTTCTTTCCATTCATACAATTTCAGCAATATCCCTGTAACTATGCCACATACATCCCCAAACTAAATCACTCCCTCCCCAGACAACCTAAAATTACATCCTCTTTTTGTGTCCAGCTCCAAGACCAGGGTCTCTGGGTCATACAGATTCCTCTCAATGAAGTTTGGCTACACCCCAGAGTTTGATTCCTTTAGATGGAATGACAGAGTTTTGTAAACATTCCTGACACGTACAAGCGTCCTCATGCACCCGAGTGGAGAGAAAACAGGATAATGCAGTAGCATTTCCCACTTGGCAGCAAGAAGGGGGAACAGCATAGATGATCAGCAGTCCTTTGCCAAATCCTGCTCCGCTGGACAAGAACAGAACAGCAAGGACGCGAGCTCCTGCAGGCAGTGAGGGCCCTCACCAGCCCATAGCCCTGCTTCCCTCTCTAAGCGTGTCCCCTTTACCCACATCCGGGGAGTATCTGTTAGTGACTCCTTCCAGATGGGGCAGGTTTGGGCATCAAGGGGCTGCCTAGCACAGGCTCTGGTAGCCAAGCTCAGATTTCTTTGGAAAAAGAACCCGCTCAGAAGTCTCGTACTTAGTACTCTGTCGGAACATTTGCATTTAGTCATTTCATGGGATATTAACCAAAGCAAGAGAAGTTGTCCTTACTGAGGGCTCTGGCCTGGGAGTTCCATCTCTCAGCAACAGCCTGAGGGCTCTACACCTGCCCCCCTCAGCTTGCCAGCCTCCACCCCATCCCCCACCACATCTCCCCCCCCCACCCCTGTAGTGAAATTGGGACTAGACCTGCCTCCCTCCCTGCAGCCCAAGGGCCAGTGTTCTGCTCATGAGCCAGTGCCTTGCACCCTTACCCCAGCTCTCTTCTTCCATAGTCTGTGAGCCATCAGAAGGCTTCTCAAAATGTTTAACATGCAGCAAAGTATAGAAATCATACACCATGCAGCCCCGTGAAAATCACAGAGTTGGCACACCAGCGTCCCCTTGCCTGGTCAAGAAACAAGGACACCAGGACCCTCCCAGTCACCACCCTCCCTTCTGTCCAGGGGCTCCACTCACCATACATTAGTTCGGCCTGTTTTTGAAGCTCATATAAGCGGAACTCTACGGTATGTATCCTTTTCTGTCAAGGTTCTTGTACTCCTATTGGACCTGTGAGCTTCGTTCATGCTGAACGTAGCCATAGTTGGCTTCTGTTCATTGGTGTACTGTGTTCAGCACAATGCATGTCCCCATTCCGCTGTTGATGGGCATTTAGTCTTCCATGTGGGACTACCACAAACAATACTGCATCGTCTGTCAGTACACACAAGCGCATGGGTACCCAGGAGCGGAATTGCTTGGATTACACACACATTCAACTCTCCCGGGAAACACCGCTCTGTTCTGCGAAGTCCCTGCTTACGTCCCATCAGCAGGGGGCAAGTGCTCCAGCAGATGCTCCAGGAGCGTGGCCCGGGTATCCCCCGTAGCGATTTTGGTAGAAGGTGTGCTGAGACCTCCTACTCCCACTGTGGCGTTTCGCTGATGACAAGTGAGACGAGTGTCTTTCCATGTTTATTTGGTTATCCCCTCTTGCGAGATGCCCACTTTGCTGTGGGACTGGTTATCTTCTCTTATTTAGTTATAGGAGTTTCAGACATGAGCCCTTGGTGCGTTACGGGGGCTGTGGCAGCTTCTCCCATCCTACGGCTCTTCACTCTGCACTGACGTCTTTGATGACCACAAGGACGAGTGGCCCTCGGGTTCCAGCTCCTTCCTTGGCTTGGTCTTATCTTCTGCTCTGTTTCTAGTCTCCCTGCTTCTTCCAGAATGACCTTCATCACAGGGCAGAGAACCCACTGCTTCCTGTCCTACAAAGCACGGCATTACCTGGATCTCAGCTACCAAAGGCAGAAAGGACCTTTTTTATCAAAGACAAATGTTTCTTCTTTTTTGCTCCCAATTGGACCAACTTTGAGAGAAGTTTCTCTTTTTCATAGAAACTCACTGGGAACTTCCAGAAGGAGCCCACACATTCCCCAGCCTGAAAGGTTCTACCAAGTGCTTTAACGAGGACAAGGACAGAGTCTCAAACAGCACCTGATCTGAGTCC
Organism: Ursus maritimus; assembly: GCF_017311325.1. Taxonomy (NCBI): domain Eukaryota; kingdom Metazoa; phylum Chordata; class Mammalia; order Carnivora; family Ursidae; genus Ursus; species Ursus maritimus. The sequence goes on from NW_024424452.1 coordinate 70,818,945, forward strand.
CAAGAGGAAGTGGGCAACAATTTAACTAGCAGCTCTGTGAGAGTATCACAAAGACCGCTAACTCTGCAGGGGGTGAGAGAAAGACCCTCACCACCATCTGTCCTACCAGGTACAGTACCTTGTGGGCTCCATGACTGGTAGCACCCCACACTAGGAAGGACTCCACAGCTCAGACTAGCTATGGATGTAACAGAACAGACAGAAGCTGGGAGGGCGGACTAAGCAGGTCATGTAACCAAATGGTCCAGGCAGAAGTCTGTCCAGCAATTTCATCTGGACCACATTTCTCACCACCTTCAATTCCCTTCTTCTCCATTTAGTTTCATCGAATCACTTGGCAGACAGCCAGCAGCTACTCCAGCTGGCAGGCTACCTTCTCAGACAGCCCAGGGAGAGGCAAACACATCTCTTCCCAATACTCAGACAGAAGTCCTGACACTGGAATGCCGGATTTCGAGCTGTACTACAAAGCTGTGATCACAAAGACAGCATGGTACTGGCACAAAAACAGACACATAGACCAATGGAACAGAATAGAGAACCCAAAAATGGACCCTTGGCTCTTTGGGCAACTAATATTTGATAAAGCAGGAAAAAACATCCGGTGGGAAAAAGACAGTCTCTTCAATAAATGGTGCTGGGAAAATTGGACAGCTACATGCAAAAGAATGAAACTTGACCACTATCTCACACCATACACAAAAATAAACTCCAAATGGATGAAAGACCTCGATGTGAGGCAGGAATCCATCAAAATTCTAGAGCAGAACATAGGCAGCAACCTCTACAACATCGGCCAAAGCAACCTTTTTCATGACACATCCCCAAAGGCAAGAGAAACAAAAGATAAAATGAACTTATGGGACTTCATCAAGATAAAAAGCTTCTGCACAGCCA
>NW_024424452.1:70819851-70931431 GCF_017311325.1 Ursus maritimus
AAAAAAAAAAAAAAAAAAAAAGAAGTCCTGACACTGAGCCCCACTGCCTGGCTCAGATCACGTTCCCACCCTTGGAAGGGTGGAGGCCGACTCCTCTCCCACCACCCTCCACACCCACAGGAAAACCAGTGTGTGTCACTGAAGGAGCCACAGTGGACGTGGGGGACGTGGGGGCAGATACAAACAAAGTCATTCACAAACTGGAGGCATGTTAATAACTGTGGCAAACATCACCACTTGCCCACCCCGTGTCCATTCCTGCTACCTCTTCTTCCTGGCTGATGGAATCTCAAATTTGTTTGCTTGGCAATATGCCTGGTTTCAGGGCATCAATCACCAAATCAAAATTAATAAACACATTCCCTTTTTCCAGATTATTTAGTGGATGGGTTCATAACATTCTCTGGTCAATAAGATAGAGGGAAAATCTGCTGGGGACATATGGCTCAGGGAAAGATCTTCCTCCCTGAAAGGAGGAGTGGTTCATGTAGAGAGCCCACGTGCTGTCCCGGGCCCACTCCCAGCACCTGCCTCTGGGCATAGTTGTATGGGGACATGATGGCTGGAGCTGCTGCAGCCACCTTGTGGGCCTTGAGGGGAAGGCCAGGAGAATAGCAGAAATGCCAGCCCAGAGCCCTGATGTCCTGGACCTACTGACTCAGCTCCAGAATGACCATCCCCGGCTGCTGGTCAGGAAAACCGTCTGCACAAAGCCAGGCTGTCTTCCAGCTGTACGCATCCCAGCTATTCCACTACACTCCGCGGACACATGCAGAGTGGCAGGCAAGGAACAAACAGGCCTTCAGTCAAGCACCCTTTGCTGAGTTAAAACTACCTGGGTCATCATCAACCATGGTATACGAAGACAGGACTAAAGAGGAACAAGCCACAGATGTTCCTCCTGCCCCTGAATCTCTGTCACTCTTTTCCCTTTCTCTTGTATGAAGTCGAGCCTTATGAAATTGATGACATTCAGGGGCGCCTGGGTGGCGCAGTCGTTAAAGCGTCTGCTTTCAGCTCAGGGCGTGATCCTGGTGTACCGGGATCGAGTCCCACATCAGGCTCCTCCGCTGTGAGCCTGCTTCTTCCTCTCCCACTCCCCCTGCTGTGTTCCCTCTCTCACTGGCTGTCTCTCTGTCACATAAATAAATAAAATCTTAAAAAAAAAAAAAAAAAGAAATTGATGACATTCAACCTGTTCGAGCCTACAAACAAGGCAATTTCACATGGTTCGACCTAATGCAACCTTGTAACCAGCCCTGCGTCTCTGCATTAACAAGTGTAGGAGCAGAGATACCGTTCCCCTCTTTCCCCAGCCATGGTGGATTCTCAAGCCACATTTGGAAACAGTACTCCTAGTAAGTAGAGCCAGAGGGGCCGTGACAGGTGCAGCTGCTGCTGCGCAGCCCTGGGAAGAGAGCTTGCCGCCCATCAGCTGGGCGCACAGCCTCGGTCTCTGGGCACTCTAGACTAGCGCTACCCGAAAGAACTTCCTACTGCGACAGCCATCGTCCCTTCTGCGCCGGCTGCAAGGGGAGGCGCTAGCCACGTGTGACTACTTGAGTCACAGGAGCACTTGAGCTACAGCCTTGTAGGACTGAGAAACTGAATTTTAACTGCATTAATTTTCATTCCTTTCCATTTCCATCGCTGCACGCTGGCTTGTGGCCACCATAACGGAAGGCGCAGCTCTCGACTTGAATGACCGCTCGTTTAAATCGCAGCAACCGACCTTGAGCCTGCCCCGTCGTTCTGGTAGAAGCTACATCTTACGGCAAATACGACCCGAGTTGCAGCAGGCAGAGGGCGTGATAACCAGCCTGAGGTCTGGATGGGGAGGCCCAAGTCAAGTGTACGACCTCGCTGTGCAGTCACTCGGTACGGCCTGCTGCTGCTGAACCGGGAATACTATATGGAGGCTGGAAAGCTGGCAAGCATCTTGGCTCACTTCTCCCCGGAAGCTGACCTTGGGGCAACCTCAGGTCCTAATATCATCTCTTCAGTTTGGGCATTTACTGAAGGGTGATAAGGAAGGGTGGTGGCCGTTGGCTCACAGTTTGTCCACAAGCCTCCCAACCTCCATTGGGTAGAACCAACCCAATCGCCAGAAAGGATGGTGTCTGGAGCGTCTGAGGCGCGCTTCCTGGCACAGGGCTTTGCCTGTTGCAGCACAGCTAAGACGGCACTAAGAGAAGCTCATCCATCAATTAAAGGCTCTAAGCGTCTCCCCGCCCCCAGCCAGGTGCTGCTTTAAGTCCCGTGGGCCCAGAGATGAGCAAGATGAGCAAGACAAAGTGCCTGCCTGCACGCACTTCACTCTCACACTGTCCATTCTAAGAGGGCTCTTTGCAAATAATTGCTGGAACGATCCCGCAAGCTCAACACCCATTTTGAACGAGGCACCCTGGCAGCTTCCCACTGAAAACTAAGTGCTTTTGGAGAAGAGCTCAGTGTTCCAAGTAGTTTGGCATACACCCCACTCCCGTGCAGCCCTTTCCACGTGGGAATCTGTCCTGGGCTCCCACAGCAGGCTTCGGGGAATCCTGAGAGGGGCCGCACGCATCGTGGCCTAAACAGATGACAACTTGCCAGGCTGGACCCAGGAGCCGCTTGACCCTGAGAACATCCAGGGAGGCCGAGGAACACCTGGAAGCCTCTGCATGGTGAGCAGCTCAGGACTCCAGCGCTCACTTCTGCTCCCTCCAGATTCTTAAACAAGTCATGCTTCTCAACTCCGATCACAAGACTCCGGGGACAGACATCTCCACGACATACTTAAGACTGCCGGTTTATCCTGGGAAGAGCCCTGAAAGATACCATCGGTATGGATCGAGAGTATGACTGCCCAACTTGCAAATGGACCACTCTGACTTCTTGGTCAGTTCGTGGACTTTGATTCATTCACCCACTCAACCCACATTGGTGCTTAGTGCCCAGAAATACGCTCAGTATTTAGGGAGTACAGAGATTAAAAATATATATGGTGCCTGACCCTGGGAAGCTTTTCCGGCAGATAGACTAACAAACCAATCATAACACAGGGGATTAGCACTAGGAACAAGGCACACAGAGCCGGGGCACGGCTGCGTGCAGTGAAGAGGCTTGTCGGCAGAGGGTGTCAGAGAGGTTCCCCAGGGAGAAGCAGCCCGAGCTGGGTCTTCCAGATGCTCCAAAAATGGTGTGGGGTTTTTAAAGGATTTATTAGAGAGAGAGAGAGCGCACGCATACATGCACAAGCAGGAGGAGGGGCAGAGGGAGAAGCAGATTCCCCATTGATCAGGGAGCCCGACATGGGACTCAATCCCACGACCCAGGGATCACGACCTGAGTTGAAGGCAAATGCTCAACCAACTGAGCCACCCAGGCATCCCTGAACACCATGTGGTTTTAACTTAACTTTCACCACACATCAGAACCACCTGAGCCCACTCCCGACCAATTAAATAAGAACCTTTGAAGGTCAGGCCCAGGTGTTTTCTGAAAGCTCCCAGGGCTGCGATCTACTGTGCAGCGAGCTGGACTGAGAGGCAAGTGGGGTTCCCCTGACTAGTCGCACACTCGAGTTAGAGTGGCACCAACACACAATTCAAGCTAAACCAGCCCACAAGATGTAGTTCACATTCGTTGCAATGAACTAGAAAGAGACACAGCAATGAAAGCAAGACCCAGGACAATTCAGCGATGGAGGATTCATGTGGGGAGATATGGCAGAAATCAAACGGGTCCGGAAACACTGAGCCCCTTCGTGTGGAGCAGATGCACCGCCGATTAGAGGTACTTTGGAGTTAACCCTGACCTGAGCCTTACGTTAGGAACCAAGACAGCACTGGAAGCCCTGACCCATCTCCATCACACCCCAGGTCCCCCACTTTCCATCCCAAGGAGAGAAGTGACAGTCTCATATACAACCCAACAAAATGCCTGGTGTTTCATGGGAGGAGCAGCGAGGAAGGAATGAAGAGAGGGGCATGACGAAGTATAGTAGATGTTAGGAGAAGAATTTGCATATAATCCATCATAGTCCTCTATTTTTATGGTGTACCTTTACAAAAATGGAATTTGCCAGCCCGGGTCAGCCATGGAGCACGCTGTTTGAAGCCCCTGCTCCTGCGGCGAGGGCCCCAGCCCAAGTGCCTGAGGAAGAGCAGGACGCCTGTGCCGGGGAGGATCCGGAAGAGCCGGGTCCTTGGGGCCTCGACCGGGAGCTCCCTCCCAGGCAGGCGTCAGTCACGCGCAGGCCTAGACGCTAACAGGCCTCTGAGCGGTATTTCCCCCCCTGCCCTCCGCTCCGCCTGCCTCGAACCCAGTGGGCATGGAGAGTATGTGTGGCTGCGGTGCTACTAGCCCGCTGCTCTTCTCGGCGAGAATGCCCGGTTATGAAGCACCTGTTCGCGCGTCTTAATCCCTGCACCAGGCCTCCTCGACCTCTAGTCAGTATGAACCTTACCTTTCTGGGGTCTGTCGTCTGCCTCACAGTGTTCTTGTCTTGGGACATGTCCTATCAGAGGGTCAAAATGCCCTCTCAGTGACATAAACTCAAAATCAGAGACCCGGAATAAAAACATCAGATAAGCTTCATTTGGTCCTTATTATTTGCAGCAAAGACAGGAGCAGCATTCTCGGATCAGGAAGAACAGTACCACTGACACGAACAAGGCTGCTCGGCATGTAAGCCACAAGCAAGAGAGCGAGCGAGTGACGTCAGCAAAAGCGCATATCCTCCAAGTCTGCAGGCTTCCACCCGAGCAGGTGTGGGGCATTGAACGTTGTTTCGTGGCGAACGACACGCAGTATAGACCCAAAGTCTCCTGGGCTCATCCCTGGGATCTCCAAACCCAGAGTCAGCTGGGTCACCTGACAATAATCGTAGTAAAAACTGCCCCTTGTGAAGTGTTTACTGCCTTTGGAGGCTGAGCTAACAAGGGACAAATGTTACCTCATTCCATCCTCAAACAACCCACGGGCTAGGTACCATTATTACCTCCTTTTGCAGGTGGTGAAGCTGAGGCCAGAGGAGGTAAAGGGACTTCCTGAGGTCCCACATGGAGAGTCGACCCACAGCCGCCTTGCCCGATCTCGAGGAACCCTGTCCCTAAACACGATTCCTCTGTCGGAAGCATAAAGAGGCCTGAACTTGGAGTTGCAGGCTGGCTTCTAGCCCTCCCTCTTCCGCTTGTTTGGGCCTTACAGGGTGTTCCCTTGGGGTAGAATGAGGCTCATCCTCTGCCTTGGTCACAAACTGACCCCAGCAACTGCATGAAACAGAAGACCAGCTCTGAGGGCAGCCAGCAGATCCATCTTGCAGCCCCAGCATTGTGCACTCGAGAAATGTTTATTGAAGTAATAATGCATCCACAGTGCTCGGAGAGCTGACGAGCATCACACAGTGAAGATGTCCAAGTGGCATAGGGCACGGCAGCCAGCGGCCACCTCTGGGAGGGCCCCCACTGCGGCCTCCCCAGTGGTGCGTGCATTCATTTTCCACGTACCCCAACCTCAGCTGCCAAGCGTCATAAATGAACAGCTCCCTCCAGCCTACAAGCTGCAACAGAGGGCCGTCCAGCCGCTCATCAAGGTTTATGATGGAAGCTCTCATCTGTGTTCCTCAACCCTTTCAGAGCCACCAGCATCTCCACGGCCAGCAGAGTCGTGACCCCTTCGCTGGGTTGCCACGTGCCAGGATTTCTGCTTTGCAAACATTTGCTCCAAAACAGAAAACCAGGAACACATCTCCCATCAGACAGAAGTACCCTGGCAGCTGAGCTACCAAATGCCAATCCAGGGAGATGAGCAAACCCTAGTAGGGCTGAGATGAGCCCCGCCCCAGCCTAGCATAAGCTCGGGGTCTGAATTCATGCAGCCTGGTTTACAGGACAGCTCAGCAAAACAAGACCCCAGCCTGTCGACCATGCACACTGCACGGGCTAACACCCTGAGAGCCAGGCATTCCTCCGAGGTCTGCTCAGCCCCTTCCCTCCACAGCAGCTCGGGACCGTGGGGTCCATGGGGTTCGTGGGGATGGCTCTCCATCAGCTCAGGAGAGCTGAGAGGACTGAGGGGAGTAGCTGAGATGCACACATGCGACGCCTGTCCCAGATCTGCCCATCACAATATGCAGGGGCTGCCTTTACAAGCCTTGCATGGAATTCTGCTCTGGAAAGAAGCCAGGCTGGGGGAGTAGAGAGCCATCAGGTGGCACACCCATGTCTCCTAAGAAACCCGGAGAGGGCCCAGGACGGTCCCGTGAGGAGAGGACATGTCATCGTAGCACTGTGGAGGACAGAACCAGCAGGGATGATGTAGCGGCGGCAGAGGGTAGGAAAGTGTGCCGCGCGGTCCCCCATCTGCGCAGCTGGGCTCTGCCTGTGGCAGGTGCCACACGGCGCATGAGCTTCTGCTGTGCCGGACCACGCTGCTGTCCACACTGCCCAGGGATGGCTGTGGAGACAGGGCGGGGTGGGCCCCACTGTCGGGGGTGGGGAGAGGGTTTGCAACCACCCAACCCAAGAGGCAGAAAGCCCAGGACTCTTCACGGCAGCACTGTGGCTTTGAGGTGTGAGAATTTGCCATCCATGGCACTGAGCTGAGCTCTGAAATAGGATACCCTGGCTGCCCTCAAAGGTCACCATCTCATGGAAAACAACATGGACGTGGTCTCACGGCAGTAGGGTTTGTAGTTGAATATGAAGCTGGAAAGCTAAACCAAGGTTGGACCGTGAAGGGCTTGATGTGCCAACCCAAAGCGCCTAAATCGTATCTCTACATTTGTGATCTCTAGATTTGGGCGCAGTAAAAGATGATCCAGAGGGTGAAGGAGGAAAATACTAGAATTTCCATATCTAGGTATCCCCTGCTTTTTGGAAGTTCACCTTAAGCCACTTCGCTGTTGCAAAGACCTCATTAGTACCCTGTTCTTGCTAACCGAAGGACATCCGAAGAGGATTCCTCACTTTTACGAGAAAAGGTAACAAGAGAAAATCATGTTCAGCGTCTGTTTTGCAGCAAGCTCTTACAGGGGCAGCCCCCCAGCTCCTTCCCCGGGACCCACACTCAGCAGCTCAGCATCAGACCAGAGCTGTGGACTGCATCTCTGAGCATCAATTTGTCTTGCGCGTCCATTAGCAAGATGTGCCCTGAGGTATAAGGCAGGTTATTTTTCGGGTCTGGGAATGTTAAAAAAAGTTTCCCTATAAATCAATGCTAACTGCTTCTTCTCACCGCCATTTCGGCTTCTAGAAGTTTTCACGCTCCACTTCCTGATATTGGGGGAAATCTGAAGTTATTTTTATATAATTAAATACAAAATAAATCAAGCTCTTTTAATACTCACTCTAAGCGATGCCTTTCACGCCTTCACCTGATACATGCATCAGCGATCCACCATCGAGGTGTTGAGAGATTGGACCCCGGGTGACAGCGGTGACTGCGTCCCTGGGCTCTCCCTCCGCACAGTGTGACCTACAACAGACGAGCCTTGGTAAGCGGAATTACAGAGCAGATCTCATTGTTCACTAAACTATCTGCAAAAAATGGACAAGAGGCTTAAAATTTTTTCTTTTTTAAAGATTTTAATTAATTTATTTATTTATTTGTCAGAGCGAGAGCATAAGCAGGGGGAGTGGCAGGCAGAGGGAGAGGGAGAAGCATGCTCCCTGCTGAGCAAGGAGCCTGACGCGGGAACTCAATCCCAGGACCCCAGGATCATGATCTGAGCCGAAGGCAGATGCTTCACCGAGGAGCCACCCAGGTGTCCCTTAAATTGTTTTCTAAAAAACAACCATGGATTACATAATAAGGTAAGACAAAGTGAACAGGAAAAGTGGTCATGTTGAGCACTCAGTCAGCCACATCATCAGGGAAACAGCGATAATAATCAGATTTCACTAGTCAGCCAGAAAGTTTCCGAATCATAAAGACTATCTGAAATGCATCTTTACAATCAGTGTTGGGAATGAGAAACCAAATCCGAGGCATCAACAGTACCTCAGATATTAGCTGGTGACAGTAATGAAACTGCTGCAATTAACAAGACATCTGAAAGTACTGTTCACATTATCTTTACCTTGTCTTTTCTGAATTTTCTTGCATTCTTTATAATGAGCATAACATACTGGTCCTGTAACATGCATATAAAATCACAGATGATTGGGTACACATCTGCTGGGGCCCACACTCGACACTCCCATCGCCAACAGCGGACAATCAAAAGGTCTTGGGAGCCACTGGTCTAAGTGACACGGCCCAGAGCTGGCCCGGGTCCCCATCTGGACCACATACTTTCTGAGACTCCATGGTTTTCGTGCTCCGCCACAGGAGGAAAAACCTTCCAGAGAGAGGCTGAGCACAGCCACCTTCACGGCTGTGTCAGAAACCACCCCAACCCCAAAGACCTACAGGCTCTTTCTTCCCAGCCATGGCCATGGGCCAGGGAGGAAACACCCAGCAGAATTCCACGCCGCACCTTGGAGTCGTGGGCCGGTTCACATCAACTCTACACGTGCGAAGTAAAGAAGGCGAGCTAGATGCTTTGATGGCAACGTCAATTCTGTCTCGCAGTATGTATTTGAATAATACTAATTTTCCATACATGCTAGTGGTTTTTTTTCCAAATCAATTTGTGTACCTTTTCTATGAGTGGTCGTTAAAATACTGAGCCGATCATGTAGCAGGAATGCAGATTTGTGTGTCAAAAGTAGGAGAGAAAGGAGGTAAAAGGCTATAGGTTGGGAGACCCTGGCCCGGACACCTTCACCCAGTGCCCAGCCCAAGACTGCAAGGGCCCCTCATCTCCGCAGGTACAAACTGGCCCAGCGGGAGGCGCTCACAGAAGCACGGGATCTGCACAAGCACCGTGTTCTGTCCGTGCAGCCTGAACAACAGTCACGGATTTCTCTGCGTCCTCGCGTGGCGGGAGCAGCAAGGGAGCACTCCAGGGCCCCTTTTACCGGGGCACTGACCCCACTCTCGGTGGCTCCACCCTCACAACTGATCGCCTCCCAGAAGCCCACCTCCAAACACCAGCACCCGATTACGGCTGAGCACGTTTAATTTGGGCCCCGCATCTGGTCTGTGGCTCCCGATTGAAGACGAACAAACTCATGCCAAGGGATGATGACTGACCGCGGGTCTCTGTGGGGACCACTGCACCGCCTGGCAGCCGGGCCCTGACCTCCGTCCTGCCTGGGAATCCCCACAACCTTAGGGCAGATTTTGGTGTCAGCTTCCAGAAGGAAAGGGTGGGGTTGGTCTGTTTGACCACGAGCTGGGAATCCAACTATGACCAAGGAAATGACCAAATCCCTGGAAAGTGAGTGAGGAGCAGATGAAGAAAAACAAGAAAAACGTGAGCCTGAGGCCCTGTTGCTCTGTCGTGCGCCGGCTCCCGGCACAAATGTGCGGGTTTGGCGCCCCCTGCTGTCCCCTTCCTGCCCATGTCTGTGTCCTGCGTCCTCTGTGTCCCCTGTGACCTGTTCCCTGTGTTCCCCATGTCCCGTGCCCTGTATTTCCCATGTTCTGCCAGAGACAGATGTCCCGACCATGGTGCAGCCGGGGCGGGGGGACTGCAAAATGAGCATTTAGCAGTGGAGTGAGGGCACAATATTGCAAAAATGCACCTGAATCATCAGCCATGTCAAATCCATGATTTAAGAACATCAAGTGCAATAATGGGGCTCCGCACGCCCTCCTTCACCACGACACTGGGTGATGTGTGGTTCGAGGCGAGGCTACAGAACCTGGTAAGCGTCCTCAGCTCAACCGTCCCCATGCCCCCTGGGCACACAGGTGCTTGCATCTGTCTGCATTGAGGCGGGAGTGGGGCTGGGGCATTTCAATCATTTCTTCAAGAAACAACTAATTAGCTTCTACACTGAGCCAGGAGGCATTGCCAAGAATACAGGGGGTATTTAATACAGGCTGGGACAGCTGCCCTGCTCTCAAAGGGCTTCCCACCTAGGAAAAAAGGGAGAAAAGTTGTTGAATCATATCAATTCCTTTATTGACCCAACCGCGTAAGCATTATCTCCAATGTCAACAACAATGCTACAAGCTAATCAACACCAGGTTACGGACGGGGAAGCTGAGGTTCAGAGGCCAGAGGACCCAGGCCAGAGGTGGTGAGGCAGTCCTCAAACCCTGGTCCGCCTGACCCCAAACTCCATGCTCTGTGCACTCACGTCCTTCTGTGGCTGATTCTGTCATATGCAGGGGGAGCGGCAGCCCCCTGTGGTGACACGCGGGTGCATATCCGTGACAGTGTCACCTCGACAGCTACAGGAAGGTAAGCGGCGGGATGCAGCACATACAGATGTTTTATTTTAAAAACAAAGTTTTGGGGCACCGGGTGAAGGGTCTGCCTTCAGCCCAGGTCGGATCTCAGGGTCCTGGCATCAAGTCCCGCATCAGGCTCCCTGCTCCATGAGGAGTCTGCTTCTCCCTCTACCTCTGCTGCTCCCCCGCTTGTGCTCTGTCTCTCTCGCTCTTTCTCTCAATTAAATAAATAAATAAATAAAATCTTTTAAAAATATAAAAATAAATTTTAAAAAACCAAAGTTTTAAAACCACATATAACTCATGGTGCATTGTTAAATAAAAATATTATTAAATGCTAATAAAGTTTGCTAATTGTAGAAAAAAGTGAATATTCATTCTGGTTGGTGGGTACACGGTTGTTCAACTCCACATTCTCTGTACAGCTCCATATTTTTAAAAAATTTTTTTCCTAAATAATATTTTTAAAGAAGAAGAAAAAGAAACTGAAAGGAAGTAAGTATCCTCCAAGGATCCTAATATGAAATCATGGAACCCGTCTACCCGCTGAGCGATCACGCACGAGTGTGACTGTGAAAACACAGGTTCGGTCCTCACAGAGAAAATCCAGCTATTTATACAGCGTTTCACCTGGGGACCTCTAAGCATGTCACAAACAGGAATTAATTGCCCCTCCTGTCACCTCCTGAAAGACAGAGGAGTGCTTCACTGATTGTTAAATCACGTCTGGGGAAAAGGAAGTATCTGGTCTGACAGCACAGCGTGGACTGGGACTGGAGGCCGCGGGCAGGACCACAGCTGTGACCATGACCGTGGCCCTGCCCCGCCCGCCGAGATGTGCCGCGCCTTTAAAGAACAGTTCCTGCAGAGGACAGCCTCCTGTCTTCACATGAAGCCCCATCTGAAAATATCCTTCCACATATAAATAGAGATCTTTTTCAGGGACAACCCAAACCACATCCTCTGGCTTTCATTTTACGTATTCAGCCAGGCTTTTACAAGCACTGGGCCTCTTTCCCTGGGACCCCTCCGCCCAGCAGACAGGGCCTGGGAGGAGCAGGGACACCTGTCAGCAGCGGCTCCAGAACTCCCCGGGCTGTGAGTCCTGGCACCCATCTCCTCTGTGGCAACACTCCCTGCCTACCTGACTCCCACGGCACCCAGGGCCAGTGATCGGGCTAGACCCTAACAGGGTCCTCCTCGTTCCTCCCCTCAATGCCTGACCTCCCTCCACAGCCCCAGACTGCCACCTGCATTAATCCTAGAGCACAGCCCTGACCCCCCCGCTGAAAACTATGCCTCTCCACCTGCTGGAGGTGGGTCTGCACGCCTTGCACGCAGCCTACACGTGGGAGCCTGGCCCCCGCGAGCCTCCAGCCTGTCCCCCCGTCCCCCTTCCCAGAAACAGGGCACCCCATGGGGCAATTCCTCAGGGGAGCACCTGCAGACTCCCCAGGCCACTCCAGGGAAGTAGTCCTCAGCTCGGCTGTCAAGTTTCAACAGGCAGGGTGAGAGGCGCTGGCAGCGGAGCCAGGGGGCTCCAGACTGCGGGGGCAGGAAGAGGACTTGGAGCTGTAAGGCTGCAGCCCAGCCAAGGCAGGAAAGCATTCGGGTGGGCGGCTCCTCTTTCTCAGGTGACCCCTCCCAGGGCCATCGCCTGGAAACCCTGGCAGAGTCTACGGAAGCTCTGGGGACACGGGTCCTGGGGGTGAGGCATGGGTACCACAGCGACCCCAGCCCTGAGACTGCTGGGCCCCAAGCCCAAGCCCGCCACACTCAGGGCTTAGGGTTCGTCCTGTGGCCAAGGGGGAGCCCCAGGGGACCTCTGCCTAGGAGGGACACAAGCGACACCCCAGCCGCTGTCCAGGACAGGCTGCTGGGTCACAGCAGTGTCCCACTCAAAAGGAGCAGACGTGTGGGCTCCACCTCTGGGGTCTGACACGCTTTGCCTCCCATTTCTGCTCAAGTGCCTAGTTCCCCTGCTAAACTAAATTACTTTACAATAGATACAATATACTCTATACATACATATCCCGCTTTTCAAAAGTTTGTGTTACACACTTTTCTTCTACGAAAGACCTACATTAGTACCCGTTCTTGCTAAGCAGAAGACATCCGAAGAGGATTTTTGCTTTTCCAGTGAAAGGCAGAAGTGAAAATCGTGTTCAGCGTCCGTTTGGCAGCAAGCTGCTACTGCGGCAGCGCCCAGAGCAGGGAGAGGGGCCCCCCAGCTCCTTCCCCGGGACCCACACTCAGCATCTCAGCATCAGGCCAGAGCTGTGGACTGCACCTCTGAGCATCAATTTGTTTTGTGCGTCCATTAGCAAGATGTGTCCTCAGGTGTGTCAGAAAAGCCTGAGGCAGGTTTTCTTGGGTCTGGGAATGCCCAGATGTTTCCCATATAAGTGAAATGTAACTGCTTCTTCAATTTACGCCCTATTAGCTTCCAGAAGCTTCCAGAGGGACGCTCTGCTTTCAGATAGCAGTGGAAGCCTGCCTCCAGAGCAGAAATGGCAGGTGGACTGAAGCCACACTTTAGAGGATGCTGAAGTAAGGGTATATTTGGATATTTGACCATTAGCAATGGGGAGTCATCGACGTTTGATGAGGAGAGCGATTTGATCCGAGCTGTGCTTGGGAAACTGAACTGTCCCTGCGTGTCCAGCGGATCTGAGCAGGGAGACATGGGACGTGAGAGCGCTCAGAGCCGCAGAGTCCCTGCCCCACGCAGAGCCCCTGCGGGGAGTGTCCCAAATGGCCCTCAGCCCACTCCACAGAGCACCAGCCACATCCTGACCCTCGCACTGAAAACCACACCTCAGGAATTAAGACAGACGCAGACACAGCATGAGACCCAACTGCACAAGCACCAGCACCTCCGTCTTTGCCGGGAAAGCCCGTTGCTTCCAGTGCCAGAAGCTTCCACAGCCCTCCCCCCCACCACGGCCGAGCCCGTGCCATCTCACAAGTGTGCACCAACCCACGTCTGGCTTTAATGACCATTGTCTAAAAGAAACATATCCGGAGAACTGGACAGGAAGGAAAAGCTTGTGTTTGGGGGGAAAGGGAGGAGGATGTGCTTTATCTCAAACCATCTAGCTTCTATTTAATAAAACCCTCCATTGCCAAACGCATGTCAGGCCAGGACTCTCACAATGCTCACACAGAACAGAAAATAAGGGCCTAAAATGGAAATGCCTCTCATGTGTTGCTCTGGCGTGGCAGATGGCCCTCTCCTGACATTCGGGGGAACGGACTTTGCTTCCAGAGAGAAAAGCTTGTAAAACAATGTGGGTTGGGCAGCATGTGAGGAAATGCCTAACCCTGGCCACGGGCACTGAGCGTGTCTGTGGCACACGAAGAGCATTCCCGAGCAGGGACCCGGTGTAGTTCACCGAGCCCTCATCACAGGGCGCTGCACAGAGCAAATGCCTTCCAAAGATGCGTGCACATAAACCAGTCTGATGAGATGTCTCAATCCCTGGTATAAATATTAATGGGTCCCTCACACTGGGAAGCCTACGAGTTTCCGCAGTTCCACAGGAATCCAACTGGGAAACAAGACGCCAGGTACTCATTTCTTGCAGACAGCCTTGAAAAAAGAGCAGGGATGGAGGTGAGTTTTGGTACACCACAGTATGCTGTGGTATGCTATAGTATGCTCTGGTATGCTGTGGTATGCTATAGTATGCTGTGGTACGCCATGGTATGCTATAGTATGCTGTGATATGCCGTGGTATGCTGTGGTATGCTGTGGTACACCGTGGTACCCTGTGATACGCCGTGGTATACTGTGGTACGCTGTGGTATGCTATAGTATGCTGTGGTATGCTGTGGTATACTGTGGTACGCTGTGGTATGCCGTGGTATACTGTGGTACTCTGTGGTATGCTACAGTATACTGTGGTACGCTGTGGCATGCTATAGTATGCTGTGGTACGCTATGGTATGCTATAGTATGCTGTGGTACACTGTGGTATGCTATAGTATGCTGTGGTACGCTGTGGTATGCTATAGTATGCTGTGGTATGCTGTGGTATGCTGTGGTATACTGTGGTACTCTGTGGTATGCCGTGGTATACTGTGGTACTCTGTGGTATGCTACAGTATACTGTGGTACGCTGTGGCATGCTATAGTATGCTGTGGTATGCTATGGTATGCTATAGTATGCTGTGGTACACTGTGGTATGCTATAGTATACTGTGGTACGCTGTGGTATGCTATAGTATGCTGTGGTATACTGTGGTATATACTGTGCTATACTGTAGTACACTGTGGTATGCTGTGGTACACTATAGTATACTGAGGTATATTGTACTATGCTGTGCTATACTGTTGTATGTTGTGATATATTGTGCTATGCTGTGGTATGCTGTGTATACTGTGGTATGCTGAGGTATGCTATGGTATACTGTGGTATACTATGCTATGCTGTGGTATATTGTGCTGTGTTATGGTATACTATGGTACATTGTGCTATGCTGTGGCATATTGTGCTATGCTGTGGTATACTACAGTACACTGACGTATACTGTGCTATGCTGTGGTATGTTGTGGCATACTGTGCTATGCTGTGGTATACTATAGTATACTGTGGTATGCTGTGCTATACTGTAGTATACTGTGGTATACTGCAATATGCTGTGGTATACTGTGCTATGTTGTGGTATACTGTGCTGTGCTGTGGTATGCTATAGTATGCTGTGGTATGCTATAGTATACTGTGGTATGTTGTGCATGCTGTGCTGTTATACTGTGCTGTGTTGTGCTGTGGTATACTGTGGTATATTGTGCTATGTTGTGGTATGCTGTAGTATGCAGTGGTATACTATGCTATGCTGTGCTGTGGTATATTGTAGTATTCTGTGGTATACTATAGTATGTTGTATACTGTGCTATACTGTGGTATACTATAGTACACTGTGGTATACTGTGGTATGTTGTGGTATACTGTGCTGTGCTGTGGTATGCTGTGGTATATTGTGGTATGCTGTGGTATGTTGTGCTATACTCAAAGTCTTTTGGTTTAATGATGGGCCCTAGTTCACAAGTCAGGTTGTAGTATATTATGGGGATATATATATCAGAGAAAGATTTTAAATATATATGTATATTCAGCAAACATTTATATGGGATTTATGTTAGGGATTATCTTTTTTTTTTTTTTTTAAGATTTTATTTATTTATTTATTTGACAGAGATAGAGACAGCCAGCGAGAGAGGGACCACAAGCAGGGGGAATGGGAGAGGAAGAAGCAGGCTCCCAGCAGAGGAGCCTGATGTGGGGCTCGATCCCATAATGCCGGGATCACGCCCTGAGCCGAAGGCAGACACTTAACCGCTGTGCCACCCAGGTGCCCCATGTTAGGGATTATCTTAATCAAATTTAAAATATGAATTCATTTAACTTAATGCTCATAAAAAAAACCCAAAAGGCAATTAGTATTATGATCTTCATTTACAGCGGAGAAAACTGAGGCACAGAAAGAGTACTCAACCTGCCCAGGGTCACAATGCCATGAAGTGACAGAGTCGGTACTGGAATGCAACCTGTCTGGACCCACGTTCTGTGACAACCCCTGGCCTCGCACATGACTCTTTTCTGGGTTGCTGCAATTCTCCTCCTGATTAATTCTATCTGGAGTGAGAAACACTTGATATTCTGAGAATTGGAGCATGCATGGTTTTATGAACAACAGTACTTCTCACAAAGATGTTGAGCATTAAAACGCGATCATCTTCTCTTTAGTCATGCTGTCATAGCCTGATGGCCGAATATGCATGAAATTCCAGCATAGGAAGGATCTAAAACAACTCATTCCATGTCCCAAGGGTGGCTGCTAGACACAGGGGCTTGTTGGCTCCCCTTGGGACTCCACATTTCCCCCCAAAGGGCGAAGTCGGGGTTGATTCAGGGAAGTCCTTGGAGGTAGAAGTGAGGCTGAGTATTGCTCATCCGCCCCCTAGCCAGGGCCCACTAGGAACACAGACTCTGACACCGGGCCCACGAGCAAGTGGCAGGGCGCTGGCTGCCGCAAGCCCTTTGCTGTGGGGGCAGGAGGAGGTGTTGCCGGGAGAGCCAAGCCGGAAGCAGAAGAAGCGGAGACAGTACAGACGGAATGTGCTAGCAGTGGAGCTCTGCCCATGGCCCTTCACATTCCACTGTTGTTGCACAAGGAGCGGCAGCCATGTGTGCCGTGAGCACACGTGTGGGTGACAGGCGCGCAGCCCCTGTCCTGGTGACCCACAGCAGCACCACCTCACTGCTGAGTTTTGTCGAACACCCTCTGTCACGGGGGAATTTCATTCCTGAGCCACATGCTAGGCCCAGAAGATTCCTTCCCAACAGGTCACCAGAGGACAAAATTCCATGAACCAAGATTCCTTAAACTAAGAACTGCCCGAGGACCTCAGTCACTGAAGTCTCTCTGACTGGGGGGGCAGGACAAAGTGTGTATGTTCACAGTGGCAAACGAGCGTGAGCCTGCAAGCCAGCCATTTCAGAGAAATCGCCAAAACTCCAGGGCAACGGGAGCCAAGTTCTACCTCCAGTTCAAACTCCGGGCCCGCTCCCAGTATTCCGCTCCTCCAGATTTTTTATAATCAGGGGGCGGTTTGCCAATTTCGTGAACACCAAGAGTTCCCACGGTATCAATATAACCAGTAAAGAAGATTCAGGTTTAGCATCTGTTGCACCAAGACGTGACCAACAGGCACAGATGATGGAAATAAAACAAAGCGAGGCCCCGGCGTCAGTCTGGCAGCCGTGTAACCTGGGTCATGTCACTCGTCCCCTCTGAGCCCTCATTTCCTTGTTAGTAAAGGGGAGAGTTACACCTGCTCCAGGAACTTGATGTCCCTGCGCAAGTTAACGAGATATCACGGGAGAGTGCCGAACACCATGCCAGCTACGGAGGCGGCGCCTCTGTTTCCCGGAAACATACACACAAGCAACAGGCCTGATGGTGCAGGAGCTTCACTCAGCAAAACTCAGTTACGACCTAACCACAGTGGGTGGGGGGGGAGGGCGATCAAGGTATTTATTGATTATGCGACACATGTATACCATATATATGATATGGCGAGAAAGCAGAAGACACAGCCTGCTTTTACAGAGCTTCCACTCAGGACCAGGAAGCAAAGACAGATAGAAGTCCAGACAAACCTCTACTGAGCAGGTACGAGGCGCCAAGCACGCTGACCACTTCAGGCGCAGGGTCTCATCGGATGCTCTTAACAACCCCCCGAAGTACTTACTGCTGTTCTCAGGTTTGGGCCTTGAACTCAAGCAGTCTGGAGCTGCAAACACTGGTGTGCAAGGGCTAGTTACAGTCGTGTCTCGGGACAAAGACAGAGGGGTTGTTGGACCGGTGACACAGGCTTTTCGGAGGAGCTGAGCTGAGTCCCGGAGGAAAAATGGAATTTGGACTGGCAGGGGCCGCGGTTGGGTGACATGCGACCCTGGTGGGGTTTGACCCCAGATCTAACTCTGGAAGGCATCATCAACCCTCCAACCACAGAGGCCTCCAAGCGGGGCGAGGATGACTTCCATTTCATAGATGAAGACACAGGGTCTGAACTCAAGTAACTTAAGTAAGTCTGCTCCACTGGCAAGCAAGCCAGGCCTGGGGACATCTATGCGCCCCGCCCCCAGACAGCGGGCCAGGACCCTTCCTTCTCCTGTGACCGGCCTTGCCAGCCCGAGGGGCGTGTGGGGCCCCGAGCCCCACCCTGGGAGCTGGCAGCCACAGCCCAGGCCGCATGTTTGTGCCTGCTGGGCTGCGCCTGTCCTTCACGGCAGAGGGCACTCCCAGCGCAGCCGCTGCCAGGGGGCTGGGCCAGCTTTCCTATCGCCTCTGCCACAGCTGTGTTCTCACCAGGCAGAGTCACCCCGGCACCCCTTCTGAATCCCGGCTCCCCATGTAGCCATCAGGGTTGTGTGAGGATGAGATTAGGCGGGCGGGCCGGCCCCGGGGCCGGGGCAGCGTGCCCACGGCGGGAACCAGGGGACGAGGGCGGGGACACACAGACCAGGGGCAGGAAGAAAGAACACGGGAGAAAAAGACAGAGGCCCCAAGGGCCGGCACAGGCAAAGAAGCAAGCCATGCAGCAGGCCCTGGCTTTCCGGCCAGCGTGGGGTCCTGCTCTCAGACCCTGCTTAATGGAGGTTACTTTTAACTACTCAAAATTACATTGCAGACAGAAGTTGGCCTCTGTGGACCACGTGGTGTACTGGGGTTTCACCCCAAATCAAGGTGGTCCTCTTGCATAGCCTCCTTCCCAGGGTGGTGGCTCACCCCTGCAGCCTCCCAGGGGCCTGAGCCCGGTTCCCCTGGGGAACACCCCACCCCACCTCACCCTGCACCTCCTTTCCTCTCACCCTCCACGGCTCCTACCCTTCTCCACCCGCTCCTTCACACCCTTCCCTCCGCCGGTCCTCTCTGGCTCTGTTCCTTCCTCGCCCTTCACATGGTTCTTAAATCCACCGCTTCCTTTCGGTGGTTAGAGAAGGGATAAAAGCTTCCCTTTTCTGTCTGCCAGTGTTTAAATTCCTTCTGAAAACATCCAGAAAAGACTATAAAAGGGGAACAGTATTTTCCTACCGATGGCTCAAGTAGAACTTAGCAGGGGGTGCAGGGGGTGCCCAGCCTTGGGGGCTCCCCTGCCCCCCAGCTCTTGGCTGCATCCCCCTCCCCAGGGCTGCAGCCTAGACCAGAAGTGAGGCTCCGCCCTCTGCCCTCCCAAAGCCCAGAGTCTCCAGAAGCAGGCAAAGTGGGGTTGGGCTGCCTCCAGATGGGCTGCTGCTGTTTTCAGGGACCAAAGCTTTCTGCTCCAACGGAGGCCCCTCTCCCCTTGCTCCACGGTGTCCACGTGGACCTTCTACAAGGAGCGACCCTCCACTGACCCACTGCCTTCTCAGAGGTCGCTTCTGGCCAGCCGTGTACCACTCAGTTCATCTCAGCAGGTGTTCTCTTTCGGGAGGGCTGGCAGAATGGCTTGGTTCCCCCCAGCTGCTGAGGACCCCAGGCGACAAGGGCCTCAGTCTCTGGGTGTCATACTCAGCAGCAGTCCTGGACCCTGCCCACAAGCGTCATCCTGGAGGAGACCCTTCCCCTGCAAACCACCATGTAGTCTCTCAAGGGGCGCCACATTCCTCTGCACCCCGCTCGCCCCTCTCCCCACCAGTCACCTCGGCGGGACTCGGCTTCCAGGGAAGTATCTCTTGGCACACAAATCTGGGAACATGATCGTGCTTAAGAACATGAACTGTGGAGTAGGAAAAATCTAGGTTCAAGTCCATGCTACTGCCTGCTGACTGTATTGCCAGACTAAGCGAAATTAAGTAAAACTTCGTGCGAAGACATCTTAACAAAGAGCCGTACGTGCAGAAAGCTCAGTAATGACATTATCACCACTCGCAACCATTTATTCAACACTCATGCCCCTACAATGAGCTACGAATCCCCCTACCTCAAGGTTCTCTCTGCTGAATTCAGGACTCAGATAAATAAACAACTGGATATAAAGCTGTAAAATACTAAGAAATTTATGTGTGTATACTAGTCTCTGCCCAGGTCCTACTTACATTTTGTCTTTGACCCCAGTTCCTGACACGGAACTCCTCAGTCCTTCAGAATTTCCTGGGTGATAGGAACCTCTTTTGTTCTAATGAGGTGACTCTTGGCGGGGGTGTGGGGGTGGGCAGCAGAAAGTCTAAGCCATGCTTAAAAGCTTGGGACTTCTAGCCCCACCCCCATTCTCTGGGGAGGGGGGAGGGGCCGGGGAACAAATTAACAATCAATCTCACGAACGTGATGAAGTTTCCATTAATATCCCTCAAGTGCAGAGTTCTGGGAGCTCACAGGCTGGCGAACACATCTCGTGCCAGGAGGGGGCACACCCCAGCTCCGTGGGGACAGACGCTGCTGCGCTCCAGACCTTTCTGGACCTTGCCCTTTGCGCCTCTTCATCGGTATCCTTTAACATAATGAACTATAATCCTATAATAAACTGGCAGATGTAAGCCAGTGTTCCTCTGACTTCTGTGAACCATTTTAGCGAATTATCAAGCCCAGGGAGGGGGTCATGGGAACCCCAATTTATAGACAGTTGGTCAGAAATACAGACGACAGCCTGGGACTTGTGACTGGCCTCTGATGTGGGACAGTCTCACAGGACAGAGCCTTTAACCTGTGGGATCTGACACCACCTCCAGGTGGGTGGTGTTGGAACTGAACCGAACTGTGGGACATCCCGCTGGTCTCAGAGAACGGACATGAATGCTGTGGAGAAGAAAGCACACATCCGGTGTTAGAGTGCTGCGTGTGAGGATACAGGGAAACGGTACATTCTTCCTCGACAAATGCAGAATGAACAAACGCAGTCACACATGAGACAGAGCTCTGGGGAGCAGGGGAAGGAGCAGCATGGATTACAGCAGGAGAACAGCAGGGACGTGGCAGCAGAGATAGCACCTGGGCAAGGCCGTGATGCATGAGCAGGACTATGGTCAGTGGGAATGAGCAAGGAGCTCCAGGAAGCAGCAGAAGGCGGGCGTGGAATTGTGAAGGGTGCAGGCAGGGTGTGCAGGGTGAACACACGCTGGATGTTTCCTCAGGTTCAAGTTCTCCTTCCTCCTCCCCCCAGCCCCAGGGTCCACTTAGGTGCCCACTCAGTTCTGGGGAAACCCCTCATGTGAAGAGGAGGCTTGCAGCAGAGTGAAGGTGGGCTAGGGATGCTGGGGCAAAGGCATTCTGTCTTTCTTTAGAGACATGAACAAAGAAGCACAAAGCCCAAGAACAGCTGGCAACCACCATGGGACCACAAAAATCAGAAAGAAGGAAATTGAGTCCTTGAAGAAATTGCTGAGCTGCTGGATCAAGCCTTGCCTGAAGCTCACACTGATAATGGATTTTTTTTTTAACCTCATGAGCAAATAAATCCCTCTCTTATATAAGCCAGTTTGAGCTAAGCTCAGGAAATGACCTGCAATCACTTACAGCATGAATTGTGGGGGCATGGAGGGATGTATATGACACTGAAACTAGAAGGGAATCGGAGGATTAGGCCATGAGAGGCTTTCCTTGCTCCCCGCTAGGGTGTTGGACTTCATGTAGGCAGCAGGGAGACCACTGAAAATTGTTGAGGAGGGAGATGGCAGGATGGAATCTGTTTTAAGAAAT
This sequence comes from Ursus maritimus, assembly GCF_017311325.1. NCBI lineage: Eukaryota > Metazoa > Chordata > Mammalia > Carnivora > Ursidae > Ursus > Ursus maritimus. The sequence continues at coordinate 70,841,305 of NW_024424452.1, forward strand.
TAGCTCTCATGGCAGAATGAGTGACAGACTGGAGGGAAGAAAGATTAGGAGCAAAAAAGAAAAAAAAATGTGATTAATCGGTCTGGGAAAAGGACATTTTATCAAATATCCCCAGATGTCGGCACTGCAGGGAGGGGGGTGTTGGTGAGCTGGCAAAGTCACTCCTGCAGCAGCCTCTCCTGGTATCAGCACTGAAGGGCTTCCCTTCACCCCTAAGAGCAAACAGCACACAGCTAAGAGGGTCCAAATGCTAATATCACAATACCTCCGAAGGCTAGTTGTCTTAGAAGTTTCAAAAAAACAGGAAATTCTTTATTTTAAAACCTAAAGCAAAGTTCCTTTTAATTTAGACTAACCACATTTACACAGTAGGGGAAAGAATACACCCCAAAACAAGAAGCCATAACAAAGCGTCCCCACTCCTAAAAGTTTGTGAATCACCGATCTAAATCATGGGGCTCCCAGCTCCCCTCCCCACCGGGGGGTGGGAGAACCTCTCCCGGCAGCTGCCAGAGTGCTAGAGCCTTCCGGAAGTCGGCAAGAGGCTCCAGAGCTCACGTGGCTCCGTCCCCACATCCACGAGGAAGGTAAGCATCTTCATCTCCTACTGTGCCCAGAGAGCACCCCGGCTGCCCCACGGGTCCACACGGCCTGGGGCTCCACACCCCACACCTTGCCCCTGCCTTGCAGCCTCCTCCCCAGGGTGCACGGCACTCCCTGACCTGGCCGTTCCCATTCTCAGCCCCCAGAGTTTACCATAGGCAGACTGCCACCTGTGTCCCAAACCCACTGTTTAATTTACATAATTCCGATAGTTTTCCTTGCCAGCTTCCTGTTTTTGTAAACTCCTGTACGGTTCTTTTCGTCTCCCAAGAGCCCAGCTCACAATCGCCCTCTGCCAGTCTGGTTCTTCTGCATCGAAGGAGACAGAAGAGCTTCTATCTGACGGGTTCCCTTTTTGTTGTAGAAACAGAAGCTTAAAAACAGCCAGTGGTTTCCAACCCAGAGAGTTTCCTACAAGCTTTTGACTCCACTGGTTACTGGCTTCCTGTTAGCAGAACAAAGTTTCAGGCTGAGTCACAGCAGAGAGCCAAGCCCAGCAGTGATTCACGAGTGTGGCTCAGGACACCCCTGCCACCACCATGGCCACCGTCAGCACGGCCTCTGCTGGGGCTGCCGCAGCCCCCAGTTCTCCTAATCCTCGAAGCGCAAGAGACTGAGGCCTGATTTTCTCTTCCTGGTGGTGGAGGGGCGCCAGCAGTCAGCACAGTCCAGGCAAGGCTGGCCTGGAGATCGGGAACCAAATGGGGCCTGAATCGGGGCGGTTCCAGGGATGCCCAGGAAGTCACCTCCACTTCAAAATAACGTCCCACCCAGGGCTGAGGGTTCCTCCCGCTGAGCTTTTTTGGTCCTCCTTTAGGGCACAAACGGGCCACTCACACCCTAATATGATTAACGTGATGAGCTCACTTTGGAAAACACTCATCACTGCAGAGAAGCAGATGGAAGAGACGCAGAAAAAGCTGAAACACGAGCAGGCCGGAGACACAGATGTCAGCCACTTCTCAGTCTCGCCCAGGACCAGGCTTGGCTGCAGGGTCAGCAGCAGGGAAACCCCGCACCCTCTGCCGTGACTCAGTCTGGGGGTTTCTCGCGATTCCAAGATTCGTTTGCAGGGCCTCAACAGCTAGCAAGCCACATGGAAGCTGCACGATACATGCACAGGGGAAACACAGGGGCTCCAGACCGTGCCCAAACCACCCCACAAAGAGCAGTCCACAGGGGGGTCTGTCACACGCATCGCAGTCCTTGATCTTCACAGACACCTGGGAAATGCGGCTCCTCCTGATTCCAGAGAAGAGGCTGAAGAGGTTTTCTGACCTAAAGTACCATGATACATCACGGAGTAGGTGATGAACTCCAAGATTTATGAAAAATCAAGGTATCATCCCCTCACATGAAATGCCCCATTTAAACATGTAGTCAGTGGGTTGTGGCCGGATCAGGGTGCTGTGTGACCCCCAGCACTGACGTGAGAGTTCCCCCAGCAGGCCCCCAGGACGGCCCGGGGACACCAGAGCACGTGAAAAGCAGAAGCTCCAAGGTCCCGAGAAGGGACCGTCTGTGGTCTCAGGAGCTCGCGGGCTAGCAACCCCTGTGCGGGGCAGACTGCTGCTGAGCCTCTGGAATCCCAGAGACTCGGGCAATTTCTCACTTCCCACATGATGTCCGCACTCCAAAAGCAAGAAGCATCTCCCACTGCTTAGCTGGTATGTCTCCCGCCACGCGCATCTCATAAACGTCTTAAACTTGATGAAGTGAGAGTTAAAATTCTCCATTTTTCTCCTCAAAGTCTGCTCCCCTGACCCCCAGCCCCATTTCTGTCCTCCAAACCCCCTGGCCTCCTGTCACCTGCTTCAACTCGCTCTGCTCCTCTGGCCCCGGAGACTCGGCACAGGCCACACCCTGCCTTCCATGTGCTCAGCCTGTGCCTCCACGCACCCTCTCCTCCCCCCAGCACCCACAGTATGCACCCTGCTCCCGGGACCTCCAAATCCCTGCCCAGGAGGACCGCTCCAGCCACCAGCCACGCCTCCTCTCCTCCGTGCCCTCCTGGCTGCATCAGGCCCAGCCTCTGGTGACACTTGCCGCCGCTGTGGCTACACACATGCGGGGTGACAGCTTCATTGGTGCCCACCCCACAGGTACCCTGCCTCTGCCGGTACCCCCACCAGCTGGCACAACCCGGCACTAGCAGGCGCTACAGATCGGACAAACAAACGAAGTCACGTTTTGTTTCCTTGTTTTTACTTACCTACTTACTGATTGAGGCATAACTTCCACACACAATGATTCAATATTTGTATGTATGTTGTGAAATGATCAGCGCAATAAAGTCTGGTGAACATCCGTCACCATACATAGTTGCTAAACACATTGTGTTCTTGTGATGGTTAGGAAGAAGCCCTAAGAGCTCGCTAGGATAAAGTGGCTGCAAAGAGAATCACAAAAGAACCCCAGCAGTGGAGGAAACCAGTATTTATTACCATCGAGCTGCTTCCCGCGTTGCTCTGACCACAGGCAAAGGTTTGGCAGGAATGCGGCTTCAAGCACAGGGACAGGCAGGCGGACAGCTTGATAAACCGGTTCCTCCTTTGGTCTATTCTATCCTGCTCGCCTTCCTGCTTCCAGAACACAGACTGGAGGAGGGCCCGAGTGGGGAGCCTGGCCGCTGTCAGGTGCACACAGCCCCCATTGCCAGAGTGCGGGGAGGACACAGGGACAAGTGGAGGGGACCGGGTGCCAGGGAGATGTGGGTGGACTCTGTTCCTTTTCATCCCTGGGACTACACGGCATTTCAATGGCTCGGTGATTTCTGAAATTTCTTATGAAAATGATAGGAGATCTAATTTTTCCAAGTCCTTTTAGTGAATTTTATCGATAAAGGATGTGAAAGACCGACATTGCTGATACAATATTCAGAAATCACATTATCACAGCTTTTGACACAACACCTGGGATGAGACCTATTTAGGAATCGGCCCTGGGGGCTCCTAAGAGTCTGGAAGACATTATTACTGATTTTGCAGTCACTCTGAAGCACCGCATCTGATTTAACACCACCCCTTCTCATCAGATCAGTATGTTCAAGCGTATCGTCTGTTGAGATGCTATGGTTGGTCGTGCGTCTGACTTACACAGCACTTGGCTCTGGGGCAGCCACAGCAGAGTGGTGTGGACAGGGCAACTCTGGACTGTGTGCAGACTCGGGGGTCGGCATGGGGTCTCCGGCAGAGGGGAGAGAGGAACGGCAGTCGGCCCTTTTCCGCCCCTCACCTCCAGCCTCCACACCTTCACTACCCCCCCCCCAAGCACCTATAGCTGCCAGGGAATGAGAATGACCCGAATTATCTCTGATACACGATACAAGAGAATCATCCCCAAATGACAGCATTTTTACTATAACAACAACAACAACAAAAATCCCATGTGATACACTTTCTAGCTCATCTGGACACCTGGCTGAGAAACTCCATAAGGACTTCCTTCTTGGAAAACAAGGTACACTGGTTTTCCAGCCCATGTCCACACATTACCACCCCTGCTAGCAGAGGGGAAAATCCAGATTGAGCTCAACTTCTCTGTGGTTCTGTCTCACTTTACACAGAGCTGTGCTCCTGAAAACCTGTGTGCATTTAGTTTTTTGTAAACAGTCCCACATTTGAAAGGCACTAAGGAAGCTTCCTACTTAAAGGAATTCCAGGGGTGCCTCAGTCACGCAGTTAAGCGTTCTTCTTGATTTTGGCTCAGCATGATCTCAGGGTCGTGAGATCGAGCCCCACATCGGGCTCCACACTCAGCAAGGAGTCTGCTTGGGATTCTCTGTCCTCTGCCCCTCCACGCCCCACGCTCGTGCTCCCTCTCTCCCTCTAAAATAAATCAATAAATCTTTAAAAAACAATAAAATAAAGGAATGCCATGTTAAGCAAATATCAAAATTACGGCTACAAAGACTTTGTGGCGAAATGAAAACTGCTTATGAGTCAGAGGTAAGAGGAAAAAGTCCTCATCAAAATTGTGTGCCTCGTGTGGTGTGTCTCCCTCACCTTCGTGCCTTGCTCTGTGCTGGAAACCCTCCGCTCCTTCTCATTTTTCACTTCTCATTATGCTTGCTAACACAATCACACCCCTGCCTTGAGCCCCTGGGGCAGACTGAAACTACTTCAGAGACCACCCCAGTTCTACACACTCACACGCACACTCACACTCACACATGCACACCCACTCACACTCACACATGCACACACTTACGTGCACACACTCGTGCTCACACTTACATGCACACCACTCACACACATATGCACACACATGCATACCACTCATGCTCACATTCACACATGCATACACTTACATGCACACCACTCACACTCACATAAGCACACACATGTACACCACTCATGCTCACACATGCTCACTCAAATGTACACACACTTACATGCACACCACTCACGCTCACACATGCACACATCAGACATGCACAATCTCACATGTGCGCGCACACACACACACACACACTCACTCAGCGTTAAACACTCCAGAGCCTCTGGTAGGTTTCCCTGGCCTTTTGGCTTGCTAAGCACAACTTTAAAAGCCCCCCCAGGAAAGGCTGGTAAATGTCCTTTATGCTCAGCAACAAAATTGCCACCTGTCTGTTACACAAACCAGCCACCTACCCAGCAACCTACTTATTACCCACGATACCAAGTTTATATACAAAGACTAACCAAATAACTCTCAACAAATTCCTTTTAAAAATAAATAAAAAGAAGAAAGATCTTATTTCTCAGCTTAAAATGCCCTTGTCAACTGGTGACAAATAAAACACACATTATGGGATAAATTGAAGGCCCTGGGGTCAGTACCCTCACTATCCAGGGAAATCACTGACTAAATCCTTCTAAATTGATTAGATGGCTCCCTCTCCTTTGTTCTGACATTCTTGGATGTTCTAATAAAATAGCCAAAATCATTCAGTCTTGCCATCGACAGACGGCGTCTGCTTTTCCCTTCTACTTGCCTAAAGGCCTCCGCTATAAACTCAGAAATAAAATAGAAACTTTTGGAAATAACCTCAAAAAGAGGTATAATAAAACCTGTAGCAGGCACTCCTAACTGCGGACACCACAGCGGACAGACCCAGGCGTGCGGGCTTCTCTGTGGCCGTGGACAGCACGTCCACGGACACCTGTCCAGTCTGTACCAAGGGACTGAGTCGGGACTGCCAGGACTCCGAGCATAGAAACAGGTGACCTCATGAAAGCAGGCTGCTCCGCCCAAGGTTGGCAAAATAAAAGTCAATTTCCTGGGATTGAGTGAACAGATTTAATTGTGGTTAGTGTTCTATTCTGAGTAGGTCTATGAGGAAAAATACTTTTCTTCCTCCTTTATCTCTAACCTTCTGTTTAACGTGCTTCCATAAACTGGAATGGAACATTCTACAAGTGATTTAATATTTCAACATCCCTCCTTAGAACTCAGGAGGAAAAAAAATAAAACCTCTTATGAAAATTCATAGCATAGTGTTGAAAGGTGGATATTAAAAGAGGAACTTGAAAATACTGATTCTGTAGAATATATTAGTAGACTTTACAAACTACCTGGAACAATGGTAACAATGGTTAAATATTACTCAAAATGCTTTTACTGAGTTCCTTTATTTTTCATGATTATGTAATTATTTACTGAGGACCAGTAAAAATCCACCCTCCTGTAAGATTGAATTGGATAAATCAAACTTGCAACCATAAGCAAGACACAAACCTCATTTAATACGATATGGCAAAGCTGCTCTGGGACCAATGGCTATGTTTTATAGGTTGAAGGGAAATGCCTACAAGCACTGAAATGTCGATAAGTGTTTAACAACCAGCTCTCCAAAGGAAAGGCACTGCCTGGTCGTACTTGCCAATTTCTGTTTCATAAACACTCCCACCACGGCCAATGTCAACATGACATCTCCGAGCACGGAGCTGGGAATGGACACGCAGTAGCACATCACTACAGTGTCTCCACCGCAAAGATCCAAGAGACGTGAAAGTCCTCAAGAGCGTACAATGAAAAACAAAATCTCATACAATAATTAGGAAGTATGGGTTTTGAGTACTTATTACCACTGCCTTAAATATAATGTATTTAATTGTAAGTGATAAAGTAAATAATTTCTAGTAATGGCCTTGTTTAACACGCAGCTTACAAAATTCCTGCAGATTTAACAATCAACTCTTGTCAGCCAGGACGAGCCAGCTCTAGCATACTGCTCCCGGAAAATGGTCCTGGAACCCACTGCACGGCTTACAGAATATCAGCTTTGCAGGTAATAAAGGTCCCCTGCAGGCCAGGAATTTGACAAACCTGAGCGTCTCAGACAGAGGGCACCCTTCCAGGCGACTGCAGGCAACTGGATGGTCCTTGTTCCTTAGCTCAGGAGATGAGCTGATAAAGGCAACAAAATCATTCTGGTACATAAATGGAAATTACAGCTGTAGAGCACCTACAAGTTAACTCCAGAAGCAGAAGTGCCCTGGTTGTAACAAGGATGTAACGGGGATAATAATTATTTGTAATTAATTAATTAATTGTATGTAATTGCATGTAATTAATTATGCATTAACTAATTAATATGCAACAAGGATGCCTCCGTACAGACCATCCCTGACTTAGAATGGTTCCCCTTACTGGTTTTCAGCTCTGTGATGGTGATACGCTTTCAGGAGAAACCAGACTTCCAATTGCGATCTGTGATATTCTCCGGTGATGCCAAGCAGTGGCCCGCGCTTCCCGCCAGCTGGCAATCACAAGGCTCGACACTGATACACTTAGAACCATTCTGTACCTGTACAACTGTTCTGTTTTTCACTCTCAGAACAATATTCAATAAATTACCTGAGAGAGTCAACACGTTATTATAAAACGGGCTTTGTGTTAGATGATTTTGCCCAGCTGTAGGCTAATGTAGGTTTCTGAGCAGTTTTGAGGTCGGCGAGGCTAAGCTGTGACGTTCAGTAGGTGAGGTATGGCACAGGTATTTTCGGCTTAATGATATTTCCAACTGACAAGGGGTTTATCAGACGTAACTCCATTGTAAGTCGAGGAAGATCCATGTATCAACATCACTTATGCATTATGTAAATAAAACCAGTGAAATAAAACCAAATATCAGTTGAGTTGCACTGAATCAGAAAACCTCAAAACAATCTATGAGATCAAATCTGAGCGTCAGGGTGGGGCTCGAAGGAGAAATGGTGAAGACATAACTAACACTCTGCTGACCCACACTTATGGGACGCAAGCACACCCATCCACTTCGCACCCAGAGACAAAACAAACAAACAAAACAAAAAAAACCCACAAAAAACAGGATCACTCTGTGTCATTCCAGACCCCAAAATATGAAACCTTGAGCCTTTCCTGCAGGTTACTGACCCCCTATAAAAAAAATCATCTCTCTCCCTACTTTTTGCAATGTTGGTATCTGAAGATATGTCTAGCCTCTGTAAGTACTAAAATCATGCAAGAAAACTACGATTTTTCTACCACATACAGACTGACTGTAAACTCAGACATTTGGTCATTTCTTTCCTTTAAATACCTGTTGCATTTTTTCCTTAATGAGCCTGTCTTTCCAAAGGCTGGGCTCCCTTACAAACCTCTGAATAAGTTATTTTCATCTCTGAGTCTTTCTGTGACAGTAACTTGCTTATCTGTCCCTATCTCATGGTCCTACAAGCTGAACTAGGTTCTCCTTCCAGTCATGGCCATGTGGCTCCTGTGGGACAAACCTTCTCACAAATAACAGCTATAAACTCTGGGAAAAATATAAACACAACTATCTGAAGACGTTGGAGATTAACCAAAAACAGGTGGATATTGGAAGGAAGTCATTGGATGAAGGGAAAGGAACTGGGTGTGGTTCCCTTTTTTATGGGAAGGTAAGGCCTGAGGTAAGGCCTCACTATGCAAGGCACCTAAAAGTCAGAAAGAAAACCCAAAGACTTACTGACTTGAAGAACCAGAGCACAGAGTTGCAAGAGACACATCTGCTGTAAAGCAAAGGGGGAAATCCTGAAAAGTGGAGAGCCAGAAAGGGGGAGCCCCAAATTGTGTGTATAAATATTGCCCAAATCTCTGGCTTATGCCAGAACCACACATGTATGAAGCAGACTTCAAGCGGTCCAGCAAAGACTAAATGAAGTAGGAAGAAATTGGACCCATTCATAGAAGGGAAGACAAAGTCAGCAGTCTGAATTCAGCCGAGTTAACTGTCTACTATCCAAAACAAGACAAAACAAGACAAAACGAAATGAAATAAAACTCTTCAGGAGAACATAGCAGAACTGAGAATCTCTACAACATATCATTCACAACATCCAGGACACAGTTCAAAATTATTTAACATGCAAAGAAACAGAAAGATACTATCTATACTCAAGAAAGAAAGAAAAAATGAAGATCAACCCTGAAATGATTCACATATTGGAATTAGCAGACAAGGGTTATAAAACAATTATTATAACTAAGCTCAAGGACATAAAGGAAAGTATGCTTACAATGAATGAAAAATAGGAAGTATCAAAAGGTAACTAGAAACTATAAAAAGAAGTAAATCAACATTCCAGAGCTAAAAAATACATATCTGAAATGTTAAAAATCACTGAATGGGCTTAACAGCAGAATGAAGATGACAGAAGAGTCTATGAACTTGAGAACAGATTAACAGATTTCTTTTCTAATCCAAAGAGCAAAAGGAAAAAAAGAGAAAAATTAAAAGAGCTACAGGAACCTGTGGGACATCATCAAAAGACTTAACATACATACAACTGGAGTCCCAAAGGAAAAGAGGAAAAGAGAAATAAAATGAAGCAGACAAGATATTTGAGGAAATAATAGCCAAACATTTCCCAAAATTGCTATGTCCCATCGAGATGGCAAGCTCAATGAAAGCAAAGAATTCTGAGTTATAACCTCTTTAGTGGTCCACACAGCCGCTAACAAAGTTAGGCCCCATAGCAGATTTGCAACTAATACATATTTATACATTCAGCATCCAGAATAATGATCTATTGAGTGCTTCCTCTATGTAAAGCATAATGAAAGGGGCTAGAGACACAAAGATGATTTAGTTACAGACACTCTGCTTAGTGGAAGACTAAGATGTTGAAAAAGGTAAGAGGGAGAAGCCCCACTGTTTCTTTTTGAGGAAGAAAAAGGGTTTCATTCTTTCCTAGGCAATTCATCATGATTTGATTTGCTTGCTGACGGTGGTCCTGCCAAAAGGAAACTAGAACATTGTGAAAAGGGATCTCGTATCAGCAGGTGGTGGTTACAGCTATCTCTATCCGAATCCTCTTCCAACAGTTCTTTTCTCCCCTAACTTGGTTTGTTTAAGATAAAAGGGTAAGCCTCTCTACACAATTTTCACTGATTTTGCTGGCCAGTTCCTTTAGCTTTTAGACAGAATTTATATACCTTCAAGACACCTACAGATGGTCGACCATGATATATTTTGATCTTTCCATAATATTCAGGGAGAAATCTCTGAGAAAGACCATCTCTCCACTTTGGAAAAGATACAGAGGGGTATATATACCTCTTTAGAGCCTAAAGAAAAAAGATCAAAAGGACTAGATGTGTGTGTGTGTGTGTGTGTGTGTGTGTGTGTGTGTGTGTGTGTGTGTGTGTGTGTCACAGAGGCAGCAAGGCAAAGAGAGTCAGAGAGACAGAAACAGAGAAACAGAGAAAGTGGGACTGTTAACATTCTCTTCTCATGTGAAACCTTGAAGCACTTCCCTCAGTCTGTTTATAAGCTGTCCACCAGCAGTCTATGATTCTGAGAAGGAGCTGTCCACAAATAAACTCAGCAAAACACCCCAGCAGAGATGTACTGGACTGATATGCTCATTTCAAGTATTACCGTGGAGATAAGGACATGGTTTTGGGCATTGTGCCCAAAACCAGATGCCTGAAACCATAAATTTAGTAAATCCCCTTGAAATGAGCTGCTGGAAATGTCTTATTTCTGTTTTAAAAAGAATTCACCCATAAAGATATAAGCAGAAATTAGATTTCGGTATGTCTGCAAGAGCCTCTGAGTCCAGGAAGTGGCATTTATGAGTTTGGTTATGGATCCATCACTGGCTCTCAGAGTGACTTTAGTCAGTATTTTAGTCTCTCTGGTGCCTGTGTAGCCAGTCAATTGGGGATAATACTCTCTGCATCCATTCCACAGCCGTGCCGCATCTATCATAATATCATAGTTGTCATCCGCTGAGTTACTCCCATGCATCGGGCACTGTGAGGAGCCCTCTGCTTGTGTTATTTCTAATCCTAGCGATCCCCCTGATGGTGGGTGTTATTCAGTCTATGGCTGATGGTGCTGGATCTTAGAGAGGTCTAGCAAATTTGGAAAAGTCACACCAACCAGTAAGTAGTGGCGCCAGGATTCTATCAGATGCCTCTCACTACATGACGCTAGTTTGCTTTTACTCATTAGGCATAGTTGAGATATAAAAGGACACTCTAGATGTGTGTATACACACACACACACACACACACACACACACACACACACACACACTCAGAAAAGAAGAGAAAGAAGAAGCATGCTTAGGAACGACATTCACAGAGGGTAAATCTAGATGAAAGAGGAGATGTGGCCTAAATCAACTAGAGACTATAACAACTCACAGGATGAAAGCTACAGGCTGCACTCAAGGACCGTGCATAAAACAAAAAGAGAGTATTCGAGATGCTTGCTGTGTCCCCTAGAAATCACTGGAGATTCTCAGTTCTCATAATGGATGCATCCTAAACCGGATAACAAACCAAGAGTCTCACCCCCACACCATACAAGACAAACAGGGCTGTGCATCCACACACACACACGTGATTTTGGATGTAACTTGAAAATAAGTCCCTCATGTTTGCAAATCCACAGCATTAGAAAAGTGCACTTGCACGAGTGGATGATTGTTGATGAGGACACGGGAGCCCACTGTACCATCATCTCTCTCTTTTGGGCAGGCTTAAAATCTCCCATAACTGAAGTTTCAAAAGAGACAAAGGAGAAAAGAGAAAGAAAAAGAAAAATGGCGGTCTGCCTGGAGAGGAAGAAGAGTGCTACCTGAAAACAAAGAAGAAATTCTGATAAAATAAATGACATATGAAGTTGGCCAATAGCTAGAGGGTTTCAAGGGGAAAAAACTCAGGGAAGAAAGAGAAAGCTCCTCCTGTGAGAACTTGAGCATGTTCTTACAAGAAATGAGGGATTCTGAATGACCAAGAAAAGCTTGGATCTTGGAAGAGACACGAGGGTGGCCCTATAATATGGCAGAATCAAGGAAATTCAAATCAAAACCACACTGAGATACCACCTTACGCCAATTAGAATGGCAAAAATAGACAAGGCAAGAAACAACAATTGTTGGAGAGGATGTGGAGAAAGGGGATCCCTCCTACATTGTTGGTGGGAATGCAAGTTGGTACAGCCACTCCCGAAAACAGTGTGGAGGTCCCTTAAAAAGTTCAAAATTGAGCTACCCTATGATCCAGCCATTGCACTACTGGGTGTTTACCCCAAAGATACAGACGTAGTAAAGAGAAGGGCCATATGCACCCCAATGTTCATAGCAGCAATGTCCACAATAGCTAAATCGTGGAAGGAGCCGAGATGCCCTTCAACAGATGACTGGATTAAGAAGTTGTGGTCCACATATACATTGGAATATTACTCAGCTATCAGAAAGAACGAGTTCTCAACATTTGCTACAACATGGACGGCACTGGAGGAGATAATGCTAAGTGAAATAAGTCAAGCAGAGAAAGACAACTATCATATGATTTCTCTCATCTATGGAACATAAGAACTAGGATGATCAGTAGGGGAAGAAAAGGATAAAGAAAGGGGGGTAATCAGAAGGGGGAATGAAACATGAGAGACTATGGACTATGAGCAACAAACTGAGGGCCACAGAGGGGAGGGGGGTGGGGGAATGGGATAGGCCGGTGATGGGTAGTAAGGAGGGCACGTATTGCATGGTGCACTGGGTGTTATACACAACTAATGAATCATCGAGCCTTACATCGGAAACCGGGGATGTACTGTATGGTGACTAACATAATATAATAAAAAATCATTATAAATAAAATAAATAAATAAATAAAAATACAATATGGCAGAGCACGGAGCAGTGCGTACAGAGCTCGTGATGAAGAGCAGGGTTACAACAGAAACCTGTTCACAATGAACTTAACTGCACCCCGGCACAAAATTCAAAGACATCACTAGGATATATTCAAATACACATATTGGGGCACCTGGTGGCTCAGTCAGTTAAGCGTCCATCTCTTGATTTCGGCTCAGGTTGTGATCTCAGGGTCATGGGATCGAGCCCTGCGTCAGGCTCCAAGCTCAGTGGGGACTCTGCTTGGGATTCTCGCTCTCCCTCTGCCCCTCCCGCTGGTGCACATGCTCTGTCTCTCTCTCAAATAGAAATAAGTCTTTTAAAAAAAAGGACACATATCAAAGATATATCTATACCGATGTCTCAGTGAGTCAGTCTGTTTAAGCACTTATCGGGGCTTCCAAACAGTTATTTATTTTTGTCTAGTTGAACTTGTTCGCTGCCACTGGCATGAAATGGCCAGCTGGGGCTATGACCGTTGTTCTTTTGTTCAATTATAAGTTGTAAATAAGTGATTACCAATCTTTTTCAAGTTACCATTGCTTACTTGGCTTTATGAAACTTATTCCCTTTTTTTAACTCCCTAAAGGAAAAAAAGCTTTATGACATATTTATTTTTTTAATAAAATAAAGCAAAAATAAAAGTTGTGGTAATTCTTTTCAAAAAAATGTTTTTCAGGGCACCTGGCTGGCTCAGTCTGTGGAACACGTGACTCTTGATCTTCAGGTTGTGACTTCAAGCCCCAAGTTGGGTGTAGAGATTACTCAAAAATAAAATCTTCAAAAAATTGTTTTTCACATTAATAGGAACACAAAAATACCCATCATTCAATACGGCAAATTAACAATATTAGGCATCCACTCAAAAACTACTAACCATACAAAGGAATAGGAAAACCTTACCCTTAACAAGGAAAATGATCAATCAAGATAAACTGACCCAGAACTGGTAGCCCCAGATGTTAAAATTAATAGACAAGTACATAAAAATAGTCATTATAGTTGTATCAAATATGTTCAGGGGCACCTGGGTGGCTCCAGTTGGTTAAGTGTCTGCCTTCGGCTCAGGTCATGATCTCAGGGTCCTGGGATCAATCCCGCATCAGGCTCCCTGCTCAGTGGGGGAGTCTGCTTCTCCCTCTGCCTGCCACTCCCCCTGCCTGTGCTCTTTCTCTCTCTCTCTCTCTCTCTCTCTTTCTCTGTCAAATATATAAATAAAATCTTTTTTAAAAATCTTTAAAATAAAAAAACACATAAATATGTTCAAAATTTAAGTGAACACGTGAAACATATTTCTTAAAAACGCTAATTAAACTTCTAGACAATACAGAAAAATAGAAAAAAACAGAGCGCCCAAAAATAAACTCATGCATATTTGGTCAACTAATTTATGACAAAGGAACCAAGAATATACAATGGGGAAAAGTGAGTCTCTTCAATAAATGGTGCTGGGAAAATTGGACAGCTATATGCAAAAGAATAAAATTGAACCCCAGTCTTACACTATACACAAAAATCAACTCAAAATCAACTGAAGACCTGAAACCATAAAACTCCTAGAAGAAAACATAGGTGATAAGCTCCTTGACACTTGTCTTGGCGATGAGTTCTTGGATTTGACACCAAAAAGCAAAAGCAACAAAAGCAAAAATAAATAAGTGGGACTGCATCAAACTAAAAAGCTTGTGCACTGTTGGTAGGAATGTAAATTGGTGAAGCCACTATGTAACACAGTATGGAGGTTCCTCAGAAAATTCAAAATGGAAATACCAGACAATCCAGCAATTTCACTTCTGGGTACATATCCAAAAGAAAGGAAAGCAGGAGATCAAGGAGATATTTCTATCCCCATGTTCACTGAAGCATTTTCTCAACAGTGAAGATATGGAAATGACCTAAGTGTCCATCAATGAATGAACAGATAAAGATGTGTACACACACATATAATGCATACATACAAAGGAACATCATTCAGCCATGGGAAAGGAAATTCTGACATTTGTGACATCATGGACCTTGATGGCACTACACTAAGTGAAACAAGCCAGACAAAAGATTGCATTACAATTCAAATGTAAACTGTAAAATTATGAAATTTTGAGAAAAGAAAAAACATAGGAGAAAATCCTGAAGACCTTAGATTAGGAAAAAAGCTTAGACTTGACATTAAAAATATGATCTATAAAAGGAAAACTTGACAAATTGGACCTCTTAAAAATGTTTGCTCTGTGAAAGACCCTGTCAAGAAAACAAAAAGACAAATTACATACTGGAACAAAATTTTCTCAAACCACATATCCACCAAAGGACTTGGTGTCTAGAATGTATAAAGAATTCTGAAAACCCAACAGTACAAAAGCAAATAATACAGTTAGAATGTGGGCTGAGGACATGTCAATGAAGAGAATATACAGGTGGCAAGTAAGCAAATGACCCAATGTCAAACATCAGCAACCAGGGAAATGTATATTAAAACCCCAAAATAGGGGCGTCTGGGTGGTGCAGTCATTAAGCGTCTGCCTTCGGCTCAGGGCGTGATCCCAGCATTCTGGGATCGAGCCCCACATCAGGCTTCTCCACTAGGAGCCTGCTTCTTCCTCTCCCACTCCCCCTGCTTGTGTTCCCTCTCTTGCTGGCTGTCTCTCTCTGTCAAAATAAATAAATAAAATCTTTAAAAAATAATAAATAAATAAATAAATAAATAAATAAATAAAACCCCAAAATAAGGGCGCCTGGGTGGCTCAGTCAACTAAGCATCTGACTCTTGGTTTCAGCTCAGGTCATGACCTCAGGGTCATGAGATTGAACCCGGAGTCCAGCTCCATGCTCAGCAGGGAGTCTGCTTGAGATTATCTCTCTCCCTCTTCCCCTCCCTCCACTCACATGCTCTCTCTCTCTAAAATAAAGATATAAAATAAACCTAAATACATGAATGTCTGTAGTAACTTATTTGTAATAGCCAAAAACTAGACTTGACAAGAATGTCCTTCAGTGTGTAAATGATTAAATAAATTGTGGTATATACAAACCATTGAATACTACTAAGCAATTAAAAGGAACACACTATTGATACAATGAGACCTTGGACTAGCCTCAAGGGAGAGCAAAAGGCTATATACTGCATGATACTATGTAAATTATTCCATTTACATAACGCTCTTGAAACAACTATAATATGAAAATGGAGAACAGGTTAGTGATTGCCAGATGTCATGGATTAGAGGTAGGGGGGCAGACTGACCAAGAATGTACAAGGGAGCCTTGTGGTAATAGAAGATACTATATCTCACTTGTGGTGACAATTACCCAAAGCCACACAAAAAGTAAAATTGCACGGGTATATATACACACGCATTACACACAGATGAGTACAGGTATAGCTGATGAAATCTGAATAAACTCTGGGTTGTACCAATGCCAAGTTCTTGGTTTTGATATGGTCCCACAGTTTTGCAAGAGATTAACACTGAAAGAAGCACAGGTGAAGGGTACACAGGACCTTCCCATACATTTCTCTGCAACTTCCTGTGAATCTATAATTATTTCAAAATAAAAAGTCAAAAAGAAAAAGAAACTATTTAACACAAGAACAATAATACAGCCTAGGGTTTATAGCAAATATATAAGGAAAACATATGAGAGCAATGCCAATAAACCGGGGCAAGAAAAGTGTAGGTATATTCCATAAGCTCTTACACTACATTTAAAGTGGCCTAATATACATTGAAAGCAGACTGATGAGTTAGAGATAATACTATAAACCCTGGTGTAACCACTAAAAGAGCAAGGTGAAGAGATATAACTAGCAACCCAACATAGAAGATAAAACAGAAACAGAAAATATTCCATCCAAAAGAAGGCAGCAAAAGAGGAATAAGGGAATAAAGAACAGATGAGACTAATAGAAAACAAATATAAATGATAAATTTAAATCTAATCATATGAATAATCACTGTCACAATAGGAGCAAAATACATTCAAGTGCACATGGAACATTTACCAAGATGGACCGTATTCTGGGCCATAAAACATGTCTCAATAAATGTAAAAGGGCTTAACTCATACAAAGTATGTTCTGTGGTCACAAGGAATTAAATTAGAAATCAATAACAGAAAGATGTCTGGAAAAATCTTGAAATATTTGGAAATTAAATAATACACCTCTGAGTAACCCATGGGTCAAAGAAGAAATCAAAAGGAAAATTCAAAAGTGCTTTTAACAAGATGAAAATGAAAATACAACATATCAGAGTTTGTGGGAATCTGCTAAAGCAGTTTTTACAGGGAAATTTACAGCACTAGTTGCCTATATTAGAATAGAAGAAAGGTCTCAAATCAGTGACCTCAGGTCCTACCATACAAAACCAGAAAAAGAAGAATAAATGAAACCAAAGTAAGCAGAACATAGGAAATAATAAAGATCAAAGAGGAAATCAATGAAACAGAAAACAGAAAAACAACATGAAAAATCAATGAAACTTAAAGATCATTCTTTGAGAATATCAGTATAATTAATGAAATTCTAGCAGACTAATCAGGAAAAAAGAGAGAAGATACAAATTAGCAATATCAGGAATAAGAGAAGTAAGTGACATCACTACAGACCCTACAGATACTAATAAGATAATAAGAAAATATTATGGACAGCTTTATGCTTGTAAATTTGACAACTTAGATAAAATGAACAATTGATTGGAAGATGCAAATTACCAGGGGCACCTGGGTGGCACAGTCGTTGAGCGTCTGCCTTTGGCTCAGGGCGTGATCCCAGCATTCTGGGATCGAGCCCCACATCAGGCTCCTCCGCTAGCTCCTGCTTCTTCCTTTCCCACTCCCCCTGCTTGTGTTCCCTCTCTCACTGGCTGTCTCTGTCAAATAAATAAATAAAATCTTAAAAAAAAAAAAAAGATGCAAATTACCAAAGCTCACTCTAGAAGAAATAACTTGAATAGACCTCTATCTATTAAAAGCATCAAATTTATAGTTAAATCCTTCCCACAAAGAAAGCTCCTGACCCAGATAGCTTTACTGTGAATTCTACCAAACATTTAAGGAAAAAGTAATACTAACTACACACAAAGTCTTTCAGAAAATTGAGGAGTGAATACTTCCCAATTCATTCTATGAGATAGCACTTCTCTGATACCAAAGCCAAAAACATTATTAAGACAAGAAACTACAGACCAGTATCCTCATGAATATGGATACAAAAATTCTAAACAAAATTTTAGTAAACTGAATCCAACAATTATTAAAAGTATAATACATTATAACTAAGTATGGTTTATCCCAGGAATGAAGCCTCAGTTTAACATTTGAAAATGAATGAAAGTCATTCTGTTACAAGTTAATAAGAAACACCATGTGATCATCTCACATGCAGAAAAAGCATTTGATAAAATCCTACACGTTTCATGGTAAAATGACTCAACAAACTAGGAATAGAGGGAAACTTCCTCAACCTGATAAATGGCATCTATGAAAAGCCTACAGCCAACACTTACTTAATGGTGAAGGACTGAACAGTTTCCCCCAAGATCAGGCACAACAAGAGGATTCCCATTCTCATTACTTCTGTTCAACAGTGCACTAAAGACTCTAGCCAGTGCAATCAAGTGAGAAAAAGAAATAAAAGGCATCAAGATTGGAAAGGAAAATATAAAATCGCCTTTAGTCACAAACAATATGATTATCTAAACAGAGAATGTGATGTAATGTACAAAAAAGCTACTAGAACTAGTGAGTTTAGTAAGTTTGCAGAACACAAGATCAATATAAGTCAATTTTATATCTGTATGCTAGCAACACAAAATCAGAAACTAAAATTTTTAAAAAATAATACTATTCACAACAGAAAAAAAGGAAATTAGGGATAAATATGACAAAAGGTATGCAAATAGGTACACTGAAAACTACAAAACATTGCCGAAGGAAATTAAAGAAGAGCTTTTCAAAAAGGGGAGAAATATACATTTTTCTTGAGTCAGAAAACTCATTATTGCTAAGCCATCAATTCTTCCCAAATTGTTCTAGAGATTCAATGCAATCCCAGTGAAGATCCCAGTGGGATTTTCTGCATAAACTGGCAAGCTGATTTTAAAATTTGTATGAAAATGCAGAGCTTACCATAACCAAAACAACTATAAAAAAAAAAAGTTGGAGGACTCATGCTACCTGACTTCAAGATTTATTTAAAGGCTACAGGAATCAAAACATGTGGTTTGGTATAAATAAGCAAATAGATGAATGGGACAGAATAGAGAACCCAAAAATATATCCATACATATATGGACATATATGGGGCGCCTGGGTGGCTCAGTCGGTTAAGTGTCTGCCTTCGGCTCAGGTCATGGTCCCGGGGTACTGTGATCAAGCCCCAAGCTGGGGCTCTCTGCTCAGCAGGGAGCCTGCTTCTCTCTCTCCCTCTGCCGCTCTGCCTACTTGTGCTCTCTCTCTCTCTCTGTCAAATAAATAAACAGAATCTTAAAAAAAAAAAAGTAATCCCTAAAGAGAAAAATTGATAAAGTAGACTTACTCGAATTTCAAAATTTAGCTCCTAAGAGAGTGAAGACCACTTGTAAGCTGACAGAAAACCCTTGCAATCTGATAAAGGATTTGTATGCACACTATATAAAGAACTCTGAGAAATTAATAGCAAGAAAACAACATAACTTTTTAAATGGGCAAAGGATTTGAACAGACACTACAACAAAGAAGATACAAAGAAGCAAACAAAAAGATGCATCAGGGAAATGCAAACCAAAGCCACAGCGAGATCCCACTACACACCTATCCAAATGGCTAAAATTGAAAAGACTGACCATCCCAAGTGTTGGGAAGGATATGGAGGAACTGGAACTCCCGCACTATTGTCGGAAACATAAAATGGTGCAACCACTTTGTAACATAGTTGGGCAGCTTTTCGCAAAGTTAATCAGAGCATAGGGGACTTTTTAGGACCATGAAACTATTCTGAATGATACTACAATGGTGGACACATGTCATTATACATTTGTCAAAACACACAGAATGAACATTGCATGTCAACTAAACACAAGTAAAAAAAATAAATAAATAAGGAAAAAACATAGACTGTACACCAGGAGCGAACCCTAATGTACGCTACAGTTGGGTGACAGTGATGCGTCAACGCAGGCTCACACATCGTAACAGATGTGTCATAACGGATGGGCCATCTGGTGCAGGATGGTGATGGTGGGGGGCACTGTGCCTGTGTGGGGTAAGGGGTGTAGGGGAACTCTCTGTACTTTACACTCAAGTTTGCTGTAAACCTAAAACTGCTCTAAAAACTAAAGACTATTAAAAAAAAAAAAAAAGGAACAAGGCACTGACCCACGCCACAGTATGAATGAACCTTGAAAACCCCACGCTGAGTGACAGAGGCCAGTCACAAAGGACCACATACCATGTGATGCCATGTCCATGAAATGTCCAGAACAGGCAAATACAGAGAAACAGAAAAGTGGATTATTAGTGGGGAAGAGCTACCAGGAGAGACTGGGGGAGGAAATGGGGAATGACTATTCACAGGTACACAGTGTCTTTTGGGTTGAGAGTTCTAAACTTAAGAAAATGGTGGTGGCTGATGACTCTGTGAATATACTAAAAACCACGGAATTGTACACTTTAAGTGGGCAAATTTTATGGCATGTTCATTAAAGTCTTGATAAATGTTTTAAAAATTAAAAACTTAATAAACGTTTTAAAATTTTCAAAAAAATGTTTTTAAAAATTAAAAACTGAGTTGGACTCAGGTCCAACTGAGAGAAGATATGATGCATGTGATCATTTTGGAAGACACATATATGTAAGGAAAAAGTATATATTCAAAAACAAACACATACATAAATTCATTAAATTTCTTTTACTTGTGATCTCAAGTTGGAGGTAACACAAGGAAAGCAGGAAGTACCTTCTGTGTGGATATTTTTCTATAGAATATTGGCATGAGGGGTGCCTGGTTGGCTCAGTCAGTAAAGCGTCTGTCTTCAGCTCAGGTCATGATCCCAGGGTCCTGGGATCGAGTTCTGCATTGGGCTCCCTGCTCAGTGGGGAGCCTGCTTCTCCTTCTCCCTCTGCCTCCACTCTGCCTATGTGTGCTCTCTCTCTCTCTCTGTCAAATAAATAAATATAATCTTAAAAAAAAAAAAAAGAATATTGGCACGATTATCTTGCCATGGAATAAAAGGGAGTAAAAGTCATACTGGCTATGAAAACATCTTCTCTTCAGGATGTATAATGACTCAGAGATAAGTCTGTATCAAACATCTTTTGTTTAAAATATACAATGAATCAAGGGTGAGGGTGTAAGTATAATATGAATATCTGATTAGGGGGGCGCCTGGGTGGCACAGAGGTTAAGCGTCTGCCTTCAGCTCAGGGCGTGATCCCGGCGTTATGGGATCGAGCCCCACATCAGGCTCCTCCGCTATGAGCCTGCTTCTTCCTCTCCCACTCCCCCTGCTTGTGTTCCCTCTCTCGCTGGCTGTCTCTATCTCTGTCGAATAAATAAATAAAATCTTTAAAAAAAATATGAATATCTGATTAGGAATAAAAAGTTAAGCATACTCCTACCGTATGACCCAGACATTCTACTGCTCGATACACACCCAAGAGTAACACAGAGTCCCGCACACAAGTGCTCTCGGCAGCTCTAAGAGCCAATCCCAGAAATTATCCAAACAGGCATGAACAGGCACCTAGATATTGTGGTACACCCACAACAATATCAATGGAATATTATTCCACAATAAAAAGGAATGAACTGATACATACAATGAGATAGATGAATCTTAAAAAAAAATTATGCTGATACAAGACAGACAGAAAAAAAGATAGTACGTGCTATGCGATTGTATTTGCATAAAACTTTAAGAATGGAAACTAGTCCATAGTGACAGAAAGCAGTGCCAGAAAGCAGGGTGGAGCCTGATGCAGGGCTCCATCTCACCCTGAGATCATGACCTGAGCCGAAACCAAGAGCTGGTCTCTCAACTGACTGCACCCCCAGGTGCCCCGTTAATAAAGCTATTTTTAGCTTTATTTTTAGCTATTTTTAGCTCACCTTCTGAGTCCAGGATCAAGAAAGACCTGGGTCCTAGGCCTGAAACAAGCCCCAGCGTCTCCTGTGCAGGGGAACGCAAGTGAGTTTTTCAGGAGCTTAGGACCAGGGCCTTCAGCAAGCCCCAAATGTGTGCCTTAGGTCATCAGTGCAGCCTGCCTCTCCCCTTTGCATCCTCACCCCCCTCCTCCCCGCTCACTCCCCATCTTTAAAGAGAAGCTAAGAGACACTGCAGTGTGCTTATGATCCAGCTCCACCCCACCCCATGGTGAGAACACTCAAAATTCAATAGTTCTAAGAACAATAGCGCAAACAGATCTATTTTATTGTGTACACATGGTCCTAGCAGAGATTCATGTTGTGGGATTTTATTCTTTATTAGAGCTATTTGCCCCCATGCGGTAGCCTGCAGATGAGAGCAGGAAAACAGCCGGGCATCACTGAGGGTCCCTGCATCTGTTCCAATTAAGAAACCCGATCACTGGCATACATGGGTTTATTCTTCTACTTTACTGGAGACTAGAGGTGCGTCGTCAACAGCAGCTCTGCGAGGTCATCAGGGTCTCAGCCTTCTGCTGTCTCCCTGGGCATGTGACCTCCATCCTCCAGGTTGCATGATGTCTGTGATCCGGCCAGCAGGAGCGGGAAGGGGGAAAGGCAAATGGAGGAGCTCTGATTGTCCCAGAAGGCAACAGGGGTGCTGCCTAGAGGAGGGAGAGGGCAATCAGCAGCAGATCAGGGGCCTGGCTGTTTGGAGTCAAAAAGACGGTGGACACTGGAACCAGTCCTGGGATAGCACTCATGCTATCTTGTACCCTCGAGGGTGTACCCTAAAAAAGCCAATCACAGGAGCTAAAAGACGTCCTCGGGGTCTAAAGACCAACAATCGAGTGTGTTTCTACAATTTTCTTCCCCTGAAGAATGGCTGCCAAGGAGTCCGCCGCAGTGCTCTGGTCCCACCTTCAGGGAGGGCACTCCAAGTACAGAAAGCTCCCTTCCACGTGGATCCAGCCCGGCACTGGGTGACCACTGAGGCTCTGCCCCTGAGCACCCTGCATGCTCCATAAGGCTACTCAGCACCCAGGGTTTCTGGGCTGCCAGTGTGGAGCTGGGTGCAGGGGTCCAGGCAGGTTAGGAGTGTCTGCTGTCCCCGAGCACGTGCTCGAAAAGTGGCTGCCCTCAACAAATCATCAAAGCAGGTCCGTCATCATTCGGGGCATAGTGGGAAAGCAGCAGGAAGTCTGTTCAATGGGGGAAGGCCATGTTGGTAGCAGACAGTAAGAGGCACAGAGAAGAAGGTGCATATTTTCATCAGACCTGGCTCTCCTGCCAGCCGGCCGCAGGTCACACCCGCCTGCAGCCCTGCTCCCTGAGTCGGAACTCGGGGGGCATTGGCCACACACGCCTGCGAGGCCCCAGGGACCTGAGCGAGGGCTCGGCTCTCCACCTGGAGCCCCTGCCCTGAGTTCACCCCTGGGGAAGGGGGCAGGCGTTGCAGGAGGGCCCCCATGGGAGCTGCCGCACACTCCAAAACCAGCTTCCATTCAGCAGTGGGGCCGCCACCGTGAGCAAGGTCAGGGTGAGTCCAGCCACACCATGCTCCCTCCACATGCATGAAGGCACTAAAGGTGCCTGAACAAGGAACGGGGAGGGGCAGGAGCCCCAGCACGGTACCTCAGCTACAAGTACTAAAGTAACACACCCCTTCTTGTTTAACATAGATTTCAGAGAGAACCAAAAGGTATACAGTAAAAGTCCCCCTCCTCCCCAGACCCGGCTGCGCTCCCTATACAGTTCCAGTACATCTCTGCATAAATTTTCTGTCCACATGTGTTTGCAAAAGCATGTTACTTATAAATAATTTGATTCACAATAACTAACATGTAAAGTACATCTTACATTAAAATTAGAAGTAGGGAAGCTATAGCCACTAAAAAACGATCCAAGCAGAGGGGATGCCTCCAGCGGCGCAGTTTCCGGGATGGCCAGCAGGTGTCAGAGCCACCAACAGTATTCCCACACTCCCTCGGGGAAGCTTCAGGAACGGCCAAGTCCGGCTGGAAATGAGATGGGGAGACCCCCACCTGCCATTGTTTGGCCCTTTGGCCCGATATTTCATCTACTACTGGGGTTGGGGCGGGGGGAGTAAGGGGACCTGCAAAAAACAATTAAATTCTCAGACCACAGATTCCCATTCAGTTAGGGGAGACTTTGATCCTTGGAGAAGCTGTTGAAACACTGTTGGATTCTCTAGGGAAGCATGAGGAGGGCCTCCCACAGCTGGGCGGCACTTCTGGAAGCTAGGGCCATCTCTGCTCCCCAGATGGAGACCCAAGGAGGGGTGAGCATGGAGGGGCACACACAGAGGAGGGCTCCATGTGGCCATCCAGAGCTCCCCTGCCACCCCGCCCCAACCTAACCTCGAGGTCACAGCCTCTCAGGCGCTTCCAGCTGAGCCCCTCCTGGGCCTGCCTGGCTCTTGTCCGGAGCTGCTGACCTAAGAAGCCCTCGCCATGCTCCAGCTGGTCTGGGGCTCCTCCTGCAGGGGCACCCGGCCCCACACACCAGCTCAGCGGACAGACGGATAGACACGCCATGAAGGGCTCTGCTCAGCATCCCCCACCAGCCTCGCCCTGTAATTCCCAGATCTACCAGAGCCAGGCCAGCACAAAGGGGATGTTGAGGCAGATACAACACCGTCAGGGGCCAGGGCGGGGAGCACAGCGACCATGGCTCCGGACAGCAGACCCTTCCCTGAGAGGCCACAGCTGCAGAGTGTCAAAAGGAAAGGGATCCTCACCACATGTCCCAGCTGCCACACGTCTGGGCTGCTCCCCTAACCACACCCCACTTCTGGCCGTGGGTCCAGGGAAGGGTTCAGACAGGGTTAAGACCCACTGCACACTGCAGCTTTTCACCAGTGGAACTTTACTACGCGGAACGATGCCAAGCCCGTGGCATTCAGCATCCCCCGATAGTTGTGATTTCCATGTGTTCTGACAGGCGGGTGAAGGCGACCTTTCTGTGTGATTTGAATGACCTCATCTGCTGAACTGGTACAGCCTACACAGGCCCCATGAAGCAACAGTCATTAACTTACTATACACCTTACATGTCATCTCTATCATTTAAAATAATACACCTGTGCTGCCATACACATAATAAAAATGCCAATTATCATTAAAACATAGGTGGCATTCATAGTCAAATATGACCATGCAATTTGATGCTTGATGTTTCAAGCATAGTATACAAGCCAAATGCTTCCTTTAAAAATAAACAAGGATAAAACGCTGTCTATATTGGGATCCACATTCATTTACCACGACTGGTATAATGACCACAGCTTTGATGTGGCCCACACTGATCTGGCCATTGAGGGGTTTTCTTCCATTACCCTATTATATATGATACAAGAGGTATGGAACTAGAAGAATCTCTCATAATGCTAGCCAGACTACTCCCCTGATCATTTCAAAGGGAATACTCTCTCTGAAGAGGGGCAGATGGAGTCAAGAGAAGGGGCTTTCAAGCACCACCCTAATCTGCTCGGGGTTTGTCTACCTCAAGGAAGCCAGGTTAATGATGGGGCCTCCCCTCCAGGCACTGTGTAATGTGGTGACTCCTGGATAATCTTGGACCCACTGGATACCTAGTAAGTCAAAGAGCCTCCCAAGCCCCTGAAGAGTCTAGCTGTTCCTCACCAGTTCTACTTCCTCAGGCCGCTCACGTGACAAGGCTACACTAGGCCAAGACAGACTCCACTGGTCAAGGTCTATCTCGAGATCCCCAAGCTTCCAAGTCTCTGGAAAAAAAAACGCAAATGGGGTCTTGGGGATGGGAAGGGACGGGGTTCAGGCCTCCACCTGCCTCGCTGAATCAAATTCCTGCTTGCCACACACCCCCTCCAGTTCAATCATGCTTTGGGGGGTGAGTCAGAGAGGAGGTGGGCGGTTGTGCCTGGTTTTCGCAGGTGTCTGGTCCCCTAATGACCATGACTCCTCCCTCGATTTAATCCTTCCCGGACAGAGACTCCACCTCTAAGCCTTGCACTCAGCCAGGCGAAAGCCCTGATTCAGAGCCCCGTCTCCTCAGCAGTACCCAAGGTTGTTTCCCCTCCATAAAGCAGGTAAGGCAATCATCCATGTGGACACACAAAAACAGAGGACTTCCTGAATCACACCTGAGTTTGGGTGCAGAGTTTGGGTGCAGAGTAAGGCCAAGCTACAAGCTTGGAGGTCACTGACCATAATTATGCCTCCCGAAAGGGCGGCCTTCCTTACCTCTAGCCAAGCAGCTTCTGAGGCCATGACAAATAGCCATGCCCATCGAAACCCCGGAGGAGGCATTCCTCAGCCGGTCTCCCAGCCCAAGCGTCAGGGACAGGCAACAGGAGAGTAAACAGATGAAACCAACAGAAGCAAGAGAGAACGGGTTCTCCTGCTCTCTAGATGGCTCATGACATTTCAGTTATGTGCAGCACAATATCGCTGAATTATTTTTAACCTTTATGGAGCCTCCTGGCTTCGCAAAAGAAATATTAGTTGGTGGAGTTGAAGGACGGCTGGAAGCAGAGACCAGAAAGAAGTTCACGGGCAGGGATGAGCCTGGCGGCAGCACCGTCTCTACAACTGCACAGGTAAAACCCGGCACCTTTTGTCCAGGAAACCACGAGTGTGGTACGTTTGGGGTGTTGCTTATTTGCAATTTATGTCTCCAAATAAGAAGTGTATGTCCTTGAGGCAAGTCAGCGTCCTGTCAGCAAATGGCAGAGGAGCCCTGAGCTCCGACTTCCCCAGTAGCTCTGCTGCATGACGGCCCATGGGACCGATCGAGGTACTCCTCCCCCAAGGCAGTGCGAAGAGTTCCCAAAGCACTATCTTTTGGACACCTGGACTCAGGATCTAAACAAACTGATCTTCCTTTTAGTAGCTTCCTTTTAGGTGCAGGGAGAGGAGAGTCCCATCCTCTCTGTGTTCCACTTTCTCTATGAAAGTCTCCTTTCAAAACCTGTCAAAGGTATACCACAACCCCCCAGTGAAAAGACATACCCAAAGCTCTTCTGATGATGATGGTATTGAGAGTTGCAACTTCCAATGCCTACAGGTGCCAAACAGGTCTGTTTCATAAATCACCTTGAACTGTATTCTTCTGGCCCCAAAACAATTTACTTTTTAAAAAACCCATTCGTCTTGAAACACAGCCTACATTTAACAGAGACATAGATATGAGAGACAGTTCACTTTCTTCTTACTTCTACTGTCAGAAATACGACAGCACAAGTTTGACCCGAAATGGCCATTGGCCATCAGCCTCGATGTTGGGGGGGACACAGAGAGCAGTGGGGACCGTGCTGAACTAGAGCGCATGTCACCTGCATGAAGGCAGAAGCCACCGTTAACGCCAACAGTTAGTCTTACAGAACCATGGGCTCAGTGCTTTCCGAAGAAACCAGAAATCCAGATTCTCAGGTGTAATCTCCCAGTGTTTAAACATGAACTATTAGCTTAAAAAAAAAAAAAAGGAACAATCTCAGGACACCAGTTTGCTACCTCTCCTTCAACGACTAAGGGGAGTCACTGGGAACAGAAGAACTGGCCTGGAAGCCAGGAATGCAAGGCTGTTAGACCTCGCCCTGACACCTGGGCAAGACACCTGGCCGTCGCGGGTCTCTGTCACTTTGTCCGAAAAGTTTAGATGCCCAAATTCCTTTTGATACTAAATTATTATACTGTATAGTTATGTAAATTTTCAAACTGGTCCATTCCCACAAGAATAACCGGGAACATAATTAAAAGAGAAAACAAACACAAAAATAGATCACTGGACCACAGCAGGGTCTATTACACTGTCTAGACATGGCCCTGGTGGGGCCAAGCCCCTGGGTTAATAGAGTCACGGGAACGTGAGCCCTTGCATTGCGTTCCACCTCCTCTCTGAGAGCCACCTGCCCACTGGGGAATAGAAAGTGTGGCTGTCCTCCCATGGCTTTGCTGGGGAGCACCTCTCTATGAGGCAGCTAGCGTGTGTGTCCTGCACCTAAACTCAGGGTTTCCAGGGGACTTTTGGAGTCAGCAAGCAAAGCTGACCAATGGGCTGTCGGGAGCTCCGACTCCCACGTCCCGAGGTCATGCTCAGCCTTCCTGTGATGGGACATGTACTTGCCACCCCCGGGGGCCGTCTGCACGACCCAGCCGTACTCCGAGCAGCCCTGGTTACTGAGCCCTCGGCCCGGCCCTGCATGTGCCTGAGTGGACGGCTCATCCGGTGCCAAAGCACACAGAGTCTCACACGAGGCACCTTTTCTTCAGGGCGCACGGGAAGGGAGTAAGAAAAGAGTAAGCTGGGCAACGATGAGAGGGGTAAACTAAGGGCCTTCCCAAAGGTTAAAAAGAGGCAAATTTTAGTCCAAGTAAGAGTATTCACATTCTTGCGGTTATATGAAGTGTGTGTGCCTTGGGCAAAACGAAGGCCCCAAGAAGAAGAGAAATTAAAACCTCGCAGCTCCTACACATGGGTCATCCTGACGTTACAGACAGACCCACAAGCAGGCGGGCCCCAGGTGACGTGGCGGGGGGGGGGGATTCGGCACCGACCTTCGTAAGCGCCTCTGTGCATCAGCTGTGAACAACCGGGCCCTTCATTCTGCCACTGGCAGCTGCCAGCAAGTACCCAGTATGTTTCAGAGAAGGAATTACCTTTGACTCCAAAACCGGCCATGACCTTTCTCTCTACTTGTCTCTTAGAGGCATTTTCTCCGCCGCACCCTGTGACCGCCCTGGCGTCAGGTCACCAGTGCTTGCTCTAAGTCGCTTGTTGTTAGCCTGAGGCCTTTGTATTATCTGTTCCCTCTGCCTGCAATGCTCTTTACCCTGATCTTCGCAGGGGTGGTTGGCTGAACTCTCAGCCTCCAGGGCGCCCCTCAAAGAGGCCCTCTCTGGCCCTCCGAGTATTTACCCACACACGGTGTGTCTCGTGACCCTGCTCTGCTCCTCTGCCTTGCGCTTCACACCACCTGATTTATTTCTGTTTGTTTCTGTCTCCCTTGCCTGCCTTCTCTCACTAGGATATGAGCTCCGTGGAAATGAGCATTTTCTGTTTTGTCATGGAGTATTTCCAGCAGCTAGAACAGTGCCTTGCATACAAGTGCTCGGGGAGTATTAGTCGAAGGAACGAATAGATGGCTGGATGAAGGGAAGAAGGCCTTGAGCAGACAGACAGCTACGAGGTGCCTGTGGTGCGCTGGACATGTGGTGAGGAATAAACCCGCACGGACTCGAGTCTAGCAGGGAAGGCAGACATTTATCCCATGCTTCTGGAACTGCATTGAGCTGTCCGCTCAAGACGACTGTAAGAACAATCTCTAAGGAAAGTGAAGGGCTAGCCAGATGGGCAAAGAAGAGAAGAGGGGTGCCGGGGAAGGCACCCCATGGGAGGACAACACAACGAGGCACCACGTATGGAAGCAGACCATGGGCTCTGGGAGCCCCCGGCGCAGGCAGGAGGGAGACAGGGCCTGGAAAGAGAGGCAGAGGCCAGTTCGTAAGGAGCTGCCTAGATCTATCTCTGCACGTTGGATTTCAGCCCTCGGAGCAGTGGGAGCCATCCACGTATTTTTAAGGAGGGACGTGACATGATGGCTTTCTGTTTACAAAGATAATTCTGGTGGCAGCAAAGGCAACTAAGACAGAAAAGAGCAAAACATGCAGGAGGTTATCGTCCAATCCAGGTGAAAACACATCCGGGATCGCAACTCCCAGCAGCAACAGAGAAGGAAAAGAGGAGACAGATGGAAAGCTGTTAAAAGGGTAGAATCAACGGAGCTTCATGACACACGAGATGTGGGAGGGGAGAGAAAGGACGAGGTTAAAGCAATCCCATCAGAATCAATGGTCTTGTGCGGGGGGCCTGTGAAGCCCTAAGGGCCTTCTGCGCAGACGCGGCCCATGTGCCTGTGACCCTGGCCCAGCTGGGAAGCTTCGGTCCGGGCGCCACCACAGTGCACCCGCTTCGTCAATAAGTCTGGAGCGAAGTCCCTCTGATACATGTGCATCGGACCTACCAGGCTGGTGATTTCTCTGTTCCTAAAGACACACGTGCTATGACTTGCACGCACAGCCGTGTTTGGAGCCACACGCTCATCCATCACCACAGACGCATGACTATTGGTCTAAATATAGATGTGCCTGTCACCTCAGAGAAAGAACAGACCACAAGTCATGATTCCACTTACTCCAAGGAAATTTTCAGGTGATAAAATGAAAAAACAAATCAATGTAAGGTTTCCTAAGTCTGTAAATCTGATCGAATGGTCAAATTATGATGACCTCACCTGCTTTACTTCTCTTGACTTTAAACTGCTTAATTTAGCCCTCTCGAAAGCAGCCCCCGCCCCACCCCAAGCTATTTCTCATGGTCCTCCAGGGAAATCTCACAGGGGCTCTCCACCAGGCACACTACAGGCTCTTCACTCCACCCCTGCTCTCCTACTCTAGCCCCTATCTCCTGCTGCCACCAGAGCGGCCACATCCTGTCAACAGCACGGGCTCTGGGACCTGCCAGCTTGGCTTTGAATCCTGGCTTGGCCATCCGTGAGCTCTGAGACCTGGGGCAAGTTATCCAGCCTCTCTGTGCCTCAGTTTCCACCCTGGTAAAATAATGGGACAATACAAGGAATTAATATTTATAAAGTAGTCAGAACAGTACCTAGCACATGGCAAGTGGCCAAGAAGTGGAACCCGTTGTTCCTACCACCACTGCTGGCACTGGGGAAGCCGAGGCTAAGTCCCACCTCAAACACCCAAAGCGACAAGAGCTCTGCTGTGAGGTAAGGGACAATACCCTCCTGTTGTAATACACTACCTAAGAGATTACACCCAGTGTTTTCTGAAATTATCACTAAAGGAGTTATTTACCAACAAAACATATGAACATATGGGAGGGGGAAAAAAGAGGGGGGGGTGGAAACAAACCATAAGAGAAAGAGAACAAACTGAGGGGTGATAGAGGGAGGCGGGTGGGGGATGGGCCAGATGGCTGATGGAAATTACGGAGGACACCTGTTTTGATGAGCACTGGGTGTCATCATATATAAGTGATGAATCACTGAATTAATTCTACTCCTGAAACCAATATTACACTATATGTTAACTAACTGGAATTTAAATAAAAATTTGAAAAAAATTAATAAAAGTAAAAGAGTTCTTTCCATTTTTTACCTGCAGCCCTCCCTTCCCCACAGTGTCCTCCCAGGACTAAGATATGAGTTGTGGACACCCAGGCTGGAAGACAAATGAGTGACAGACACCACACGGTCTCCCTCCCTCGGGGAAGGGCTTTGTTACAGGGTCAAGTAGGTCCAGCCTGGCTCCCATTCCCTTAAGATGGATTCTTCCCAGGAGAATCCTTCGTTCCTCACCTAACTAGATTTCTGGAGCCACCCTCTTCCCGATTCTTCCAAAGGGAGAGTTTGAGTCTGATCCTTCAAAAGAATGAAAAACCAGTTGTATTGTTAAATTATTTGTAAGTGGAAAGCAAGTATAAGCTGTCAAAACATGCTAGGTTCAAGACTAAAAAATAGTTCTGATATAGGACTTTGAATTTATCCTGATGATGAACTACCTGTCAATAATCTTAACATTAGAACGAGGAGAGGAAAACAAAATTTTAAACATGATAGCACTTCCATTAGCATTAAAAAAAAATCCAACACATAGGAATAAATCTGATAAAAGATGTGCAAGACTTCTCCAGAGAATACAGAGAATCCAGAAACATTGTGAAGAAAAACTTAGGAAGACCTATATTAATGGGAAAGCATGCCATTCCTAGGCACAAAGGTACAATATAAAGATATTTGTTTTCCCCAAGTTGGTCAACAGATTTTATTCAATTCCAGTCAAAAACTCAGCAAATTTTTATGGAAACTGACAAGATGACTCCATTTTTTCTATAAAATGCAAAGGGCCAGAAGAGCCAAGGCGATCTTGACAAAGAAAAACACAGTTGAAAGATTTACACTACCAGATGGCAAAACTTATAAAATTACAGCAATTAAGTCAGTATGGTATTAGCAGAAACATTTGTCAGCAAAAGCATAAAGATACACGAATGGACCAATAAAACAAAGAGGGTTTAGAAACAGACCCACACATGTACAGACCTCTAATTTTTGATAATGACACCACACTGCACAGGAGAGAGGAAGGAATGGTCTTTTCAAAATGGTGCTGGGCGATCTGGATATAAACATGGAAAAACAAATGAGCCTTGACCCCTACCTCACACCAGTCCCAAAACTAAATTTTAGGGGTGCCTGGCTGGCTCAGTCGGAAGGGCATGTGACTCTTGGTCTCGGGGTTGTGAGTTCAAGCCTCACATTGGGTCTTGAGATTACTTAAATAAATAAGCTTAAAAAAAAACTAAATTCTAGGAGGACTGTAGACATTCCCTAGTAAGGCAAGACATTGAAACTTCCAGAGGATATCTTAGGAGAGCATCTTCATGCCCTTGAGGACAGGGAATGACTTCTAAAGTAGGACACGAAAAGCACAAACCATAAAGGGAACAATTGATGAATTGGATTTCATTAAGAACTTCTGCTCATCAAGACACCATTAAGAGAGCAAAAGCAAACCACACAGTGGGAGAAGAAATTTGCAGTACATGTATCCAACAAAGCATATTCAGAATACATAAAGAATTCCACAAATCAATAAGAAAAAGGAAACACAATTTTAAAAGGAGGGAGAAGCAAAAGACTTGAAAAGGCACTTCATAAAAAAGAATATCCCAATGCCCCCACTAAAAAATATTTTAAAAGGGCTCAATGTGATTAGTCATCAGAAAAATGCAAATTAAAACTACAGTAAGATGTCGTTGAGGTCTGGGCAATGTTCTATTTCATGACATGGGTGGTGGTCTCACAGAAAAAAAGTCACTGAGTTGTACACGTACGGATTTGTGCACTCTTCTCTGTTTATTATGCTTTCATAACAATGTTTCCTAAAAAAAGAGACTTGAGAAATGTATCAGCCAAATTTAATGTGTAGAGCTTATTGGATTTTGCTTCACACAAGCCCGATGTTAAAAAAGAATTTGTGAGTATGGTGACTAACATATCATAATAAAAAAAATTTAACTGCATATTTGATGATAAGTAATAATTGTTCAGGTGAGATGATGGTTTTGCATCAATGTTTTCGATAAGAGTTCTTATCATTTAGAGCTATGTACTGAAGTATAAATACATACATTATAAATAAAATAATATCTTGGATTTGTTTCAAAATAATCTGAAGAGGGAGGACGGTACAAGAATAGAGGAGTTGATGGCTGGCGTAGCTGGACAGTGGGTACGTGGGGATCGCTATACAGCTGACCTGTGAACAACATGGGGGTTGGGGGCACTGACTCCCTCCACAGTCAAGAAACCATGTATAACCTCTGACTCCCCCAAAGCTTAACTGCTAATCACTTACAGTTCACCGGAAGCCTTACCTAGAACATAAATAGTTGATGGACACATATTTTGTATGTTACATGTATTATGCATTGAATTCTTACAACGAAGTAAGCTGGAGAAAAGAAAATGCTATTAAGAAAATCATAAGGAAGAGAAAATGCATTTACAGGACCGTGATCAATTTATCGAAAAAAATCCGCATTTAAGTGGACTTGCACAGTCCAAGGGTCTTAAACATACTTTTGCGTATGTTTAAAATCTTGTATAATAACACCTTTTTTAAAGCTTCAGCAGAGCCAAGGTGTTATGCTTTGGGGCTGTGACTCCTCTCTTCAACCCCTCCTCAACTGAATCAAATACTATGTAGTGTCAATGGAAACCATCAACACTGAACCCTTAAGGCTACCGGGACCTCAACAAGTCGTCTTGGCCGTTCCCTTCTTATCAAGCAGAGTATCTGAAACGGGACACACATCGCATCTGCACACTGAGCAGCACAGAAAACAGAGTACCTACTCTCAGAGCAGCAGATAAATAGGAAATTTTACTAGGGACTTAGATATGAAGGAGCAATCATTGATCCAACACCCTCTGGGGGGTATGCCGATGAAAGGGCTCTACACGGCCCAGGCCCTCCCTCGAAGAGCGGACCCCTAACAGAAGCTCCCACAGCCTGCCCAAGCTAACCCTATCTGTCTGTCCCTAGATACTGATGCTGTGCTGTCCAGCCTCATCTCAGT
Organism: Ursus maritimus; assembly: GCF_017311325.1. Lineage (NCBI taxonomy): Eukaryota > Metazoa > Chordata > Mammalia > Carnivora > Ursidae > Ursus > Ursus maritimus. Next base: position 70,875,331 of record NW_024424452.1, read on the forward strand.
GAGAGGTCTCTGGCTCCCTTAGCCCACCGACGGCTGGAGCTGCTGGTGGAGTATTTAGCTGTGAATTCCTGCATAAAACAAGTCTGGCCCTTTCTTACTCCAAGATCCTGGACTCATACGGGCTTTCAGTCTAGAAGCCCTCATGAGACAGCCGCGAGCGACGAGCGGTTGCAGAAATAACCTGGCTGATGGGGCGCCTGGGTGGCACAGCGGTTAAGCGCCTGCCTTCGGCTCAGGGCGTGATCCCGGCGTTCCGGGATCGAGTCCCACATCAGGCTCCTCCGCTACGAGCCTGCTTCTTCCTTTCCCACTCCCCCTGCTTGTGTTCCCTCTCTCGCTGGCTGTCTCTCTCTCTCTGTCAAATAAATAAATAAAATCTTAAAAAAAAAAAAAAAAAAGAAAGAAATAACCTGGCTGGGGCCTCCTGACCCAGCGTGTCTCCCAAGAAGCCCTCCAGGTCTGGGGCTTGCCTCATTCACTCACCACTTCCCAGTGAAGCCACTCTATGGAGAAGCACATCTCCAGGTTGCACCTAGCAAAACAAGGCATTTCAACAAGGAATTCTCGGAGAGACGAGGTGGTTCTCTGATCCCTGCAGTAGCTGGATGTCCTGGTTGTCTTGGAGGAAGGACAACCTTTCGCTGCCCTCCCTCCAGGTGCACTTATCTATAACCAGGCTAATGAAACAGTAAAGGTTTCACGGGCAGGGAACAAGGATTCACACCCACTAAAAGGGCAAGGGTAAAAAATTAATTTATAGGACTTGCTCCATTTCTTCTTCTGACCCCTAGGAACTTCAACAGTGGGCACTTTTCAGACTAATACCAGGCCTCTCTGAATAGCGGAGGAGTCGAGCACACAGCACTGAAGCCTGTGCACACATCTCCCCTGCACACCAGCCACGTGACCTCTAATGTCCTACGCTTCAGTATGTCACCTGTGAAATACAGGTAACAGTATACGCAAGGTTGTTGAGATTAAAATAGTACAGTATGTGTACAGCATTTAGAACAATGCCCGGTGTTGGCCCTTAGTGTTACTCTAGGACTACAGAAGCCCTGCCTCGGACCCATGCTACCACCAGAAAGAAAGAACGGGAAGGGTGGGCTCTAAGAAACCAAAGGGAACGGAACAGTGTTGCTGAAACTCTGTGGCTAAACCTTTCAAACACATCTAGCTCTAGCTATTACCATATTTCCCACAGAACAGTATTTGTCAATAATTTGGGGATAAGGAAAAAATATTCTGATAAGAGGTCAGAGGTGTTGCAGGAAAGTGGACATCCTTATATTTCAGAAATGAATACAGAAAGGCCGCTCCTCTGTACGAGGATACAAACCCTACTCACACTCAAGAGACCAGCAATCCCCTCAAATGCCAGGCTTTCCTTTTTTTTTTTTACATATTTTATTTGAGAGAGAGAGAGTGAGCATGAGCAGGGGAGGGGCCAAGGGAGAGAGGCAAGCAGGCTCCCCGCTGAGTGAGGAGCCCAACATGGGCCTTGAGCTCACGACCCTGAGATCATGACCTGAGCCAAAATCAAGAGTCAGATGCCTAACTGACTGAGACCCCCAAGTGCCCCTCAACTGCTAGTCTTGATTTAGCCTAGCATGGCTCTATGCACCACAAAAAAAAGCTAAGAGCTACGATTTTGCTCTTTTGTTGTTAATGACTGGCACCCATGGGCTCATTCAAGCAAGTTTTTTCTTAAAAATTGAGGCTATTGGGGCGCCTGGGTGGCACAGCGGTTAAGCGTCTGCCTTCGGCTCAGGGCGTGATCCTGGCGTTCTGGGATCGAGCCCCACATCAGGCTCCTCCGCTATGAGCCTGCTTCTTCCTCTCCCGCTCCCCCTGCTTGTGTTCCCTCTCTCGCTGGCTGTCTCTGTCTCTGTCAAATAAATAAATAAAATCTTAAAAAAAAAAAAAAAATTGAGGCTATTATAATGCTTCACATTCGCCTATACACTTAGTATTATTTAATAAGGAGCATGATTTCTAAATAAAAATAATTAACTGAAGAGGTCCAGAGAATTAAAATATTAAAATTTTTAATTTTTTAAAAGTGTAGCCATTAGACCATTAATTCTATATGCCCTGTGCATACATTCTGAAAACATTTTTTCTCATAATTAGAACTTCTTTCTTGTTAACGCTCATAATTGTGTTTCACCGTTGACTATTCTTTGTGATCATCATAATGCCAGAGGAATGAACAGCACACATGAAACTGAGAATGAGGAAGGCTGCCCAAAGGGCCTGTTGTCTACCATGCAGACTCAAGGGGCTATTAATTATTTAGCTACTTTTCAAAGTTAATAAATAGGAATGTCTTTTTGCCCTTTATTCCCCAGATGAATTTAACCAAATGAGAGAGAGGGTGTGTGTGTGCAAAGTGAGCAGTCTGAGGACACAGGGAGTAGAGGTAATGAAAAGGAGATTTGAATATATATATGTATGTATTTAATGTCAATTAAATATGCACAACACTGCTTTATGTGGCATGTTTTTATTAGGACTAAATTCTCATGACGGTTTCGATGGTTTTTGAGTGTACTTTGAAAAACATGAGCACTTTAAAAATGTAACATTAATACAAAAAAAGAGAGCAAAATTAAAATGACACTTGAAAAAAATACTTAGCGTTAGAAAATGCAAACACCGAACGAAGTATCAAAGGGAAAAAATAGCCCCCTTCTCACCACTGCAGTCCTTCCCCCCCAAGCTTTCTGCTTTTCTATCCTACCAGAAAAATAACGTATGCGTGTACATTGATTTATTTACTAAAAGGAATCCTATCACGCAGTTTTGTGATGTGTGTTTTTTACTTAATGTTATCTTTTCTTTTATAGATTTTATTCATTTATTTGAGGGAGGGAGCGCAGATGCACACGAGTGAGGGGAACAGAGGGAGAGGGAGAAGCAGACTCCCCGCTGAGCAGGGAGCCTGACGTGGGGCTTGATCCCAGGACGCTGAGATCATGACCTGAGCCGAAGGCAGACGCCTAACAGACTGAGCCACCCAGGCGCCCCCTTAATAATAGATCTTGATGCTGTTTCCAGATCAGCACGGGCCCCTGCCACATTTTTCTGCTTTTACACACAGCACTTCAGGGAATATCTTTGTACACGAAGCTCAGCGTCCTATGTGGTGTCGCAGTGTGGCCTGCCCCAAAGGGAGGGTCGCAAGCACAAGCTACTCCAGTCTATCGCAGGTGCGTGCTTGGAAAAGGACAATCTAGTCCCCTTGGTTCCCTTCAGTTCCTTCAAAAAATCTCCCGAGACACTGATGTACAGCCACTGGGTCTCAGCAACGGCTTGAGAAAGGGCTGCTTGCAGCTGAGGAAGGCAAACACTGCTCTCTGTTCACTTCTGAGAGGAAGGGTTCCTGTGGCAAAGCAGGAGTCCTGTCCTTGCACTTAGATCGGCCTGCTGTCACCCCATCCACTGGCAGGTGTGCACTGACGGCTCGTGGCAGGGATGAGAGGTTTGCAGATGGGGAAGCAGACGCGGCGCCGGAGATACATGCATGGGACGGCGGGTACGAATGCCAGCTTATTCCTCAGGTACTGGAAGCTCCCCGCTCCTGAAGATCAACAGGAAGCATGACATTCAGAGCTGTCTGCCTCGGGGTCCACAGGAACACAGTCATGTGTCCGAGTCGGGGTTAAAAAAAAATGACCACAGAATCCACGGCTCAGAAATATTAACAACAACAAAGCCATCTTACATCTTTGCACTCAGTTGCCTCAAATCCTTTTTGAAATGATGGAGGAGTTAAACTCTATTTTGAAATCTTTCGACGGAGCATTTTTCCAATATCTATTTGTTCTCTCATCTGACCCCCAAACCAACTCAGCAGGTAGGCGGGCGTCACTTTCTGCACCTACCGGATGGCATATGTGCAGGGTAGGGATGTTGAACGACTCACCCAAGGTCAGTGGGCCAAGCGTTCTGACTCCGAGCACTGTGCTCCATCCTGGATTCTCCCTGGCCCCCCCAAGTCCAGGGCCAGCTCGCCAATTTCAGAACCATCAACAAAGAAGAGCCAGGACGGAAGGTAGAGATAGATATATGCCCTCCCAGGAATACCCGAGATCATGAAAACTACCTTTTCCTAACAAAAATTTAATGAATTGAGTAATACTGATGTTGCTAAGTACAAGGCTGAGATACCAAACTCACACTATAACAGAAAAAGAGTCTTTACTAGCTTCACAAAGACTTTTGTGAAAGGGGAACCTGGCTGGCTCAGTCGGTGGAGCCTGCGATGCTTGATCGTGGGGTTGCGAGATCAAGCCCGATGCTGAGTGTACAGATCATTTAAAAAATCTTAAAAAGAAAGACTTTTCTGGAGCACCAGAATGGCTCAGTCAGTTAAGTGTCTGCTTTTGGCTCAAGTTATGACCACAGGGTCCTGGGATCCAGCCCCGTGTCAGGCTCCCTGCTCAGTGGCGAGTCTGCTTCTCCCTCTCCATCTTCCCCTCCTCCTCACCCCCTAACTTATGTGCGCTCTTTCTCTCTCTCTCTCTCTCTCTCTCAAATAATTTTTTTAAAAAAGACTTTTGTGAAAATGTGGTTTTATGTTTTATTATAAACACACATAGTACCTCAGCTTTTTTTAAATCCAGTAGCTATTTAATTTTTCCAGTTAGACACTGCCTTGGACAGTACTAGTAATTTGCATTCCAGTATCTAACATCTATGTCTTGTCCTTTTGTCAGTCAGGGCTGTCCTAGATGAGTGTCTCTTAAACTTTTTTGAGAATGTCCTACAGAAGAAATAAATTTTACTTTGTGAAGCATAGATATGCATCTGTCAGTGAAACAAAACTTTCACAAAATCATAATTACCTTTCCTATGGGTGTTTTACTTGGATATTTCCTATGCTTCTATACCTTTGGGGACAGAGGTCTAGAAAGGCTCCTCTCTGCTGACTTGAAGAAGGGGTCTTAGTAAATTAGCAAAGATTATGAACAGCCTTCAGAATTGAAGGCCTACGTAAGTGATACTCACCCCGAGGGCCAGGAGGCTGAAGTCAGGCAAGGCTCCCCTGATGAGGCCCCAAAACAAGCCGAATCTTGAAAGATGAACTGGAATCAGAAAGGTAGAGACTCAAAAGATGAAATGAACCCAGCACACGTGGGGGGACAGTCATGAGGGGTTCATAAAGGGAGTGGTAAGGGATAAAGTCAAAAGAAAGTCTGAGGTCAGTTTGCAGAGAGCAAGGCAGACTCTGGATTTCATCCTGCAGGTAATAACACTGTGACTGATGGTCTCTGATTGTGCAGAGTGCAATTCCAGAACATCTACAAATGGACTTGAAACCGGCTCTAAAAACACCCAGAGCTCAGACACCAGGTTCTCCAGCTCTATTTCAGCACAGACCTCATAAAATTCAGAATTCTAACAAGAGCAGTCTGGATCATATAAAAAAAATAGAAAAGCTGCGATATACATATTAAGTTTAGACAACTGAGCCGTTTCTGTTTCTTTTCGTCCTTTTACTTTTGTTAATGAAGTGTGGGTCTCACCTGCAGCAACCACTAAGTAATTATTTCCTTTATGAAAGCTATACACTTTATTGAGAAGCTTGTCTTCAATACTGTTATGAGCCTAACCAATAAGTAACTTTGCAAAAATTAAATTTTGTATCAGCAATAACACTTTTAATAATAAGATTGTAAAGCGCAGACACATGGGGGACCTCTGAAGGTGTCCAGCATCCAGTAATTCAGGCTCTGCTGGACACGATGACAGTGCCCTCTGATCCTCACCTGGCACTCCGTCTGTCTCAGGAGAATAAAAACATCCAGCGTGAGTCACCTTGCAATTATACCGCCACCTGGAAGCATATTTAAGAGATGAGAACTACAAAGCTGAGTCTCTGGATTGGACTTCCTCTCCCTTCTTCCCGTCTGAGGGCCCATAGAGCTCAGGATTCTTTCACTAATTTCTCTATAAGCATCATTTTTTATCATTTTTCTGAATCTAAAAGGGACCATCTCCCAAGGCCTCTCTAAAGTTACCTTGAGTTATTAAGACTGCAAATTTCAGAGATAGAAGGTCCATCAGTTGAATCTATGGTTTTTTTCCACAGGGAAACTACTTCAGAGGAAGATTTTTTTAATTTCTGAGAAAATGTTTGTACACAGGTGTACACGCCACTAGCCACACACCCGTATCCACAATAGTCTGGGTAATGCAGACCCTTCACTGATGGTCAGGGTTCAGCCCAGTCTTTGTTGCTGCATTTCTGCATGCACACAAATTGGCACGTCACAGTGACACGGAACCCTCACGTTTCACCTAAAAATGTCAAGCCTGGATCTCAAGCAAAGTCTAAACCCTGCTCGGGATGCACGTTCGGCGGAGGCGGCTGGGAGAGGGGCTGCCCCCGGGCAGGTGCCCGCGGGCTCCGTCTCCTGGGGACCCAGTGTCCGCGCACATCCCGCTCTCCCTCAGCAGCCCACCTCCCCTGGGAGAGCGCGGGCTCCTGTCTGCCCACCGCCCCAGGCCCCGGGCGGTGGCCCGGGCGCGACTGCGGGGCGCCGCTCGGAAATTCGGGTTTCACCACACAAAGACGAGGAGGTTGTTCACCCCGGTTTCGGTCCGGGTGACCGCTGGGTGAGCCGCCGGGGCCGCCCGCCCTGTGCCTCCACGTCCGAGTCACGACGCCCCGTCGCCCCCGACCCCCCAGACCCCGGCCCCGACCCGCTAGACCGCGACCCCGACCTGCCCTGCGCGGATCCCGACCTGCCCAGACCCCGGCCCCGACGCTCCCGGTCCCCCTGACCCCCGCCCCGACGGCCCCGACCCCAACCCGCGCCGACCCCGACGCCCCAGGCCCGCCCCCGGCCGCTACCCCCTCGACCCTGACCTGGCCTGCGTCGACACCGACCCCCCATTCCCTAGCCCCGACGCCCCTGACTCCGGCCCCGACGCCCTCGACCCCGGGCCCCCAGACCCCTGCCGCGACCCCGGCCCGCGCCAACCCGCGCCGGGCCTGGGGCGGCCGCACTTACTCCTGCCAAAGTGGCCGTCGGGGAGGCCGAGAGCCGGGGGACCGGGGTCGGGGGGACCGGGGTCGGGGCCGAGGTCGGGGTCGGGGTCGGGGCCGCCCGCCGTCCGCCGCCAGCCGCGAGGCCCGGCCGCCCCACACACGTGCCGGCTGACAAGCCCCCCATAGGTTCCATACCTGCCACCGGAAGTGAGTGAGGAGGGCAGTATAGGCATTTCCTGTGACGCGAGCGCCTGGACTCCATTAGGCAGCAGCTGGGGGAAGAATCAACACACCAGGGAGCGGAGCGCAGCCACCGAGCGCCGAGGCGGCCGCTGCCTCCGCCGCCGCCCGCCGCCGCCGCCGCCGCCAGCGCCGGGGCTCAGCCCGCGGCGGGCCCCGCGCCCCACCGCCGCCCGCGGGGCCGGCGCGCCCCGCCGCGCTCCGAGCCGCCTGGGGGGGAGGAAGGCCCCCTCCTGCTCCCCTCTCCTCCTCTTCCCTCCTCCCGCCCCTCCTCCCGCCCCGGCCCCGACCCCTCCCGCCCCCGGCCCCGGCCCCTCGCCCCGACCCTCCCCCGGCCCCCGCCTCGCCCCGCCGGCTTCCCACCACGGCCTCTCTCGGCGAGGAAACTCTGGCCTCCGCTTCCTCCTCCTCCGACTCGGACGCCGGCGGAGCCTCCCCGCCCCCGCGGAAGAAACCCCGAGCCTCGGCGGCGGAGGGAGCAGGAGAGCCCGGGGCTTCGGCAGGCAGAGCAGGCCTCTCCCCTCCGTCCTCGTCGTCCTCGTCGTCGTCGTCGTCGTCGTCGTCCTCCTCCTCCTCCTCCTCCTCCGTGGTGGTGGTGGTGGGACTGCCCCCGGCCGCTGCCCCCGCCGCCGCCCCCCACCGAAGTAGCGGCCACAGCCTGGTCAGCGGCAGCATCATGCAGGCCAACGGGGCAGGAGGAGGAGGAGGAGGCGGCGGCGGCGGCGGCGGCGGCGGAGGGGGCGGCGGGGGCCAGGGACAGACCCAGGAGCTGGCCTGCCTGTCGGCCCAGAACGGGGAGTCGTCCCCCTCGTCGTCGTCGTCCGCGGGGGACCTGGCCCACGCCAACGGGCTGCTGCCTTCCGCCCCCTCCGCCGCCAGCAACAATAGCAACAGCCTGAATGTCAATAACGGGGTCCCCGGCGGGGCCGCCGCCGCCGCCACCGCAGCCGCCTCGGCCGCCGCCGCCGCCGCCTCCTCGGCTACTCCGGAGCTGGGCAGCAGCCTCAAGAAGAAGAAGCGGCTCTCCCAGTCCGACGAGGATGTCATTAGGCTAATAGGACAGCACTTGAATGGCTTAGGGCTCAAGTAAGTGTCCTTTCCAGGCGGCTAGTGTGGACGGACCGAGTGCCGGAGGCCGCGTGGGGGAGGGGGGCCGGACGGAGCTCGGCCCGGGAGAGAATTCGTGCTGGGCCCGCAGGGCCTGGGCCCGGGGAGGACCAGGGGGAGCAGCTGACCTGCAGGGGAAGAGGGGAGATGGATGGGCCCGGCGGATCGTGAGACGGAGCCAGGCGGTGGCGGGCTCGGGGAGGGGGACAGGAAGCCCGGACATTACCCCCTGCCCGCACACCTTCGGAGCTGAATTGCCTGTCAATAAAGACAGATGCGGGAGTGTGTCTCTGCGTGGTGGGGGAGGGGTGCGTTCGAGCTGCTGGAAATAATGAACCTTGGAGGATTTGTTTTTCAAGTATATCTCAGAGGCATCTTTGTGGGACACCTCCCCACCCCCAGCTATGACAGACAACCCAGGCCAACCACCAATCAGGAAAGACAATCGCCTACAAGTGTTCATGGGAACTGAGGGGCTGGGAGAATTTGGAAGGAGGTTGTGGAATAAATCTGATGGGAGCTATCGAGTGAAATACCCTGTTGATGTCATTTAAAGGCCCTTGTGTATGTGCAAGAGGCCTACCACTAACCCGTACGAAATCCCACTTTAGTACCAAGAAAGTGCCTGTGAAAAAGGGACCTCCGATCTGGAGAATCGTTTATTTTCAAATACAACGTAGGTGGCCTTGTGCACCTAAAATAGGGTGAACCCACCGATCGGTATACACAAAGGAAAATCGAGGGGGTGGGAGGTGGGGGGAGGTGGGGTCCTGGTGGTGGGTGAAGCAGAGCCAGAGTAAGTAAGACCAAGAGGGCAAACATGCAGCAGTCCGTGTCCTAGCTTCAAAGCCTAGGCCAAAAGCAGCTCTCAGGGCTAGTAGCCCAGGTGTAGTTTTGCATTTACAGATTTGTTCTGGGGGAGGGGGGAGTGAGGGGAGCACTTTTTAAAGGTGACCTAAGTATTTTGATTCTCTGGCAGATCTCGCTCTGTTTAGCTGAAAAATAAACAGCTGAATGAAAAAGCATCAAAACATAAACACAAATAGGGAAAACTGATAGAGATTCTTAGGTATCAAAATATCTGATGAGACAAACTGCATTTGGTAAATCTTTTTAGCTCTCAAAGAGAAATAGATTTTAGAAAGATTTCACTTTGTTCCCTAAGGAGAAGGATTAGTATGAAAACAGATTTTGTAAATGCTAACAGAACATGTTACTGAGACAAGAAGCAAGCTGACAGCAGCAGGAGGAAATAACTCGTGACTGTTTGGATCCTACACCATAGTAAATTTGCTATTTTTAGTATAGAGAGAAAGAGAGTGATTTTTGATGCTGAATTTATTTTAATTTTAAAGATTGACCTAGTAGAATTTCTGTGCAAACATCACTTCTGGATGTAAGGCCCTTCCCTAACCCAGGTCATCTCTCTCTCCTTGTCTGGAGCTAACAGTTTCTATCTTTTGAGATGTTGTAACGTGGTTAGTACGGAGATCCTGGTTTTTATTTATTTAACCACTGGGTTACAACATGTTCTTGGAGATTTTATACTTCACTAAACTTCTGAGGCATTAAATGGTAAAAATTGGAAGAACCTCTTTTGATTCTGGTTTCAAGAAGGCTTTTAGCTTAACTAGATAAAACTCCATCACGGTGGCCGTTTAAAAATGCAAGTTTGTTGAGCCAAGCACAGTAAAAAAAAAAAAAAAAACTATTGATTTCTTTTTTTTCTCCATCATGAGGTTAGCTTGAAAACTTTTGCAACTGTTTTTATGGACATTAGTTTATTTAGAAGAGTGAATCCTAAAAGTTGGCCAGGTCTTTTTTACACTGTATCTCTCCTGCAGCCAGACTGTTGATCTCCTCATGCAAGAGTCAGGATGTCGTTTAGAACATCCTTCTGCCACCAAATTCCGAAATCATGTCATGGAAGGAGACTGGGAGAAGGTAAAGTAGGGCATATAGAGCTGTGTGACTGCTGCTAAAATTATATATTGGAATGTGCATTTTGTGACATTTCTGTTTTTCTTTTATGCCAATTTTTGCAGGCAGAAAATGACCTGAATGAACTAAAGCCTTTAGTGCATTCTCCTCATGCTATTGTGGTAAGAGGCGCACTTGAAATCTCTCAAACGTTGTTGGGAATAATTGTGGTAAATACACTTTTGTTCTTAGTTTCACATTCATGCTTATTTTAGTAGGTTATTGATAATTCTAGGCTTCTGCCTCTTGTAAAAGATAAGGCCTAAAAATAGTTAAATTTCATATAATTAAGTTTGTAAACTAGGATGAGTGTTGATGTTTTAAAGTTTTGAGTGTTATCTTTTTAAAAATCATGTTTTAGTAAATGTGTCATTTGAACCTACTTTATAAATTAAGCTTCTAGAAATTAATTGAAAGATCTTCATGCTTTCGGTGCTGTTAATAGCAGTTTTATATTTGTGGAATCAAAGATAAATTACACTTCTACATTATTTATACTGAACATGCTGGCAGAGGAACTGTATTTAGATGTGTATATCCTATAGCTTTAAGTAGCTCATATATTAATTGTCCTGGTTTTTGGTTTTTTTATTCTTTGGGCATTACAGTTAATTCAAAACAACTCCTTTGGTGTGCTCACCATTTTCCACTCTTACATTCCAGTTGTGTGCATTGACAGTGTCAAAGGGTGTATAATGTGGGTCACTCTGGTGGAGAGTTTGTGTACAGATTGGACCACTGGGCTCTACTTACAGGCCTTATTTCCCCGACAAGATCAGTTCCATAGTCTAACCTGTTAGCTTCTTTCATAAATCTTGATGAATCTTTTCTACTGATAGACTTTAAATCTTCCGTAGATGTCGGTGAGGGAGAGGAGGGGGATAAGTTTTTCTAAGTGCTTGCCATTGGAAACCATGAAGAATCAGCTGCTGGCTGCTGGCCTTTTAACTTCTAGCTGATTCATTTGTTGTCAAAAGCAGTTTCCTGTCTGGTGGGGGAGGGAAAGAAGGCCAATAGGAAGTCAAGTAGGGAAACCAGCTGTTTGTTAAATATTAGTAAATGACTACTGTTACCTTTTGATTTTTTTTTTTTTAATTGGGTCAAACATTAATCTTGCTGTCTTTGTAAACCTAATAGAGCCTCTTGTTTTTGTTTTTGGGTGTTTTTTGGAGGGGGGAATCTTAATTACAAAAGTTTTCAAGTTCATAATATAATTTTATACAATGTATAATCCTAGAGAATGGACTTCAGGTGAATTGAAGGTGCGAACAAGTATGAACAAATACGGATTAATTTAAATTGATCTAGTATATATATATTTTGCTTTCAGTAAATACTTAAAAACTAAAATTTTTACTTACTATGAAATCAAATGATTGATAATAAATTAACTCATGGAATGATCAATTCCATGCTAAATATTAAAAATGAAAACACAGAAGTTAAAATAAACACCTATATTTAAAAGGGCTACACATTTCCCAGCAACTAAATTTTTCCCTCTCAGTGTGTTTGAGATTTAAAAAAAAAAAAAAAAAAGGAACCTAAGTATATTTTAATTGGGCAGTTTCTCATAAATTATTAGCTCTGACAGAATGGAAGGTGACCCTAAAATAAAGACAAAAAAATGTGTGAGTTCTGGGAGGATTGCTTGCCTTTTTTAAAGCTTCACTTCAAATTAGGTTTGTAATTTAGTAGTAAAAACTTAAATAGGGTTACTCCTATTTTTTCTTACTTGTTTATAGAAATGTATGGCTTCTGTGTTGGATTTAGATTATGACTGTCTCACCTGAAACCTTCATTAGAAGCAACATGTAAACTCAAGGAAGGTAGTTGTAGATAATGAGGAAGAGTCCTTTCTTTTTAAAGCCTTTTCTGACTATAGAACGTTCCAGTATCTAATAAAAGATGAAGGTTAAATCTCTGGCTGAGCCTCACACTGTCAAAGTGTTTAGGTATTTGTACAACGAAAGGGGCTCCAGGTTTAAGATTCAGTTCAGCATTTTTTTCACCCTTCTCGTTTGTATTCAGCTGTATTCCTCTCCCCCACTCCATCTCCAGAAGAGAACCCATCCAAAGGTAGCTGTAATAATACCATAGAAGACAACTATTTGGGACTTTTTTTTAACATAATTATTTTAACTGTATGCCCTGACACATTTGATGATTTAATCAAAACTAAAATTATATTTTACTTTTTAAGCCCGAGCATTTTTATTACTCTGCTCTCCCCACCTGCCCCCCATATTTCTTAATGGGTTCCAGTCAGATGATATCAGCAATAGCAGAATTTGCTCTGGATCTTCTGGAAAGTGAGCTCCTTAATCAACATTTTTCAGTTTGGGTTCAAATGTGCTTTGCCACGTCGAGGGAGTTTGGAAGGGTAGTAGAGGCAAGTAACATGGGAAACTCCTCTGTCTAAAATTTGTATTTTTTGGTATAATAGAAATGTGCTTAAGAAAAGTGTCCAAATGCTAATTTCATGGACAGAATTAACTACTGTTTTTTAAAGTTAAATAGGTCTTCGAAAGCCATGGTTTAAATATAATTCATTTCCCCTTTCCTCTGAGTCATGGTTTAATTGATACAACTTGGTTATAACCTTATTGCAGAGTTAGTCAGAACCACTCCTGAGTTAGCTGGGAGCCCGCCCTGGATAGTCTGCGCAGCCTCAGGCTTTTCCTTCACATGGATGTCAGGACAGTTGAGTGGGAGGAAAGGGTACAGCGGTCCCAGTAGTAGGTAGGATGGGGGGGGGGGATCTACCATGTGGAGCTGTCTTTCACGGTCCTACAGGATAGTAAGAGACAGACAAACACCCTGGGCTGAACAACGCTGGGAAATTATCAAAGAACAGAAGTACTCTCACAGAGGTCTCATTAGGAGCTGGGAGGAGCTATTAAGGGCAGTTTGTTTTTCTCAGCCTCTTTCTTTCTTTTTTTTTTTTTTTCATTTAAGGAGCTTGTGATCTTAAAAAAAAAGTTCATAAAGCTCTGTCCCCACCTCAGCAAACTTTAGTTTTACCTGATTTTTTAAAACTTTAAATAATTAACATCATTAGTGAAAGGTGTTTATTTTCTTGAAATTGTGTTTACATTTTTATGCTTTAAATTTTGGGAAGTAAAATGCAGTTTTAATCTCCATCCTTCTCATATGTGTGAAATACAAATTGAACTGATTTTTAGGAGAATAAACATTTTGTCTTTCAACCAAATCACTAGCTGTGCTTGGCCAGCAGACGAGTTGCCATGCACATACCAGGATTCGATATCCATTTGAGGATATTCTTTGTCTTAATCGGGATAAAATGACTCCTGGAAAAGAGTCTGTGCACTGCCTTTAGAGCATGTCCTGTATATCCAGAAATAGGTGTTTGAATGGGCCTCCCTCACAGTTTCCCCCTGCCCTCCTCTCCCGCCCTGCCTCTGCCTCTTAGAAAGACAGGAGCATGTTCCAGCAGGATCTTGGTGGGAAAATAAGGGGGAAATAGCACTTGGGGCACTGTCCCTACACACATTGGAATGGGGGCTGTGCCTAGCACCTCACGGTGGACACCCCAAAAATAAATTATGAAAAAGTAATTTTCTCCAAATTTCCAATTGCTGAGATAATTGAGTGGAGAAATCAAGTACACATTACTGGCCGGTTCCACACGGCATTTGAATGAAAACATTGTGCACCTGAATTGATTCTCAAGTTTGAGAAACTCTCAGAAACACTGTGTGAAATGAAGCTGTGACAGTGTCAGTAAAGGGAAATATATAAACTCTACATTCCGTAAAGAGTGGAAGTTGTTTTCAGGAGATAAAATGGTGAGAATATCAGAATAACTTCAAATATAAAATCCTTTGATTTTATTAGTCTTTTGACTTTTGTCACCTGACAGACATCGGAGTATTTTTTTCTTCGACATAATAAAGGTTAACTTTGGGCTCCACATACAGCAGCACACTTTTCAGCACACTTTTCATCTTGATAACTGATCTGTTTCTGAAGTATTCATTAGTCAATCTAACTTGATGTGTAAAATTTGGTAGGTGTAGTTTTCCTAGTTACAGGAGCTCATCTCATAGTTTGAAATTTTTTCTGTTCATTAGTTACAGATTTAAGTTTAGATTACCACTGAACATACGCAATGCATCTTACAAAAGAAGTGTTTAAATGTAGGTCTCACTTACCTGACGGGGTTTGTTTTGTTTACTTTTCCCTAGAAACCATTTTTAGAGGCTTGTAGGTAATGCCTTTCTTCTGAATACTCCCTACTAGAAAATCTTGCAGAGAAGTTCATGGTACTGTTAATTCTTTGAAGAAATGATCATTTCTCCACACCATTTTGGCAGCAGCATATACATATTTAAATGTTTTACTGAGGAAGAAAAAGCTATTGTTTGGTTTTTTCTTTCAAGTAGGTTTAAAATCTTGACCACTGTATTCCTTGGGGTCTCTAAATATGGCTGACATTTTCCATCCACTGACTTCTGTACCTGCCTCCGTCGGCTTTGCTCCAGAGCCGCAGGTAGCAGAGAGGATGAAAGAATCCTTCCAGGCAGTGGTCTTCTATTGTAAAAAATTCCCAACTTGGTACTCATAAGTATCTCTCTTTAGCAAAAAAAAAAAAAAAAAAAAGCTGCTAAGATCGTGATGTTCGCTTTCCAGTTAAAAGTATAATAAGAGTAAAGGGACATTGAAAAGTATTAGAGCCAAACACATTTCAGAGAAAAACTCAATGTGAAAATGCTTCACCATGAGCTGGAAACAGTTTGTCCTTTTTGGGGGAGAAGAGCTGATCATAATTGTCTGTGCCTGTAATTAAATGCATCAGCGATCAGGCTGTTAGCAGTACACACAGACAAGTACTGACTCCTTTTGCAGACTTTTCGGATCAGTCTTGTGTAGTAGACCTCCTAGCGAGAATGAGGCCATCAGGCTCACACTCGCCCACTCGCACATGGACCCCTAGGCCTTTTGCTGGACAGCTCTTCTTACTTCCATAAGCCAAGCCTGAACTTGGCTCTGCCCCAAGGCTCTGGTTCTGCCTGGCAGTCTGCTTAGTCCTTCTCTCACATTGTAGGATTTAAGTAATTCCTCCATTAACCGGTTTTCTTGCCATCTTTTCAAAACTTGTGGTATAAAACCCCCTAATGCCCTATTATAAGAGTCAGACTTTGAAAACAAATTGGAATACCTGGAATAGTTCTGAATTTTCATGCAAGAAATGAAATTCTGGGTGAATGTTTTAAGGGCAGAGTTTATTTTTTCCTCTGTTGATGCCTTGGTCGCTAATGATCTTACCTAATTTGAGATTATTTGTTCAAAGCAGAGTTTTATTAAGATGTGGAATTGAGCAAAGTCAACATTTAATCTACCGTGACTCTATTAAACCAAAGTAGTTTGAGTCATCTTAAAGACGTTATTTTCAAAGGGCATAGTAGAATGGTTTCTACTGTTCTATTTAGGCACAAACATTTTCTGAACCTTCCGTCAACTTTTTTCCCCTGACCGCTGCTTTCTGTCCTGTCAGAGGATGAAGTTTTTGCTGCTGCAGCAGAAGTACCTGGAGTACCTGGAGGACGGCAAGGTCCTGGAGGCGCTTCAAGTCCTGCGCTGCGAGTTGACACCCCTGAAGTACAACACGGAGCGCATTCACGTCCTCAGCGGGTAAGGACGCCGGCTCCTGACGCTGGGGTGACGGACGATCGGAATCGTGCTAAGTCCCTGGATGATACTTGTCTGGATACACTCATTTAAACGCATTCAAGCTACCTTTGTCCTCCTGGGAAGCATTGCATATTAGAGAGATACTTAAGTGGGTGAAAGAAAGAAGAAACATGTATTGCCATTTCATAGTCTTCTGTAAAACCCTGTGGCATAAGCTTCTGTGCACACAGTGAACGGCGAAGCTTCCAGTGTGCGGTGTGGGACGTTCTTCCTAACGTGCGCCTGTCCCGCCCTGGGTCCTTGCTGAGCATTTCCTGTGCATGCTCTCACTTGATCTTCACGTCCATTCTTTTCCATGTCAGGGGGCAAGGCCTCAGATCTGGACACCCCCCTTCTGTTCTCCACACACCCTGCTAAGTCCCCTCACACACCGTCTGTCTGCCGGAGGCTCTCACCTCAGGTCCCGGGTGTATGTATCTGACTGCCTCCTTGACGGTCTGCATTTAGGTGTCTCAAGATATATGTTCACAGCGAGCTTCTCGAATCCAGGCTCCCCCACTCCCACCCCCTCCTCCTCTAGTTTTCCCATCTCAGTAAATAGTAAGACCTTTGTCCAAACAAAAACCAAACCTCATCCTTGCATTTCTTAAATCTTTTAACTCTGACCTGTATTGGCCAAACTCTAAAACATCCCAGATTTGTCCATTTCTCCCCATCTCCACAAATTCTATCCTGTGAGTCCCATTCTTTCATTCTCACTCCCTTAATGATGCACATTTCACATAGCAGCCACATAAATACAGAAGTAAAACCATACATTAAGCCATTTCTCGCCCTTTCTTAAAACTTCCCACTGGCTTTCTAGCACCCTTAGAATCCAGAATCTCTGCTCAAGCCTGCGGAGTCCCTGACCTTTTCCCCGCCATCTTTTCCTTCCTTCATTTACTCTCTAGCGACATTAATGTTTCTTCTGTTCCTTAACTGGCCAAGCCACTCACACTTCCCTTTATCTTAAATGTTCTTCCCCTAATCTTTCCACAGCTGGCTACTAGGTTCTCAGGTCCCAGCCCAAACATCCTCTCCTAAAACGACCTACCCGGTGTTCTCTTGTCACCTCACTGTTTTTAATTTTTTCTTAATAGCATTTTTTTTTTTTATATGACATGGCCAGGGCCTCTAGAACAACATTGACACATAACGAGTTTGCAAATACAAAATAATGGACAGGACGATGGACCCAAAGAAGTATAGGGTTCATTTTAGGATTTTTGAGGAAAGGGAAACGGAACCTCAGAGAAGTGAAGTAACCAGTCCACGATATAGTTGATAAAGCAGAGCACCAGGATTCCAGGCCTGGTTTGACTGATGGCGGAATCATTGGTCCTCATCCACTGCGTCTTCAAATGGTGCAGCATGCTGGGTGTCTTACTACCGTAGCTGACAGATTACCTGGTTCTGTTTACCTCTTTGATAAGGTGTCTGATTTCTGTATCACCTAAACACTATTCACATGATGAATTTTTTCTTGCTGTGGTAACAGAACGTGTAACTTAATCATGTAGTTTTGATTCCAAAATGAACTTCGCCCAATGTATCCCTTGACTGTTTCCCATAAGGAAATGGCCTAAAGGTGGCCAGATGTGGAGTTGGCGTAAGGACCCAGGGTTTTTTTCCCATTGGCCCAGTGTCTTTTCAGTTACGCCACACAGCTTCCCATAAACAGATATTTCTTTTGAAACCCTTAAGGTGTAATGTATATTTGCAAAAGGGGCAAACACAATCATAGCTGTCTTTTGCAGAATCTAAAAAGTGAACAATTTTTCCATAAAAGTATTGATAATAATTTTACCCTCAAAAAGTTATTTTAGAAACCATTAGTTTTGCAACATCAGGCTTCTTTTGTAGCGTATTTTGAATCAAGTTACTCATGCTAGTAAGACAAAGTTAAGCTCTCATCTGCTAAGGTACCCAATACTAAATAAATTGCAAGAGAGCAATTCTCTGCTCCTGGATAAGAGGCGAGTAACTTACTCAGCACTGAATGCAGTTTGCTTCATGCAGTTGAGAAAAAGAGGAGGTGACACATCAACTGAGAGGTTTCTGATACTTCTGTTACCATTCATTAAGCTCTACCTGTATGCCAGATAGTGGACCAAGTACTTTGTATACTCTATCTTAGTTAATCCTTACTTCCCTATTTAATGCCCTTTTTACAAGTGAGAACAGATCTGAGAACAGAGTACCAGACAAAGTAGCAGGAGAGTTACTCGCCAGGTCTAATCTCCATGTCTGAATAATGCCTTCACTTCTTTTACTTTTAAAGCCAGTTCTTCTGAGAAGAGCCAGAACAAGGTCAGGGTCACACTTCCAGCAGGGGGCCTCATGTATTCTCCAGAATCCATGACTTTAGCGTTTATGCCTCCTTCGGCACATATAGTGAGTAATAAAACAGTTCCCAAAGTTTCTGCTTTGGGATCTCAATACCTTTCACAGGATGACCCAAGGATGATTATCCAATTATACCATTTCTTGAGTGACGTTTATGATAAACTCTTGAAGGTATGTTGTTTTTGTTTAATTAACTTAGTGTAAATATCTTTGAAGGGTTTTTTGTTTTATTTGGGGTTTGGGGGGAGTTTTGTTTTACTACTGCGAAGCAATTCAGTTAGCTTAGTAGTTAAGAGCAAGTTTTGCAGCTAAAAATGCCTGAGTTCATATCCCCTTTTTTTGCCTCTTAACCCTAAGCCGGTTACTTAAGCTTTCTATGTCTTGGGTGGTTCATTTGTGAAGTTAGAATCCCATTGCTCGCTTCACCCAGGATTGTGGCGGACATTCAGTAAAGTAGTACATGTGGAGTGCTGGGGACGGAGCCTGGTGCACAGTAAGAGCCCCATGTACAGAATGACGTATGATAACAGACGAGGGAGTATGTTCTACTAACAGATGATAATATGTCATAACAATAACATTATATATTTTGCTATTACTGTTGTATTACATTTTAGTAAATATATCCGGGTGCCAGGTTGTATTAATGTATTGGGTCCACTGTAGAAATTTCTTCTTGATATGTATTTCTTAGTAAGAACTTGATAGATACTTCTTAGTAAACATATGATCGATATTTTTCAATTATGAAAAATTATTATTATGTTATCCAAAGAAAAGGGTTTGATATTTGGTGCTTTCTCTGTCCTGTTTTTAGGTATCTGATGTGTAGCCATGCAGAAGACCTACGTGCAAAAGCAGAATGGGAAGGCAAAGGAACAGCTTCCCGATCCAAACTGTTGGACAAACTGCAGAGTAAGAGTCTTATTTTTTGATGTTTCTGTGCTTTCTCTTAATTAGAAAGAGATACTGTGAATTGATCAGGAAGACTTGCGTCCAGACTCACTCTCGGTGAGCAGTGAGCAGTTACATGAGGAAGAAGGGAAAAGCCATTAAGCCCTTTAAAGCAAAGGTTTCCAAACTCTGCCATGGAGTCTGAGAAGCAGCTCCCTCCTTGGGAGTCGGGGGAGAGGGTGCAGGTCCCAGAGCAGTTCTCTCTTCATTTGTGTTATGCAGTAATGCTCCCATTAAGATTTTGTTTGGGGGAAAAGTGCTGTGGTTGGAAGAAAAAATACATAAACCCAAAATGTAAACTACAAGTGTTTTAAATATTTGTAGATTTCAATATGAAGGCCCAGGTTTAAGTAAACTGTTTTCCTCTCTGCCCCCCCACCCCAGATATGTTATATATACCTTCCAGATTAGAGTAGGGGTTTTATTTTTGCCACACTTTTATAGAGATGATCTTTTTTCCCTCTCGGGTTAAATCATGATGTTCTATGTGTTTCACGTTGAGGTATGGCAGTAGAGATCCTAAGAACCAGAAAACTGTGTGGTTGGGGAGGTGTGAGGCATGGAAGAGATGGGTATCCGCATCAAAACACCAGTCATTGCCTGAGTTTTCACAGGATCCTCGGCGTTAGAAGCAATCTGATGAGACCTGGCACCTGTCCGCACGTGTCAGCTGGTCCTTTGTTGGGGGGGGTTCTCTCACACTGTCAGTGATGCTTAGTCTCCCTCTAGTACACGGTCATCTTCAGGTTTTCTCTCCATCGTCACTGGCTTTTCGGGGGGGGAGGTTTCTTGGTAGTGAGGTTTTGGGGGGGTTACTTTGTGTTTTTATTTGTTTTTAGAAATTCACATACAAATTAAAGTCATCCTGTCTGTTCAGTTTTGTGGCAACATCGCCATAGCTGCCGACAAATACTCCTAAAGCTCCTGCTGTGTCGCCTCTCCTGCCGCTGCTCTTAAGGAACATAATATTTTTAGGGCGGGGCCAAGTGCCACAGAAGGGGAACAAATGTCTTAAATCAGAGGTTATACCATCTTGTTATTTTAATGCTTATTGTTACTTCTCTTTTTGAAAATGTCTTCCAGCGTATTTGCCGCCGTCAGTGATGCTCCCCCCGCGGCGGTTACAGACTCTCCTGCGGCAGGCGGTGGAGCTGCAGCGGGACCGGTGCCTGTATCACAATACCAAACTCGATAGTAACCTAGATTCCGTGTCTCTGCTTATAGATCATGTGTGTAGTAGGTAAGAGAAAGACTTCTTCTACGTGTCACAGACTCAGCATCAGCTCTGTTGAAATGTCTTCTTGTTGGGAGCTTGATCCGGTCGCTGTGAAACCATTTGGGTCTGAGTTAGCATTCCCGAGCAGAGCTAGAACCTACTGACGGGGACACTGGAAGAGAAATTTGCACACATTTGTGCAGTGAACTGCATCTTGGGAAGCTGGAAAGTCTAGTTTTCCTCTTCTTGTCTGGGGGTCGGTTGGTTTTGTGTCTCTCCAGCCATCTTTGTGAGGGCTTGTGAGTAGTGTTGGGCGGGGATGCCAGCGACCGGAGGGTCTCCTGTCCTTGGACGCCAGAAGTCATGGACTGACTTTTTCTGGATGTTGTGGCTATCTTAACAAGGGCCCTGATTATTTTCTGCCCATAAAGATCATGGAAATACTTGGTTCAAAGTATTTTCTCTTGGGGTTTTGTTATCGTAGTTGTCCATGTCCATAATTCAGCTCCACTTTAGGTATTAGGAGTATTCTCAGAGAAAATGTGCCTGTTATCTTAATAACGATCTCCAAAAATAAAGCAGAACTTTAATTTTTCAGATACTGAAAAATTAATTCTGAACTTTCACACTTCAGGAGGGAAATGATTTGGGTCTGGGGAACCCCACATGAACAGCTGTAGTACACGTGCCCAGTTTCTTCAGCAGAGATCATTGACGAAGTACTGAAAGTGGCCTGCGTAGGCAGGACCAGAGTGTAGACCAAGTACAGGCTTTGGGAATAACCGTAGATGTTTTGGGCGTGTGCGTGGTGACGGAGGTGATGTCGAGCAGGTGTGTGCATAAACTGCTTCACATGTGGTCAAGTTCTCACCTGTCCCTCCCGAAATGCAGCGGAAACCTGAGGATGATCGAGCTGTTGGCTTTAAGTGACTTAAGTATCATTCATCTTAACGTACTGGATAATTACATGGTGTGCGTCTTAAATGTTCTAAAACAAAGCGATTAGAGATCCTTTTCCTTTTTGCCATTTTTGATTTTGTTCTTAACTTGCTTAGGAGAATTTTTTAATCTTGTCATTTGAGTTTCAGAATAGAGGTAGGAGATAATAGATTTTAAAAGAGTATATGGTTTTATCCTTCACAGCTCCTCTAGAGAATTTGAGACCAGTGTTAAAATTAAGGCAGATGTGAACTCAAACCATTTTTTGATTTGTTAATGTGTTGCTGGTGGAATGCAGTGAAAAGGATTTAGGGTAGACTTTATGGTTCAGGAGGTGTCAGTGGAAACTGAAATCTAGGAGAATGTGACCCACGTGTTTCCTAAGTGCCTTGATTTCTATTACAGTACCTGTGAAAGGAAATCATGGAAAATGTTTAGTCCGACTTTTTCCACCTCAGAACAGGGATCAACCTCTCCTCTAAAGCCGCGTAGAAAGCACTCCTGAGGTTTGCGTAGGAACGAAAGTTCACGCTCTTCAGAACTAACCACTGACGGACAGGGCTTCCCAATAATCTTCTAAAAACAGAACAAAGCTTTGACTCTGTGGTTCTGCCAGTCACCGCTACACGTGCGCGCACACACATGCACACACACGCTCGCCTTAGAGGCTGCTGCTTAAAGTAAGGCCCTTCTGTGCATTCACAGTATCTGTGTCCTTCACTCTTCAGATTTCTGCAGCCAACACACCACCACAGCTGTTGCTGGTGTTGGTGAGGAACAATTTCTTTATTAAATCCAGTGACTACTTTGCAGACTACATCCAGACCTTTCTATAGTATTGACTACTTTGCCTTGAAACTTCCTTTGACTTCGAAAACATTGCAGACTCTGTTTCACTGTTGGCTGCTTCTTAGGCTCCTCCTTTGTACCTGTCCCTTTCATAAGGGTGTGTTCCAGAAGGTTTCTTTGTCTTCCCACCCTCCTCCTTTAGATTCTGATGGAGGCCAGGTCTGGGGTAGAGCCGCGGGCTTGATCTCCTTTCGACCTTCATGCAACTGTATGCATTGCTTGAGTACTTTCCACGCAACATGTCAGAAGTAGAACTCCCCTCTCCTCTTACTGTCCTGCAAAGTCTGCTTTTCCTCTTGAATTCCCGCTCTCCGTGAGGGGCTGCCATCTCCCCAGTCTGTCCAAGCCAGACCGTCAGAGTCAGACACTGAGGAGGGACGTGTCCGGCAAGAAGTTAGTGTGTGCAGTCTTTACGGATTTGCTGAACTAGAAAAAGAAAACCTGAATGTGATTTAATTCCTAGTATTCCTCTTTCATCTAGAGGTCTTCAGAAGAAAGGTTGATATTTTTTAATATCTGCTTTACTCCCTTGTAGAAATTAGATTAGCACTGAAACTAGAAAACTCTTTATAAAGTAATTTTTAGCATTGAAATCTAAATACAAAGTTTTCTCTCTTTTCTCTGGAGAATAGAGAATTGATTATGAATAAGTGAACTGTAACTTTTTAAAACCCAAATCAGCACTGAAGAGTTTCATTAGATTGTGTATTTGTATTTTTCACAGTGTATACATATATTTGGTTAAATTTAATGGGGTATTTTTCACCAGCAACCAGTGGAAGGATGTTTCCATAGGTAACTTTATAAGTGTTCATTTTTTAGTAAAGGATTGTTAGGAAATATTTATGGAAGCATAAAATGTTAAGATTCAATTTAATTATAATACTATACTATTCAATTTTATTTGGGAAGGTACTGATATTTTTTAACACCATCTTAAATTTTAAATTTACTTGAAAAACAAAGTCATCAACTTTCATTTGTATACGTTTAAAATTAGGCTTTTAGTAAACCCGGGCTGTTAATTAGTCTTTTTCAAAGATTTAAATAATAACAATAATGTTAATTTAAATACCCCTTTAATGACTTGCAGTTACAACTGATTGTGAATAGACTGGATTATTTGTGCCCTAAATTCTGATTATGAAATGGTCCT
The DNA here is from genome assembly GCF_017311325.1 of Ursus maritimus. NCBI lineage: Eukaryota > Metazoa > Chordata > Mammalia > Carnivora > Ursidae > Ursus > Ursus maritimus. Next base: position 70,898,818 of record NW_024424452.1, read on the forward strand.
TCCTTAAGGACATTTTACAACTCTGATTTTATTTTATTTTATTTTTTTTTTTACAACTCTGATTTTAGATCTATCTTTTCATTCGTGATCAATTTTACACTTTCAAATTATTGTGTATTTTGTGCCTAAATGTAAAGTGTTTCTCACTGAGTAAAGGACATCATTATTGATTACTACCTGTAAGAGGTGGGGAAACAGTTGTCGATATTGAAAGTACTTATTGTGACTGGAATTTTATCCAACAGGATCTCGAAAAATGCAGTTTAAAAAATTATATTTGAAAGAAAACTGGTGTTGGAGAGTCAGCCACAGGTTTAAACCTAATTCAGTTACCAGTTTATGGTATTTAAGTTACTTGTCCTCTTTGAGCCTCGTGAAGATAGTACTTGCCTTGCAAGGTGGTTTTGAGAATTAGCAGTATTATTTACAAATGTGTAGCATAGTGCTTGGCATGTAGTAAGTGCTTCATAAATGTCAACTGGTATCGATTCTGTTTAAGTTCACGTATAGAATAATAATTTAAAATTAGGGGCGCCTGGGTGGCACAGCGGTTGAGCGTCTGCCTTCAGCTCAGGGCGTGATCCCGGCGTTCTGGGATCGAGCCCCACATCAGGCTCCTCTGCTGGGAGCCTGCTTCTTCCTCTCCCACTCCCCCTGCTTGTGTTCCCTCTCTCGCTGGCTGTCTCTATCTCTGTCGAATAAATAAATAAAATCTTTAAAAAAAATAAATAAATAAATAAATAAATAAATAAATAAAATTAAAGCAGTTTTTAGACAATCTGAAAATTTAAATCAACCTCCAAATAGCCAGATGCCAAGGTAGATTCTGTGTGCCCAACAATGAATGTTAGTTTAGTTTTAAATATATATTACTTATCAGGCTGGTGAATTGATAAGACACATTTTTAAATTATAGATTGGTTGGGGAAAAAATAGGAAAGACCACTTTTTAAGACAGACTTTAAAGTTTGCCAAGTCATGGGGATGAAAAAGCACAGTGCAGGTGATGTAGTCAACAACACTGTAATAGACTCGTGGTGGACACTTTGTAGTGTGTACATAGTGGTAGAGTCACTGTTGTACACCCGAAACTAATTTACTGTTACATGTCAGCTGTACTTCAGTTAAAAAGAGAAACATTTATAGGGCGCCTGGGTGGCACAGTGGGTTGAACGTCTACTCCCAGTTTCGGCTCAGGTCATGATCTTGGGGTCGTGAGATCAAGCCCCACATCAGGCTCGAGCTCAGGGCAGAGTCTGCTTAAGATTTTCTCTCCCAGGGTGCTTGGGTAGCACAGTCGTTAAGCGTCTGCCTTCGGCTCAGGGCGTGATCCTGACGTTCCAGGATCGAGTCCCACATCGGGCTCCTCCGCTGGGAGCCTGCTTCTCCTCTCCCACTCCCCTGCTGTGTTCCCTCTCTCGCTGGCTGTCTCTCTGTCACATAAATAAATTTTAAAAACCTTCAAAAAAAAAAAAAGATTCCCTCTCCCTCTCCCTCTAACCCCTCCCCCCCAAAAGAAAGAAAAGTTATCCACTAATGTTTAAATAACTTTCATAATCTTACAGAGACTCTAATAGAGTGCTGTACTATTCAGAAAGTAGCCACTAATTACATGTGGCCATTTAAATTTAAAAGTAAAGAAATTAAAATTACATTTAAAAATCCAGTTCCTCAGGTGTCCTAGCCACATTGCAAGTACTGAGCAGCCACACACGGCCAGGGCTCCTTGGTTAGACGTTAAACAGTGCGTAACCTTTCTAAGCACAGAAAGCTCTAGTGGAGGGTGCTGCTGTTGAAGTTGGAGGAGGATAGAATGGTTTTTATTGGTTTTTTTTTTTTTTTTTAAGATTTTATTTATTTATTTGACAGAGAGACAGCCAGCGAGAGAGGGAACACAAGCAGGGGGAGTGGGAGAGGAAGAAGCAGGCTGTCCGCTGAGCCGGGAGCCTGATGCAGGGCTCAATCCCAGGACCCTGGGATCATGACCTGAGCCAAAGGCAGACGCTTAACAACTGAGCCACCCAGGCACCCCTAGAATGGTTTTTAAAAGTGAGTTTACACATGGTTTGAAAAGTGCTTCCTGCGAACAGTCACTCTTGTGGTCGCCTTTCCTCTCAAAGTCAGAAGTCGTAGAGTTCTTTGCCCCTCATCTAGTAGCTGCCGCCGAGGAAATGCCAGCCAGGCGTTGGGCTCCCTGTAAATGCCCCACCTTCATCATCTCATTCTTGTATGTCATCCTTGTATAAAGAATTTCATGACGTGGCTACTGTTCTCTTTAGTTTATGGTTTGAAAACTTGAGACTTGGATTAAATGAGTTTCCCGGTTTCTGGGAAACAACCTAGTAAGTGGCTGAGGCAGGACTGGAACCAAAGTCTCTCTGACTCTGCTGACCCCTGTTCTTAAGGCTTTATTCTTAGCCATTGCAGCCCCTTCCCTCTGTTGCACTTCTCTACTCCCCCCGAAATACCTCTGAGTATCTGTTGCGTTCCAGGAATTGTAGATGTCTTTCTTGCCCTGAGAAGAACCCTGTTAGGTGTCTATTAATCTCCTTTTCTAGATGAGGGAACTGAGGCTCAAAGGAGTGAAATGACTTGCCAAAGACATGAAAGCTCGTGACCCAAACTTGTCTGCGGTGCCTCATCTGTTTTTGTCACATCAAGTTGCTTCTATGTAAATAAAAATGCACATTCCTCGTGATGCTGGCCAACTTATACAAAGTTGAAACCCTGATTATTAATTTTTATTTATATGAATTGACTTAATCAGGCCAAAAAATTCTGTAATGGACAAATGCTTTTACTCTTGTTTAATCTTGAGAAAGGGGAAAAGAATAAATTGTACATTGAAGCAGACTTCAGATTACTGATTTCCCCTGAGATTGCCTTGACTAATGTTGTGATGACCTGTCTTCAACATACCGCCGTAAACTCTATTAAGATCTACAAAGGCATTCATATCTTTTTTTTAAAGTTTTTGTACCCAGAGAAGTTTTATTACTTGTTTCACCTTTTTCATTATTAGATTACTCTATTTTGAAAGAATAATTATGTGTGGACTTCTTTGTTTTAGGAGGCAGTTCCCATGTTATACTCAGCAGATACTTACGGAGCATTGTAATGAAGTGTGGTTCTGTAAATTCTCCAATGATGGCACGAAACTAGCAACAGGATCGAAAGATACCACAGTTATCATATGGCAAGTTGATCCGGTACGTACTCCGGTGCGTGTGTCTGTAGACTACAAAAAAGGTAATTCGTCATCTAATCACATATGTTCTAAGTGTGCATATACAAATGTATTCTTTCCTAAGAGCATTTCTTTGTCATTTTTGTCATGTCTTACCTCTTCCTGTGTTTTCTAGGTGATATATGTAAATTCATATACACAGTAAGTGCGTGCTGGTGATTGTGCTAATAATCCGTGCGTGTGCGATCTGGTTCAGTCCTCAGAATAACTCTGTGAGACACTCCCATCTCTTGTTTTCAGATCAGGAAACTGAGGTAGACGTTAAGTGCCCAAACTCTCAGAGCTAGTAAGTGGCAAAGTTAGACTGAAATCCGGGAATAGTTGTACTCCAGGCCTGCTGCTCTTTGTGCCCCTTGCCCACTTGTATCTTTGTTAATATTCGATTTACCATTCTGTCACAAGTTAGGAAAGACTCGTTAACCGTTTGCTTTCTGAAATCTTTCATTGTCTTGTGTGATCTGTGGAACTTCTGTTAAACAACCCCTCCACCTTATTATATACAAAAAGTACTGTATTCTGGATTTAAAATTCTGAGTTCTCTCTAAAATCAGATTTTGTCTTTGTTTATAACAAGATGACTTACAGATTTGTAGAAATAAGTATTTCCATTTCTTTTAGCCAATGGAACATTTATTAACCTATCAAAAGAAGTACATGCCTCTAAATAGGTTAAGGAGAAATACTTGGTTTAAATCATAACTAAATCATCTTATTTTAAAATTTAGAATTAGAATATGATATTAGTCCCAAATAAAGTTGTGGACTTTTACATTGAAAAAAATAGAGAAACGGGCCATAGGGGGGTGGTGCCTGGGCGGCTCAGCTGGTTAAGGGTCTGCCTTCCGCTCAGGTCATGATCCCAGGATCCTGGGATCAAGCCCCAAGTCCCTCTGTCTGCTGCTCCCCCTGTTTGTGCGTGCGTGCTCCCCCCCCCCGACAAATAAATAAAATATTTAAATTAAAAAAAAAAAAAAGAGTCGGGCGCCCAGCTGGCTCAGTCAGTAGAGCATTTAATTCTTGATCTCTGGGTTATGAATTCAAGCCCCTATACTGGGTATAGAGTTGATTTTTAAAAAGAAAAAGAATCAAATTTGAGAGCATACCTCAATTTTTGTGTACCTGCAATATGCTATGAATGATGGAAAGGTGGTAAATAAGACCTATTCTTTGCCGTGAAGCAGGCATTCTTTTTTTGTACCATGTAGTACTTTGGCAGTCTGATGACCCTGTGGACCCCCCCGCAGAATGATGTTGTTAAATGCATAAATCAAAACGCATAGTAAACTAAAGTGTATGTTACATAGTAATTATCTAGGAAGTCCAATTATTGAAATATGGTTATCAAAATAGTATAAAAACAGATCCAGTATAACAATATGTTGCTTTTTGTTTTTTTAAGATTTATTTGAGAGAAAGAGAGAGCACAAGCAGGGGGAGGAGCAGAGGCAGAGGGAGAAGCTGACTCCCCGCTGAGCAGGGAGCCTGACATGGGGCTCGATCCCGGAACCCCGGGATCATGACCTGAGCTAAAGGCAGACACTCAACTGACTGAGCTACCCAGGCACCCCAATATGTTTCTTTTTTATTAACACATTAAACAACAAATTCTGGGGCGCCTGGGTGGCACAGCGGTTGGGCGTCTGCCTTCGGCTCAGGGCGTGATCCTGGCGTTATGGGGTCGAGCCCCACATCAGGCTCCTCCGCTATGAGCCTGCTTCTTCCTCTCCCACTCCCCCTGCTTGTGTTCCCTCTCTCGCTGGCTGTCTCTATATCTGTCAAATAAATAAATAAAATCTTTAAAAATAAATAAATAAACAACAAATTCTAGGGGCGTCTGGGTGGCGCAGTCATTAAGCGTCTGCCTTCTGGGATCGAGCCCCGCATCAGGCTCCTCTGCTGGGAGCCTGCTTCTTCCTGTCCCACTCCCCCTGCTTATGTTCCCGCTCTCGCTGGCTGTTTTTTCTCTCAAATAAATAAAATCTTTTAAAAAATAAAATAACAAATTCTAGCAAGAGAGCTAACAACCATCAAATTTTGAAGTAGTGATGAGCATAAATATTTCAAGATAGCTGCAACAACTATAATGTGGTACGAAAATATTTGAGAGTCCTTTATTAACAGTCACCTGATACAGAGAAGGCTAATGCACTGAGTGTATCACCTGCTGTTACCTTGTTGATTGCCTTCATTCAAGATTGAAGGAAATACTGAATTTCAGCCTATGGTTAATGAAAATAAAGATGTGCGTTTGTCCTCCCATTTAAGTTCAAGGATCCCTGCCTCTGTCCCTGACTGACTACGTATAGGCTGCAGGTAACGCCTGGGAAAGGAACGTACGGTGTAGAAAAGGAAATAAACACCCCATAGTATGTTTCACGCAGGACGTGCAAAGTGTCACGAAAGCGCAGAACGCTGCCCAGGTGAGAGCGCCTGGTCTGAGCCTCGATGCTCACAGCACAGGGAGGGACAGGAGAGGGCATTCTGGGAAGAGAGGGACCTTACCTTCTCCTCCCCCACTGTCCAATAAGAGGATAGGATGAGTAAGGCAAAGAGTGGGAAATCAGACTAGAAAAATTGTGTGGATCCGATCGTGGTCTCTGAACACCGTTCTGAGGAGTCGTATTTCAGCAATTATTTGCAAGACGTCTGAACAGAAAGCATCTCAAACTATGCTTTATTAGGTTTTCTTTGGCAGCACTGTGTCACCCGTGCCCTTCATTTAGCTCATATTTACTGAGCATAGGCTTATGCGAGGCCTTACCGTGAGCTCATGATAGTGCCGTGTAATTGTTCTGTGGTGGGTGCCACAGGGGCTCAAGGGAGAAACCCCCCAGAACTGGAAAGTAAGACGAGTGAGTCGTAGCAGAAGAAGGAGTAAATCGTCATTGAGGCAAAACCATTAACTACTGGCCCCCCCGGGACACGTGGGAAAGGAGAACGTGGCTGGTGTCTGGGCAGTCGCAGGGAGGAGGTTACACTGCAGAGTGGCCCGTGAGGTTAGCGGAGTTGGTAGCCGCCAGTCAAGCAGGATCTTGTGTACTTGGCTACGGAGTTTAGACCAGAGCGCTTTTGTCGGAGTTGGGGTTACGTGTAAAGGGCTTTAGTGGCCAGATGAGCTTGGGAAACGCAGGGTTAATGCTTTCATGCCAGCCTGAGATGCCGTGGGTTTTAGAGTTCGGTAGGATCGTATTTTATTATGTCAAATACTGTTTGAAAAACTAATAAGAAAATTGGTGATCTTTTTGAGTATGTGTTTTGTGTGTGTGTGTGTGTGTGTGTGTGTGTGTTTTAATGGATAGAAAACAGAATACATGGAGAAGGACCTTAAGATTTGAGGTGATGGACACACCTGAGTGGCTCAGTTGGTTGAGAGTCTGACTCCTGACGTCGACTCAGGTCATGATCTCACAGTTGTGGGATCGTGCCCTGTGTTGGGTTCCACACCTACTTTATTAAAAAAAAAAAAAAAAAAAAAAGATTTGAAGTGATGTGATCCCAAAGCCTGGTTTCTTTTAACAGCTTTTCTTACCTTTCCACCCCAAAAACATTTTAGCTTCCCGACCCAAAATCTGGGCACAGTGAAGTAGGTTCCATGAACATGGTGGGTTAGTGTGGAGACACTGTATTTGTGAAGGTCTCGCATTTGTATTCCCGTTTCTTTTCAGCTTTAGTTTTTACAGGATTATATTAGCGTGCTGAAACAATTAGTGTTTTAGTTAAATACTTCTGAAGTAGTTCATCATGAGTTTAGAGGAGACTGCTTGTGTGGCCCCGAAGCACCACTGTGAGCGCATCCAAAAGCCCGGACGTCTCGTGAGGTTACACCGGCCTCTCTGACCCGCGGTGCCTGTTAGCCTTCTCCCAGGGAGGAATCAGAGGTAGTGGCAGTGTTAGCTCGTTTTCGTCAGACATGGCGGTTTGGACTAGGTGGTGGAATAAATGATAAACGTAGGGTCCGGTGAAGAAACAAAGTGCATTAAACACATCCATTTGTCAGTGACATTTCTGGCAAAATAATTACCAACCTAGTTTCATCGTAGGAGTTCCAGACCCATTTCTCTCTCTCTCTCTTTTTTTTTTTAAGACTTTATTTATTAGAGAACACGAGTGGGGGGAGGAACAGAGGGAGAGGACTAAGCAGACTCCCTCTGAGCACAGAGCCCAACTCGGGACTCGATCCCAGGACCCCAAAATCATGACCTGAGCCAAAGTCAGATGCCCAACCGACTGAGCCACCCTGGCACCCCTCCAGACCCATTTTTAACTGCTTATGGGTCCTCGCCATTAGACTTCCACAGGCCCAGTACTGGTCTCAGTCAGTCTTTGACCAAAGTCTAACACTTAACTCATGGCTTTTTGCCACCTCCAGCCAAATCCCCGCTGGCTCCGTTTCCTGTGCACGTCTATCCTTGCCCCATACAGCAGAAACCATGTTGTCTTTGGACATTTCTTGTCTCCTGTCATACATATTTTATGTCCCAAGTACATTCTGATCTGACCTCTTTCAGTCAAGACTTTATTCATTTTGGACCTTGTTTTCTTGTCTTAATTGTAATGGCTCATGTCGGCCCTTGAGGGGTGTCTGTGTCCCATGTCTGTTCATTCTGATTCATCTTCCACATCGTCATGCAAGTTCTCCTAAAACCAAATATTCTGTTATGTATTCACCAGCTTAAGAGTCTTCAGCAGCTCAGCACTCACAGGCTAAAGTTGAACCCCTTAGGCTCAAGCAAAGGTGTCTGCTTAGGGGGGAGGGGAGGAATAGTTAACCTTCAGGTTATGAGAATTGGCCGAGGTACTGTTGGGGACCAGTGCTCATACTGAGTACCACTAAAGAGCGGCAGCGCTGCTGGCGGGAAGGGGACGTGGTGTGGACACTCGGGAGACAGTTCCTCAAAACGCGAGAGCTGGAGTTGGCAGCTCCACTCCGGTGTGTAGCCAAAGGAAACAAAAACGCAGGTCTGCACAAAAACTTGTCTGTAGTTCTAGCAGCATTGTGTATAGTAGCCAAAAACTGGAGACAAGCCTCACGGTCATCAGCTGCTGAGTGGATGAACCAAGTAGGGTATGTCCGTAGAAAGGACTGTCGGCCAACGGAAAGGAGTGAGTTACTGACACACGCTGCAGCATGGATGAACCCTGGAAACATTCCGCTGAGCGAGAGAAGCCAGTTACAGAGCACCCCACGTTGTAGGATCCCGTGTGTGTGAAATGTCCAGAACAGGCGAATCCGTGGAGAAAGGGACGTGGGGGAGGGGAAGCATGGGCTTGCTTTGTGGGGCAGCGAGAAAGTTCTCAGCTTGGATAGTGATGGTGGCTGCACAACTCCGTGAACACACTCAAGGTCACGGGATTGCATACTTTGAAGGGTGAATTTCATGGTGCAGAAGTTCTCAGTCAAGCCATTTTCATAAATAAGAGGTCACTGTTAGTGCACCTGCTTTTGGTTTCCTTGGAAGCCTCGCGGGCGTGAAGCCTGTGTGGTCTTTGTATTTCCATCCAGCACCCCGTGCCTGGTGTGTAGCAGACGTCTACTGGGTGTTGTAGTGTGAGCAAGGCTTTGTGAACCAAGCCGTCGGGGCTTCAGGTAGGGGGAAGTAGGTCAAGTCTGGGGAAAGGTCCTCAGGTTTACTTAACATCATCAGCATATATCCTTGCAGCCATTTCAGTTCTGATGGCGAGAAAACCATGGACCATGGGGACTCTAACCACGTCGTCTCCTTCCCTCCTAGGATACACACCTGCTAAAACTGCTTAAAACCTTAGAAGGACATGCTTACGGCGTCTCGTACATCGCGTGGAGTCCGGATGACAGCTACCTGGTCGCTTGTGGCCCAGACGACTGCTCTGAGCTCTGGCTTTGGAATGTACAAGTGAGCGCATTCGTCCGTGCCTGAGCCCTTCAGGCCAGCGTGGCCATCCTGCACGCTCTCCTTATAGCTTGGTTCTTGCTCGCTAGAACACGGCCACTCAGCCTCAGTGACCAGAGTGTAAACCTCATAAAAGAGAATTCAGCGCATGGAGCCCAGGTGTCCACGCTTAGCAGCTTAACTGTCCTGCTGAGCAGAAGTGTGTTCAGGAATGTTATGCTTTGTACTGTGGAATTCGTACTATTTACCGTGGTACTTTTACCCTGAGAAGATTTTTACGGTGGTTTCATAGTTTGATAATTGTATGCAAAACTTACCTTTCAAGTCTGCAAACATCTTCAGGGAACCAGATCTCTTGTTCTGGTCAAGGTCATACTGTCATCTCCTTACTGTGTTTAATATGCTGATCTAGTTTAGGGAAAGTAATGATGTTTCAGTACTTTTAATAAGGAGTCTGTTACTGTTTCTAAATGAAAACTTGACCTTTATCCAGGGTCCCTTTTTTTTTTTTAAACAAAAATTAGCTTTAAGTTCCATTATTTTTGTACTATGTTTTGAAACCTTATAGTTCCAATTTAATTTTTTTTTTAACTTCGTTCTGTAAGATGGCTGGTTAGATGCTGTTCTTTTCATTTTTTTGCCCTGAGACAAGGGCCTGGTCGGGGCTGTGGTCTGAGTGTACCATGTAGGTTGACGGGGTAGGACTGTGAGTTCGGGGACCTGTACATGAGTTGGTTTTTACTGAGAGAGTGGAGCTGAAACTGCGCACAAGTGTGCAGGGGGCAGAGCGCCCTGCTGTCACGCAGGACGGTCTCGTTACTGCTCCCTTACTACTTCGGTTTCAACCCCAGTTTTTCATTACGAAAATTGTGAAATACTAGGAAAGGTGGAGGAGGACAGCGGTGACCCTTGCCCACCACCTCTGATTCAGCGATGAACATTCTGTATATTTCGTGTGGACATGCATGTGTGCACACGTGTAGACGTGCATACACAGACATCCACGTCCAGGACATTTGGAGGAAATTACAGATACGATGTTTTACACCAAATACTTAAGCATATATCTTCTAGAAAGTAATACCCCCCATATAACACGTCCTCATCTTATTCAGGAACGTTAGCTATCATTTAATTCTCTAATATCTAATGTTCGTTTCATAATTAAAATCCCCAGTTGTTCCCCAAATGCCTTTAGGCCATTTTTATCAAACCAGTGTGTCATCGGTATTTGCGATTGGGTTCGGGGGGACGGCAAAGCCCAGAAGAGAAGAAACGGCTTTTTCTCAGTAGAACAGACTGGAATGAATCTGACCTGAAAGACAAAATGGGTTTTTTCCCATTAAAGCTTTTTTTTTCCCCCCCTCAAAGAGAAGACGTATGGAGTCCTAATCATATAGTAGTAGACAGAATCGATGGCTGCCGTAGTCTTCCTTTGAGTCAATTCTGAGTTTCTGGACAATTAGAGGGTGTTCTAGCTGAACTGTTTTGCTGTGCGTTACTTGACAGACTTGGTTTTCAGTCAGTTTGCACATTGTTCTTTATATTGTGATGTAGTTTCCTAATGATAGACTCCCTCATATACCCACTGTCCTCAGCGCAGCAGAAAAGACCATTTCTGCCTCAGCGCTTAGTGTATTAACGTGTGTGAACACAAAATGCGGAGGATTCAGCCGTTGCATGTGTACTTGGGATTCTGAACTTTTATTTTTAACTGTTTCTATCTGGCAACCCAAAAAAGAGACCTATTAGCAGTATGGGGGAAGGTTTTAAGATTGCTGATTTTTTTTTTCCCTAGTATAAAGGGAGACCTCTGGCTCTCTATTTTTGTGCCCTCTTTGCTTTTCGTACTTGGCCCACTTTGTTTTCACTTTTTACTTTTGATTACCCATTTCTCACAGGAAAATTATGCCCATGTACTTTTTATTATACCCAGGGCAGTTATTATCTCTCAGAGCCTGTTTCTAATCCATGAACAAAATGACTAGATTAAATGGTATGTGTCTACCTTCTAAGTTGGATAACTTAGAAAAAATAACAGGAGGATATCTTAGGGTTGTAACTAGTGAATAGTCTTTCTTACTTGGGGATCCTCTAAAACAGCTATGCTAAACAGTACAAAAGTCCCTCTGTTCTCTTCTTGTTGAAATAAAATTAGATACCAGAAAAATAATTTTCATTTCTCTTTTCCCATCTTCCCTACTACATTTTGAGCATCTCAAATATGAAATTTTACATAATTGAGAACTGCTGCACCCTTGCCTTAGTTCAGGGCCCTGGTCTTTCTGTTCGTTAATCATGTGCTTGAGGAACTGCTAGTGGCAGTCACCACAGTTGTAGAATAAAATTTGTGAAGAACCACGGACTGAGGAGAAGTTGGGGACTCCAAGTAGAGCATGTAGCCCTGAGCTTCTCATTTTACTTGGGGAAAATAGATTTAATTTATAAACATAATTGAAGATGAGAGTTTTATTAGAATTTATCTCATGAGACCTATTCTTGGGGTCACCTGTGCTGAGCAATGTTCAGCTCCCGGGTCTAGATTGCTCATTCCTCTTCGGAGCGCAGCAGGCTTGCTTGCTTGCTTGGTTTGTAAGGCCAGTTAGAACAGTTCATTTCTGGGGCGCCTGGGTGGCACAGCGGTTGGGCGTCTGCCTTCGGCTCAGGGCGTGATTCCAGCGTTCTGGGATCGAGCCCCACATCAGGCTCCTCTGCTATGAGCCTGCTTCTTCCTCTCCCACTCCCCCTGCTTGTGTTCCCTCTCTCGCTGGCTGTCTCTATCTCTGTCGAATAAATAAATAAAATCTTAAAAAAAAAAAAACTTTAAAAAAATAAATAAATAAAAAAGAACAGTTCATTTCTCTAATTAGGAATACCAAACTAACCTGAAACCCCAGTTACTATTTTTTTTTCTTTATACATTCCCTTTAGAAGCCTATCTTGAAGGTCTTAGCCACACTTTTATTTCTTTGTAGACGGGAGAGCTAAGGACAAAAATGAGCCAGTCTCATGAGGACAGTTTGACGAGCGTGGCTTGGAATCCAGATGGAAAACGCTTTGTAACTGGAGGTCAGCGCGGGCAGTTCTACCAGTGTGTGAGTACCTCCTGGGCCCCCGCCCCCGGGCCGGCTGCTTCTGTTGAAGTAAAGCAGTCACTTGACTCGCTTTTATGAAATATATTCTGTGAAGAAGATTCTTAGATATCTTTCTAAATAAGCACCGTCCGATAGAACTTTCTGCATTTTTTTTCTTTTTTTAACCATTTAAAAATGTTTATACAAAGTCTAGACTTCGAGTTTAGTAAAACATTAAATATTATTTTACTAAATATTTTGTTCTCATAAACGGGTTTCTAATGGATAGGATTAAAGATGTTTAGTACTAATTTTGAGGCTTTAGGTTTTTTGTATCCAAAATATGCTGAATTTCTTAAGTTGACCCTCTTAAATATGTGAGGACTAAAGGTGGTGATGAGCGCTACCAGAGAACCTTCCAGTCTTTATTTGAAGTATCTTCTGATTAGTATCTGCCCCGTTAATCTCGGGTTGGTGGGATGATGACAATAAGGAATAGGTGACCAGTCTTGTGACAAGGTAGACTCTGCCATCACCGTCTACCTGGTTTCCATGTCTCGCGTCACGGCCCGGCCTGCTGCCAGTGGGCACTTCCACATGTGGTCTCACGATTACAATTAAACAAGATCATGAATCCCGTAAATCATTCAGTGTAGCTAGAGATCACCAGTCATAGCGGCCTCCGTGTGGCCAGCACAAACCACCGGTGTCTCTTCTTCTTAAGCCGGCTGTGGCACTCGTGGAACCTCGTGTCCTGTCACCAAAGCATGGTTATGTGAGCCACGAGTTCTTTTCTTCCCCCAGTAGGCTCAACACACCTTATTGGTCTATCTCTGATTTTCCCCATAGTTTAAAAACGTATTTTTGGAGTTTCTATCCGTGGGCTAATATACTGTACTACTTGGATTTTTTACTTATTTTTCCTTTGTTTTAACGGAGGTATAATTGACATATAATATTATGTTAGCTTCAGGTGTACAGCATAATGATTTGATATTCATGTGCATTGAAAATTACCACCACAGTAATCAGCTGTTCCCATTCACAGTTGTGGTGAGGACTTCTAAGATTTACTCTCTTAGCAACAACTTTCAGCTACGCAGCCCAGCTGGTCCCCATGCTGTACCTTCCGGCAGCGAAGCCGTTTATTCTTGAGTCCCTGGCTGCAAGATGACCACGTGTGTCTGCTCACCCCGCCGTCCCCTATGGTGTTGACACCTTCAGGGCCCAGGCCTTGGCAGCTCCCACGTCTGTGGAATGGAAATGGGGTGCCTCTCAGAACGCTGAATCTTCAACAAGATGATGATCCTAGGGCTTTGATCTGTAGTACACGTTACAAATTTGGTGATGTCTTTAAAATGTCGTAACAGTCTCTAAGTTCCATAAAGCTACAATTACCGTTTTAGTAATTTTTTCCATATCACAGACAGATCCCAGTATAGTGCATTTTAAAGGAACATTTGAATTCTTTCCCAATGGTAGTGAGACCTTCACTTGGAACTTGGGGATTCTTTCTTTCTTTGTGTGTATTGTATTTATCCGTGCCTAGCTGGTTATTGAAGGGAAGACAGATTTTACAGAGATTCTGTCCCCCTTCCCCGAAAGTATTGTTGTAGTGAAATTTGACCTATATTCACATTTTCATGATGAAAACCACTTCTGGAACAACTAAGTCAAGCAGGAAAAAAACTTAATACAAAAAGATATTGCTAAGAGATTCTTTGGATCTTTGCTTTCCGAGCGCTGTTTGGTAACGGGGTTAATAGTGCATTTCTGCTCAGGATCTAGACGGGAACCTCCTGGACTCCTGGGAAGGGGTGAGAGTGCAGTGCCTGTGGTGCTTGAGCGACGGCAAGACTGTTCTGGCATCAGACACACACCAGCGGATCCGGGGGTACAACTTCGAGGACCTTACAGATAGGAACATGTAACGGTTTTTTTTATCCGTTAAATAATTGTTTGATTTATATTGGAATGTGTGGTGGAACTCGCTGTTCGAGAAGAATTTTTATGTTTGGGTGTGGGTTTGACTTTAAAAGGGATTGGTGGTCAGGTGCTGCTTGGTAACCATGAACTCGGATTTTTTTGCTTGATGGAAATACAGTCTGTCATACTATTTACAGACAAATTTGCAGTGTTTTAAGCTAGAACATCTGATATTTTGATAATTTGAATGTTCTTGATTCTTAGTATGTTGCTTTTGACAGATTATTTTCTGGTTACAGAGTACAAGAAGATCATCCCATTATGTCTTTTACTATTTCCAAGAATGGCCGATTAGCTTTGTTAAATGTAGCAACTCAGGTAAGTTTATTACAATTATAAAGATACAGCTTAGTTCAAAATTTAATACGATACTTGGTGTATACGTATATAAATAAATATTTTTACAGATTCTTAAATTTTACTGCATGTGTTTGATCCTTAAGTTTGTAGAGTCCACCATGAATTTATCAGAATGTTGGCATTTTGCGTAAATAGGAATTGAAAATGTTCCATCAGCAAAGGGATAGTCACAGATTACTTTTTAAAATTCTTTTGAGTTGAGGAAGAATAAATACGTCTTATTTTCTTTTGCCTACAGGGAGTTCATTTATGGGACTTGCAAGACAGAGTTTTAGTAAGAAAGTATCAAGGTGTCACGCAAGGGTTTTATACGATCCATTCATGTTTCGGAGGCCATAACGAAGACTTCATCGCTAGTGGCAGTGAAGGTGAGTTGTGTGTGCTGCCGTCGGTTCGCGAGTGTGGGCAGGGCGGGAGCTCTGTCATTGTCTCAGTGCATGAGGGTAGCCACATCTCCAGGCAAATTCAGGGTGTTAGATTAAAAACTGTTTGAGTTTTATTTCTCCAGTACACTGTTCATTTCCCCTTTTTGGAATGCCTTGAGTCCTCCATGTCATCACAGATCAGCAAAGGCTGCTCTAGCCACGTGGAGGTGTGCATGGTGCACGTGTCAAATCAAGATTTAGTTAAATCAGTGCTCTTCCGTGATGGTGTACAGAGGTTCATAGGAACTAGAAAGTCAGGGTTAATTATGATGTTTTACCTGAACTTAGACAAATTCGACTCTGGTTAGGATCTGCAGTGGTTCTTTAATGGCCAAAGAAAATAATTAATAGTAATTTAGTTTGAGGATTCCTATGGTCTCAGAAAAGCTGAAATTCTAGAATCTCTACTACTTTCTGAATACATGTACTCTCTAGTCTGATAACATCTGTATTGCAGGCAGGCCTGTTCCTAAAGTCGTCAGTCTCATTTAAAATAGAAATTGTTTGAAATAGAGGGGCGCCTCGGTGGCTCACTCGTTAAGCGTCTGCCTTCGACTCAGGTCATGATCTCAGGGTCCTGGGATCCAGCCCCGCATCAGGCTTCTCGCTCAGTGGGGAGTCTGCTTCTCCCTCTGCCTCTGTCTGCCGCTCTGCCTACTTTGCTCTCTCTCACGGGTGCATTCTCTCTCTCTCTCTCTCTCTCTCTTTCTGTCAAATAAACCTTTAAAAAAAAAAAATTGTTCAAAATAGGCAACACAGAAAAGTGAGTGTGCTTTTCAAGGCACTAGAAGCGTAAGTAATGGCAAATCATGGCAAAATCTCATTCAGCACAGTTCTCTTGAGTGGCCGCTGTACTGCTCTAAGCGCTACAGCAGCACATTAGTGAAGTCGCTTTTACAAACACTGAATCTCGTTTTGCAACGTAGATCAAGGAACTGGAGTCTGTTGGTGATGTTCCATTTATCATCCAAGGTATGGACTACCCCTATCTCAACAAAAAACTGATCTCAGTAGATATGAGGATCACAGAGTAACACATGAGTTTTCCCTTTGCGTATAAGATGTATTTAGGAATTAGAACAAAGACCTTTAGGAATTCATATGAAGCATAGGAATTTATCTGTTATTTCTTTCTCTAAAAAAAAAATCAGGCCACCTGGATTGAGCGTTCAACTCTTGATTTAGGCTCAGGTCCTGATCTTAGGGTCATAGGATCAAGCCCTGTGTCGCACTCCGTGCTCAGTGGGGAGTCTGCTTGAGAGTCTCTCTCTGCCTCTGCACCTCCCCTCCGCTCACACTCTCTTAAAAAAAAAAAATCAGGTAAGATCGAGAAGAGAGAAGAGTTGGTTTGTAGGTAACACTTTTGAAAAGTTCAAATCTTTTCAGTTATTTTCTCCCAGATTCTGCACTGGTTCCTCATTTGGCACCGTCCAAGCATGTGCCTGCCTGCTTATTATCTCTTCCCCTGCCCCCCTCCACTCCGAGTCTCTCCCGAGCTCCGTTCAGCCCTGCTCTTGGTGGGCTTCCCCTCTTGGTTATGCCCCCCAGTCTTTCTAAATATGGTATGGACCCTAGAAGCGCTTCCGAATACATGTGGCTACATTATTCCTAGTGATGTCAGTCCTCTTATTTTAAAGCCCAAACTAATCTTGAAGTTACGATTATTAATTAATCAAACCTCATTACATTCTGTTTAGGGCTAAAAATGAAACATGAAGAGATGAGTGTTCTCATGACTCAGGTGGTTTAGGTTCTGAAAAATGTTTTCAACACCAAGTGGACATAGTGAATGCATTGATCACATTCTTATCCATTTGTCCCAAAATGACCACATTAATCCATTTGTCATTTATCTGCAAGGAATATATTCTAAGAACCTTCCACACCCCCAAATACATGAATGCCAATATAGATTAGCGCAATTAGGAAATGTTTTCCCAAAAAAGTTGTGCCATTACTCAAGCTTTTCCACTGCTCTGGCAATGTATGGAAACCTGCCTTATTTTTTTACCGTCGCACAAGCCGTGGGTTCCCTGCACCGCAGCGGCCAGCAGACCTCGGTCAGCAAGCCTGTGGCTCTGACCCTGACCCCTTCAAGTCCTGGGGCTTGCTGCCTCTCTGGCAGACGCCCTCCTTGGGTGTGTGCTCCCGAAGCATCTCCCCTCGGCGGCAGGCGGGCATCCAGCACATTCCCACTTCACTGTGACTTTCTTTCTGAACTTCCTCAGTTCAAGGGGAAGCATAGCTCATCTGCTGTTTGTCTCTCTGGGTTTTTTTTTTTTTCTCTTTCTTTGCTTATTTGATTTTATGCAAGGAAAATGAACCACATACACCTTCTAGGAGGGTATAACTCAGTCTTAGCTTTTGCGTCCCATACACACACACAGTGCTCCGAGGGAGTCCCAGCCTTTCATCTCCACGTTAGGCGTTTTGAAAGCAGGACGTGTTCTTTTACCACAAATGAGCTACTCGTCGGCACACCGCGGGCGGCTCGGTGGGAAGCGCGTGCACCGGGAGCTCCCGCGCCGGCCACTAGTGGCCACACGTCTTCGGGTAGAGCACTTCTGTCCCCCACGCAGGATTTGCCTTCTGTTTAAGAACCGTCACCTGAAACCAAGTTCCTCTTCACGGTAACGCGTGCCCTCTGTGCCGGGCGCTTCTCAGACTCTTCCATACACAAACTCATTTTACCCTCCCGCCCTGATGAGGGAAGTCCGGTCCTCGCAGACAGATGAAGAATCGCCGGGCGTGGGTGATGTGTCCACAGTGACGGGGCCGGTCGGTGGTGGAGGGCAGCGTGAGGCGGGTAGTCGACTCCGGAGCGCAGGCTCTGTACCGCGTCGGAGCGCTTCGGGCCCCCTCCCCGGGAAGGGCAGAAGCGCAGTGCCCACCTTGCCGTGGTGGGGCAAATGGTAAATCGGTCAGGTGAAGTATCCGGAACCTAGGACGCGGGACACTCAGCCGAGGTTTAGCTGTATTGTCTCCGCTGTTGCTGTCGGATGTGGACGCATTGGGCTGCTGTCACCGCCCATTTCCAGAGCGTTATCGTCTCTGTTCTACGTTTGTTTACATGGAGACAGCTTGACTGTGATCCGTTTCTCGGGTATTAAAGAATATCACAGACTTTGTGATGACCTGAGAGCTAATCCGTCATCTTTAACAGGGGAAGTGTATGTTTTGTTAAAACGGCTTTTGTCGTAAGGTAATTTATTAAACTATTCATGTTCTGTTAAGTTCTAATAATCAAATCCTATGTTCTGCGTGTGGTGAATGATAAATTTCAGATCACTTAGTTTTGTTGAAGTAGATCAACTCCCTGATTTTTCTCTGAATTCCTCTTTATTCAGATCACAAGGTTTACATCTGGCACAAACGTAGCGAACTGCCAATCGCGGAGCTGACAGGGCACACGCGTACAGTGAACTGTGTGAGCTGGAACCCACAGATCCCATCCATGATGGCCAGCGCCTCAGACGATGGCACTGTTAGAATATGGGGACCAGCACCTTTTATAGACCACCAGAATATTGAAGGTAACACCACCGCACACCATCCCTGCGTTTCCTCCGGGTGAAGCCTGGCCCAGCCTGTTGTGAAGTTGCAGTACTTTTAAGTGTGGGATAGAATTTATTTCCTCCCTCGTTTAGAGATTGTATCCTCTCTCCACAGAAGGAGTTTAAGTAACCTGAGATACAGGTGTGTGCGTGCGTGTATGTGTGCGCACATGTGCTGTGGGTGTGTGTATGTACGTGGTGCATGTGTGGTGTGTCTGTGGTGTGTGTGTCTGGTACATGTGTGCGCATGCGTATGTTGGGCATGTGTGTGTGTATGCGCGCGTGTGGTGGTGACATTGGGGAAGACTTGGAACAGGAACTTGCCACCTCATTTGCAGCCGCGTAGCTGTTTAGTGTTTTCAGCTCAGCAAATCCTGAAAATCTCGCTCCATGATGCAGGAAGCATTTTATACTTTCACACCCATGAGAACTAG
This sequence comes from Ursus maritimus, assembly GCF_017311325.1. Taxonomy (NCBI): domain Eukaryota; kingdom Metazoa; phylum Chordata; class Mammalia; order Carnivora; family Ursidae; genus Ursus; species Ursus maritimus. The sequence continues at coordinate 70,917,768 of NW_024424452.1, forward strand.
CTATTAAATAATTTGAACAACTTCAGAACGATTTGCTCTTAAACATAAGCACCCGTAACACCATGTGGCCCCCTGGCCCCAGGGCACCAGGTGTGACGGGGAGAGGACACTCCGAACTGTCCTTCGCCTCGGGCCAGGCGGCGCGCTGGGCCATCTTGCACACCATCGCCACAGCCCTGTGAGAGGCGGGTCCACCCTCATTTCCGTGGGGGAGAAGCTGGAGTCGCAGCCCTGAGTCTGAAGGGTTTTCCCGTGAGGACATGGCTCAGTTGAGCAAGATATCGGTGGTGAAGGGAAGACACGATGAGAAATTTTATGTAAAGGACGTACTGTTCTTCTTTCAAACGGAGCAAGTGAAATACTCGGTTTGGTTAGAAGGAAACAGGTGAAGAGAGTTTTGTTCACCGCCTGTCCCACCTAGACGTTTTAGCGAGAAAGACGAGCAGCCGCGGTCGGGTGACAGTACAGAGCATGAAGAGGACGTGGGTGAAGAATTTGCGAACCGCTGCTCAGTCGTTCAGAGCCCGAAGGGCCTTTCTGCGTCTGCGTCACCGCGGGACGAGCCGTTGTTCCTCTGGGAGATCCACTGGGACTGAGACCCTTTGCCTCCAATTGTGGTCCTCCTTAGGCTTCAGGGCCCGCTCTCGAGGATGGAGGCTTTACAGCTGCGTCACTCTGACTACATGCGTTTCTCTGATGTTATTAGTCCTTTGGAAATTACTTCTTCAAGGAAGCATATTCGATTTGAAGACGCGGGAAACTATTAGGTAGATAGCAACAGATGTGCCCGTAAGCGGATATGCTCTAGACCTACTTCTCAGCTTATGCCTCGACGGCCGTGAAGCAAAAGCTGCCCCGCTGTTCGGTGGGTCGAGTCGATGTGGACACACACCGTGGTGGGTGAGCCAGACCTTGGCGCCCTTGTTAGATCTGGTCCAGCTCCAGCGCGGCAACTCTGCCTTGTGTTTTGGCAACGTAGGTGCAGCCCCAGAAAGATGTTCATTTATACCTAAAACGGGAAAACAGCTTTCCTGAAACTGAGATACTTGGCTATATGCCTTTTACATAGGTGTTTTCTGGGTTCTTTTCCCCCCACGTGAATTTTTTTTTAATTTTTTTTATTTTTTTACTAATTAATACCTGTTTGGAATAGAAATTTTGAAAAATACAGATGAGGCTAAAGAAGGTGACATTCAGAAATCATGACACCCTAAGCTACTCTCAGTCATTTAAACAAAAATATTTGACTCCATTTCAAAAAGGAATTTGCTGCCCTTTTATTCTAACAGTAGAGTTCCCTGTTGTGTCATTTCGAGGAATGTATAAAGGGGAAGAGGTTGGTCAAGCAGACACGCTGCAACGTTGATGAATCCCAAAACAATACGCCAAGTGCAAGCCTCCCGACATGGAAGGCCACTTAGTGCGACCCCATTTATGTGAAATGTCCCACATGGGCAGGGCCATGGAGACTGAAAGTAGACCAGTGGGGTGCTGAGGGCTGGGTGCTAGCTTTTGTGTATGACCGCTCACGGGTGACAAGCTGGTTGTACACCCTGTGAAGATGCCTGCAGTAGCCACTGACTGTATCCCGGAGGCTCGTTGACCCCTTCCCCAAAACAGAGATTGGGAAGGTGGCACAGAATTTGGGGCTGGGCGAACGAAGCATGCGGTCACAGGTGCCCGCCTGTCTTGGACTGCCCGGTCGTTCGTTCCTCTTTCCTTTTGTCATCTATTCATAAAGATTTTCTGTTCCACAGAACTACTTTCAAGCTTCATTTTTAAAGTAGGAGATTCTAATTTGATTATTCACTTGGGTTCACCAATACTCAGAGTAGTGAATTTAGACTGTAATATACAGGCTAAGACACAATACGGGCACATTGTTCTGAAGATCATAGTGGAAATGCCAAGACCTTGCTGTGGTGCGATTGTTTTTCAGTGGTAGTACGGTTTGTAATGTCATGATGCTGATACTAAAACTTTCTAACTGATGACTTTTTTCTTCCCCTCCCCTCTTCTCCCCCCCCCGCCCCCGGCCCCGAAACACATTTCATCCTGTCTTCATTCAGAGGAATGCAGTAGCATGGATAGTTGATGGCGAATGTGGAGCAGACGACTTCTGTTTAACTTAAAATTAGTCGTATTTTAATGGCTTGGGATTTGGTGCAAACAAACATGATTGATAGCTGGACAGACATGCTCGTCATGAAAAAAGAACCATTTCTGAAGCCCGATTGGGGCCAAACATTTACACCTTGCTTCATAGTAACCAGTTGAGATGAAGCACGTCGTTAGAACGTTGTTGGACACCATGTTGAATTATCCCCCCATCGGTTGTGAAGAACTGTGCTACATTCAGGCTTACCCACTGAACTCAGTATATATATTTTTTTCCCTCCTGCCTTTTGTCTGGTGGGATACCATTCTTGTTGCTCTTCTGTGTAATGAAGTTTAAATGCTTGTTTGGAAAACTTTATTTAACAGTTTAGAAGGCTTGATAGAAGGAGTGCATTAGTCTGAAGAGTATACATTGGATAGGAAAGAATTTCCTTCTTTTGTTTCTCCAAAATCTTTCCACCTTATTTAGCTTGAGATCTTTGCAGCTTGGTTCATGGATTCTAGCCTTGCCCGTTGCGCAGTATATACTGATCCAGATGATAAACCAGTGAACTATGTCAAAAGCACTCTCAATATTACATTTGACAAAAAGTTTTGTACTTTTCACATAGCTTGTTGCCCCGTAAAAGGGTTAACAGCACAATTTTTTAAAAATAAATTAAGAAGTATTTATAGGATTAAAGTGACTTCATTTGTATACATTTGGAATCTAAACCAGCTTCAAAAAGTTTCCTCTCTGATTTAGATACGCAGTATAACTGACGCTCTTCTGGAATCCCACGTGAGACTTGCCCAGAAACAGTGGAAGGATCTTGCACAGGAAATCCAGAGTCATACCGTGAAGGTTTCCCCCCTTTTGTTTTATTCCTGAAGGAACATCAGTACCTGATGTTGAAGAAATTCAAGATTCAGAAAGAGAATTTTCAGTCTCTACCGCCAGGAGAGTTAGTAGTCAGCTTAGGTTTGCGGCAAAGCGCGTTCCAAGTTGTTCCCAGCTTGGGCGGTCCCGCAGGAGAGTGGTGAGGAGGCGTCACCGCTGGGGCAGTTCCTAGTCCACCTGAGCTTGTCACAAGAGTTCAGTAGGTTCCAGACCAAAACTGGGTTTAAAACCTCATAGTGGTTTATCTTCATGGCCCTTGATATCCTGACCTGCAGAGATACATAAATTTGTAGAATGCTCCTCGGTTTTCCGGGTATTGCCATCCTGAACCTCATACTATACTGGTGCTGCAGGTGTCCTTGCCTCCCTGCCCCTTTAGTTCAAGGAAAGGTCTCCTTCGCGGAAAAGCACTTTTAATCTTGAGAATTTCACGTTTAAAATAAGCCAAAAGCCTGATGTTCACATTGTGCTTTTAAACCCGGTAACAGCTGAACGCCTCCGACTTCGTCTCCTTCGAGACTCCCTCCCCTTCTCAGTAGAGGCTCTGAGGGGACCGCAGCTGTTACGCAGGGAGGAGGAGAGGGCGAACCCCCGAGATAAGATGCTGGTGAAGAAAAGGGCTTGTACTAAGTCCCCTTTGGGGCCCAGCCAAGCCTGCAGTGTGTCACCGCAGTGAGTGGGCGCCCTCAGGACGCAGAGCGGGGAGAGGCTTAGGTGTCGGGAATGGTCCCGAGGCCGCGGGGCAGGGCGGGCCGCAGGGAGAAGCGGGGAAAGTCAGGGAGGGGAGAAGAAAGACAAACACAATTGGCCTTAAAATAGTGGATTCTCTCAAAAGCTCATAGAGAAAGTGACAGACCGTGGTCAGCAGATTATTTTATCAAATTGGTATGTAAAAGATTTCTTTAAGCTCCATTTTGCAGAGACCACCACTTAGAGAATCGAGAATTCCTGTTTTGATACTTCTGAGTTACAATAACTATATGTTACAGTTTATCTGCTACTTCATTTTTCTTAACTCAAATTACTTTTTACTTTGAGCTTGAATAAAAGTCTTCATTGGTAACTGTATATAATTAAGTGGCAACTTCTCTTTACCTCAGTGCAGTTAAACCCCTTCGTGTTTTCAGTGGTTCACTAAACCCCGAAGCCGTTAACACACCCCCGGCTCTACAGAAGCGTCCGCAGGAACGGCGGGCGGAGAAGCTGCCGCGGGCGCGGGTCGGCCGGTGACACTGTCTGAGATTCGTGCCCGGTCAGGGCCGGCCGGGCCCACGGTCTGTCCCGGGCATCACCCAGCCAGCCCCAGATCGGAGTTTTTCCATTAAAAACACTGTAAAATAATTTTTTTAGGAAGTGGCACAGAGGTGAGGTGCGTTTACAAGGAACACCACTAGGGCAGAGTAACAAGCGTGCGGAGGTCTGCGTAGCCGCTAGGGGGCGCGCTCCGGGCCGGCGAGGCGGCAGCTGCCCCAGCGGCGGCGACCGTCTGGTACACGTGGGCCACGCGGGGACTGTGCAAGGCGAGGTCACCGAGAGGAGACCTAGGACGGGCTGACCCGTAGCTATAACCTGACAGCCTCCGACAGTGCCGTAGTCTGTAGGCTCGAGAGTGAGGACACTGGCAAGCCAGCACGAGATACTAACAGATGCATAAATTGAAAAGTACCAATACTTTTTGCACATAGAGTGGAGAATTTGGGCTCCAAAAATCAGGTTAGTAGGCTCATTTCCGTGCGCTTAAAAATGTTGTCGTTCATTGATTAAGGGCTGGAGCAAGTATGAAATTAAATGTCTTTTTCCTCCGAACAATCGGTTCTGGATAGTACAGCGTCGGACTTGAGGATCAGGACTGGTGGGGGCGGCGGGGGGAGGGGGGGTGAGGAGCTGGGGTGGGGGGCCAGGTACGGGCGGGGGGCGACAGCACAGCTTTCCTTCTGGGCTTCGTGTCATTAGTGTTTGTCCCGGCTTCATTTCTGCTACTCTTCTAGGCAAGGCAAACGTGTTGTATTAAAACCAGGTAAGTAGTCTGAACAGCTTTGCAAGATTTGCAAGCGTCCCGACAGGTGGGCCCATTTTAGTGGGTGGGAGAACAGACAGGGATTGCCTAGCTTTAAATACGAACGAGCTGATTAAAGGAGCCTGCTAGTTGAAAAGGAAAAAAAAAAAATCCCAATTTTGGCCAGATTTTCATCTGCACTCAACACCCATAGAAATAGGGTGTTTTCTGTTCTTAGGCATGTTCTCCCTCCAGAACGGCGTTCTGTGACATTAATAGAAAACCCTTCTTTCCCACCCCTCCCCGTCTTGAAATTTTCTTTTTTAGGCTGTTGTTTCCTGCACACGAACTGACCCTATCACCTCTGCTCAGTGGTAAATAGACTGCACATCTCTTGAAAGGGAGCTCTCTGTGTCAGTTTCTTTGACAGCAGAAGAATGGCTGCTTTTGAATGGGGAGGAAAGAAGACCTTTTTCTTAATGTCCTTGGTGTCCCATCTCTAAAATGCGTAAACATCCTGATTTAATTTTACGTTAGTCTCTCATTTAGGCTTCAGCAGCTCTCTTTTGGCCTTATTCTCCAAAATACTGCTTGCATTTTCAGAACGATATCTGACTTCCTGTAAATGGCTAACTTTGAAAGAAGAGGCGAATTTGCATTAATTTACACTTAGACACTTTTTAAAAACAGGGTGAACTTCATGGAAATGTTCAGTGTTGTTAAGCTATTGTTCTAGTAGCTGCCCTATAGTTGCAGAAACAAAAACTATAAAAACCCATCCCCTGTCTACTTAATCCAGATAGGCCGGATTGAATGAAAACTGATAGTATAAAAATGTGTGTGTTGACTGTGTGGGGAGAGAGTACTTAATTCATAAAAAGTCCTAGAAACCGCTTTCTGGGTTCTTGTCAATTTTCCTAGTTTTGTGTACGTGTGAAGTGCCCTCTCTGAGTTTAGGGTCTGGTTAATACTGGTCTATTTTTATAAGATTGAGATGTGTCCCCATCTTTAACTCAAGCATTTTCATTATCAGGGTCAATGTGCTAAAACCGAATCGTAACATTTCTAAGCACGGAAAAAAATGTCATTGGCTCCTTGAAAGGGGTGTGTGTGTGTGTGTGTGTGTGTGTGTGTGTGTGTGTGGAGGGGTTAGATCCACAGAAGCATGTTTGTACTTAGAAACCAAGCTGGAGAGATCGAGAGAAGAACTTACGTGCTGATCTCAAGAGACCTAAATGTCGCGGTTTCCATGGCATTGTGGTGGAACTAGCTAACACTTAGAGCTCTTGGTCTGTAATAACTATTCGCTATGGACGGATTCAGTGTTTCAAAGGATTGTGTTTTTAAATTTGGGGGGGTTCTGTTTTTTGTTTTTTGTTTTGTTTTTTTTAACTGCCTCTCAGATTATATTTAGTAGTTTAAACTTCTTTGCTTTATTATTTCATTAAAGCATAAAAACTTCAGGTCTCCGATATTTATTTTCACTTGTTCTAATTATTTACAAAACACCCTGTTAACTTTTATTTTATAAATGTGTAGTATTTCAACGTCTTTAAAATTTTGTTCAATTGAAACTACATTAACTTTGATTTGCTTTACTGGCATTTTTTTTTTAGTACACCTTTTCCATGTCCGTGCGTCGCACTTACCAATCGTTTGTATCCCCTTCAATCCAATAAACAGAATGAGTAAGACGTTGTGCTGATCTCGTGTCCGTTCGCCTGAGCGCTTGGTGGAACCGCTTCCAGCCTCGCACAGCTGACGGCTGAATCCAACTCCACATACCTGCCTGGCGTTTTTCAGTTGGGATCAAAGGAAGCGCCCCCCCATGTGTTGGGATGTCTTTTTTAAAGGGCGGTTGTGGAGCACCTGGGTGGCTCAGTCGTTAAGCGTCTGCCTTTGGCTCAGGGCGTGATCCCTGCGTTCTGGGATCGAGCCCCACGTCAGGCTCCTCCGCTGGGAGCCTGCTTCTTCCTCTCCCACTCCCCCTGCTTGTGTTCCCTCTCGCTGGCTGTCTCTCTGTCAAATGAATAAATAAATAAAGGGCGGTTGTGCCAGGGGCGCCCGACTGGCTCAGTCAGTGGAACGTGTGACTCAACCTCGGGGTCGAGGGTTCAAGCCCCACGTTGGGTGTAGAGATTACTAAAAAATTTCAAACCATAAAAAAAGGGCAGTTGTGCAATCATGGATTAGTTTAGAAAAATTTAGGGAACACTTGCATTTTATTTATATTTTAAAGAATTATTTATTCAGAGAGGGAGAGAGAGCACAGTGGTCGAGGCAGAGGGAGAGAATCTCAAGAAGACTCCCGCTGAGCACAGAGCCTGGCTCAGGGCTCGATCTCACAACCCCGAGATCACCACCTGAGCTGAAATCAAGAGTCAGATGCTCGACCAACTGAGCCCCCCTGGTGCCCCAGGAGCTTGCATTTTAAAGGAATCATGTGCCTGCCCCATTTTCTTCAAAAATATTACTGTATCTGAAATTATGCATTAGGAATTGCATATGTTGATTAGTACAGAAAATATCAGTTTGAAATTAGAGTTTATTTCCTAATGAATAATTATATAGTTATTTTTTTAAGATTTTATTTATTTATTTGGGAGAGCACAAGCAGGGGCGAGGGGCAGAGGGAGAAGCAGGCTCCCTGCTGAGCAGAGCCTGCTGTGGGGCTCAATCCCAGGACCCTGAGATCATGACCTGAGCAGACACTTAGCAGACGCTTCACTGACTGAGCCACCCAGGTGCCCCATTGTATGGTTATTCAAAGATCTCCTCGGAGAGGGCCACCCGGGTGGCTCAGCGGGTTAAGCGTCCAACTCCAGATCTCAGGGTTGTGAGTTCAATTCCCGTGTTGGGCTCTGCACTGGGCATGGAACCTGCTTATTGAAAACAAAACGAAAAGGATCTTGGAGAAAGCACTGAGTGTGTACAAACCCACAGCACATTTGTGTTCATGAGAAAGGAGAAAGAAGATCGTTGTCCCGTTGGGGAGAGTTCCTGCAGAAGTGAGCTTTAGGAGGCTTCCTGCTAGGAGCAGAGTCCTCCGAAGGACGGTCCCCTGGGAAGGGTCGGCGTGGGGCGGGCAGTTGGGGGGAGTCTGTGGCGACCTGAGGAACAGGTAGGAGGTTTTGCTCTTGTTTTCTTTAAATACGGCTCTACTCTGCAGACTTGGACACACAAGACTCTGCGTCTACATCAAGCTCTCCTGCCAGACCCCAGGACCAGGGATACAGAACTCCCCGACCTTAACAAATCCCAGAGTCGGGAGCTGTATTTGCGGTAGGGGTAGGGGCAGAGGGAGGGGAGAGAATCTCAAGCAGACTCCATGCTGAGCATGGAGCCCGACCCCCAGCGGGGGGGGGGGGAGCCTCAATCTCACGACCCTGAGATCATGACCTGAGCCAAAATCAAGAGTTAGATGCTTAACCACTGAACCACCCGGGTGCCCCAAGAGCTATATTTTAAAACACAACTCAGTTCCTTCCACTTAAAAGTGGATGATTTTTGGTTACATCATTTCATGACGTCTTGAATTTTTTTTCCAGAGAAACTTAAAACTCAAGGCCTTTTTTTAAAATTATTTACTTGAGAGAGAGAGCATGAACTGGGGGGGGGGGTATGGGCAGAGGCAGAGGGAGAAGCAGACTCCCTGCTGAGCAGGGAGCCCCATGCGGGGCTCAATCCCAGGACCCCGGGATCATGACCTGAGCTGGAGGCAGACGCTTCACCGACTGAGCCACCCAGGCATCCCCTTCTGGTGGGTTTTGGGCCACAGGACTGTGCTCTACTCCTCGGCAAGGAGACCAGGAGTTAAAAGCAGGATCGAGGAGGCATCAGGAGGGACCAAGCACAGCGCACACGTGTCTGGCTGTGGGGGAGCGTGATGAGCACCAGGGGTTGGCTTCGGGGTCCCGGGTGCTTGCCATGGGCCGGTCACTGCAGAGGGGCCCCTTCGTTCTCAGGCAGCTGCGTGGGGCAGACACCCCGACTCCTGCTTTACAACGGAGGGAAGGAGGCTGAAATAAACTCACTGGTTGGAGGGTGCCGGGACTCCAACTGGGCACCTCTGAGCGTGTCTGACCACGACCGCAAACTTCCCTGGGTTCCAGATGGCCGCTCACCTCTATTAAAAACTGATCACGCTTGTCCAAGATCGGTGAAGGGCCCACTCTACTGATCCTAGTTAATGTCATAGGTCAGAGAAGAAAATGACGCTTTGGAAATTTATCGAGACTTTTCTCCACATAATCAAAGTAATCAATCAAACAGACTTGTGAAAGTCCCCACAATAAATTTGAGTATCTTCAAATCGTTTTGTGAATTTAGAGAGCCAGTGGTTCAAATCGTGGTTTTGGAGTCTCAGGCCTGACTCTGAATCCTCACTGGACGCGAAGCTCCGGACAAGTTCCTCCACCTACGAAAGCTGGGGGCCCGCGTCTACAGCAGCAGGAACGGTACCGGACGCTCGGCTCTGTGGCCACGGAGGATGTGCCATAAATCGACAAACGAGTTTTGAAGACCGACTGCAAAGTCAGTACAGACGATGTGGTCGGCAAAATCCAGAATATTGGAGCTTCCGCACAATAAATGACCTGACGGCCATGTCACATGAACTGGTTTCTGCAACAAATTGCAAGAAACCAGAGGGAGCCCAGCAGATGCAGGGACATTAACCAGATGAAAAGGACATGCCTTGTCTGGATCCCAGGGCAGACGAACCAACCGCAGGGCCGGGGGGAGCCGTGTCAGTACCACCCGCCTGCTTCGTCCTAAGGAATGACTGCTTTACGCACAGTGATGCTGCTGGTACCATGGTCGTGTGTTGTAAGAAGCCTTATCTAGCAGAGATACGAACGAAAATACGACAACATTGCAGGTGTAACGATGTCAATGTCGGGGCAGATTAGGGATAAACCCAGAACGTAGCTAGTAAGATACGAAATGACCAAGCAACATCCATGAGTCCCGTTACTGTCTCCATGGAGCCACACGAGGACCGGCCGTGCCCCCGGGCCTCTGCCTGATGGAGAGGACGTGTCCCTTCTCGTCGAGCCGCTGGGTACAGCTCTGCACAGGTCGTACCTGCCATCTGTGAAATGGGCCATGGTTCAAGTAAGCGGTGAGATCAGCCCTCAAAGGAGAGTCATTCCTCATCCGACTTGATTCCACGTCACATCCTCGAGAGATTATCGATTTCTGTGAACTGAGCTGTAAAAACAAAGGAAGGACTCAAGCTCCCTCCCGCTCAAGTGCCAGCCCCTCACCCAAAAGCACGTGGTCCCCAGAGCAGCAGACAGGGTGACGAGGTCGGGTCCCCTGACCAACCACAGAAGGGAGGCGCCTTTCTGTGTCATGCAGACTCCGCCTGTGCCCTCTGTCCCATCACGGTCACGTGCACACAGGGGCCCCGATGGGAACAGGACCTTGCTTGCTAAGTGGACGTTCTGACGACGTGCCAGCGTTCGGTGGGACCTGGAGCAGATGACGGGACTGCTGGGTCACAGGTCCCCAGGGAAGCCAGTCGTGCCCACCCAGCCTCCTGAGCAGCAACCGAACACAAAAGCAGCTCTTCCCGAGGACTTGAAAGAGCCCGACGCAGGCCTGAGTACCCTGTGAATGACCCCACGACAGCGACACTCTAACGTCTAATGTGATACCCGCGGTTCACGGCACTAACCCTTCAGTGGGAATGACCCTTGTTTGGGAACTCAGCTACTTCAGGACCCAAGATGTGCAAACCACGTTGACTACGGACTCCTAGAACTCTCACAAACAGCTCAGCTGAAAAGCACAAGGCCTCGCTGACGAACTCTCCGGAAGCCAGAGGAGGCCATGCGGCATGCAAGCGCCTCTGCCTCCAAGGCCACCGGCCTCTGACGGTGCTCACGGTGCTTCAGCCTCCCTGCTCCCGCTGGCCACGAATCCGCCCGACACCTGCCGCTTGTCACCAGCACGACTCTGGTTTCCGTCGTGACGGCAGCCAGTGCGGTGGTCTCCGATCCTGGCCCCACAGGCCTCAGCCCGTTCCAGTGGGACCGTCTCGAGCACAAAGGGGGCCTGGATCCTGTCGCTCCATCGTGTCTTCCTTCCTTCCCAGACGGACTTCTTGCTGGAAGGGCCGTGGAACCACACGCTCAGACCCCCTTGTTCCTCCAGCAGCCGCTCGGCCTCTGTGCACAAGGCACGGGGTCAGGTGCCCACAAACGGCTGATCTCGCAGAGGACAGGGTGGCTGCCGGGCGGAGTCAGGCCCTCGGGGGAGCATCCTCAGCTCTCAGCAGCAGAGAGCGGCCGAGTGAGAGGAAGCGGGTTCGGGCTCCCGCTGCCTTGTCGGCCGCGAGGCAGAAGAGCTGCCGGAGGGGCTGCCGGGCTCGAAGGAGCGCGCCGCGTCCCAGGTCTGGCTTCCTCAACGCTCAGCGAGGACCAGGACGAAGGGACAGGATGCGACACAGGCACAGAGTCACAGGCAGGAGCATCCCGTGGGCGCTGGGTCCTGCCCGCACAGATTCTGAGCCCACCTCCAGCCTCCCTTCCTTCTAAGCGGCAGTGAGACACAAGGCTCTGGAAGGTCTCCACAGGGCTCCCCTCAAGGGGAAGCACAGCACACAAATCCCTAGCACCTTAACCCCAGCTCTCAAAGTCTGCGCTTCTCTCCTCTTTTTATCATTTGTAGAGGTGCCCCGAGAAAAAACACTAGTCGCCCCCTCTCCTGGCTTTGATCCAGGTGGGCAATTCAAGATCGGGGGCTTTGTTCCTCTTCAGCCACAGTGTGTCAGAAGGGGCTGACGGCCCGGGCTCGCCAAGTACACGGCTTCGCGCTCACTTAAGGAAGACTCGCGGGGGAAGAGCAAACCCTCCACCACCTTCAGCTGCTTGAAGTGACCTGTCTCTCGGCTCTCAGCAGTGAAGTCCCTGCCCCGGCTTCGTGGCTTTAAAAGCTTCAGCAGGTCATTGTGGGCAGTGGAGAGCAGGGAGAAAGCCAGGTGAGAGATCAGTTTGCTTTTGGGGTTTTTTTAAAAATGTGGGAAAGTGCCTCCAAAGGAAAAGGTAGGGAAGGTCCCCCTCAGTCACTTCCATGTGACAGCTGCTTCGCTCCTGGCGTCAGCTATACCAATAATCCAGGAGGGACTTGGGAGGCCCAGGAGGCTGACAGCCTCAGTTTCCCTCACCTGCAAGTCCCCGTTCTGCGGCGGCTGGGCCGCTCCAAACAGGGGCCCTTCTATCCAGGGACTCAGGCTTAGTAGCCTCTGGGCTTCTGCCCAGGCCGGACCGAGTCCCAGACCGAAAGGACACACAGCATCTGATGTCTTGATGACCCCACACCTGGTTTAGCTGCCACTTCTGCCCCGACGTGGGTAATTGCCCTGGACTCCACCATGAAACAGCTGTGTTTGGCCTAGAGGCCAGCACTTCAGATGGCAACATCAGGGCGCCCAGTAGGACTGAGAACGAACGGCCAGGTCACGTCACCCGGCAAACAGAGCCCAAGAGGTCAACACTCACGCCCACAGCAAGAGCAGACCCAGCTCCAGGGAACCGAGTTTGGCTGGGGAGTGCCACGTCCATGAGACAGCCTGTCCCACGTCTCCCAAGTCGCAGAGTGGACGACAGCGCGGTGGAACAGAAGCAGAGCAGTGACGGGCTCCACGGCCACTGGATGACTGGCTATTCCTGCTCTGGTCTGATGAGCGTCTTCTACCAAATCACCCTCCAAACCCACTAAGCAACGTATCTTGAGAGACCGGAATACAAGAGCGAGACCTGCAAGAGCCAGTGGGTCCTATGGGTTTGAGGGTGATTCTGGAGGCAGTGGCTTTAAATGAAAATTCTTGATAAAATTTTGCTTTTTTGATTTATTTTCCTTTCTAGAAGCAGGAATTACATTGTACCTGGGCAAATGGCTTATAGGGTTTCACAGATTTCTGCAAAAAAAGATATATTTTTTGAAATGTCATTTTCTATTAACATTCCTGTGAAAAGACCTTTAGCTGACAGTCCCACAAATCTTTACACTGAATTAACCGTACAAAGCTGCCATAAGAGGGGTTATTTCTCTCTTCCTCTGCCCAGACTAACAGCGCTGCTCTACACTCGGCCTTCACAGCAGCGCGTCTAGGAGGCTTTCCCTCTGATGTGTGTCCTCGGATTCTCTGGCATGTGACGCTCCCGTTGCTACGTACGAATAACGACCTTCAACACACAGACGATGAGAGAAACATGTCAGGGTTCGGGCTAAAGTTGAGAACCAGAAATCTACAAAACTCAATTCGTGTTTTTTAAATACTTTATATGGTAAAAATACAGCAAAAATATTTTTTTTTTTTTGTTCAAAGAGGGAAAAATATACTGCTATGGTCACGGTTCTAAGGATGCGTTCGGCCGTCTCTGGCTCCCGGACTGCGCCCCGCGGCTCCTCCAGCTTCAGTCGTTTATCAAAGCTAAAATCATACTGCGGAGAGAAGAGATGAGCGTTACCAGCGTCCCCTGAGCAGTGTCCCCACGACGTCTGCTCTGTCTGGGCTCATGTCTCTGAGGCTCGGCAAGGAACACTCAGCAAAAGACAATCACTGACCCATTTTTAAAAGAAAGAACATCTACTTAGGGCCTCTCAAAGCCCTGATTTGTTTCATGAAACAAAACAAATAACTGGGGGGGGGGGGGGTGTCGC